>NC_092874.1:257527743-257840243 GCF_028372415.1 Notamacropus eugenii
GGAAGGAAGAAAGGAAGGAAGGAAGGAAGGAAGGAAGGAAGGAAGGAAGGAAGGAAGGAAGGAAGGAAGGAAGGAAGGAAGGAAGGAAAGGAAGGAAGGGAAGGAAGGGAAGGAAGGGAAGGAAAGGATAGCTAAATACAATGGGCTTCATTGATATAGAAAATTCCTGGATCAGCAAAATCTTACTACCAGTGTGATTAAATATGTCCTCTGCTCCTGCCTCCTAGATCAGCTCTTTACAAGATAAGGAATTAAGGTAAACAATTAAGTGACTTGCCCAGGGTCATACAGACATTAAATGTCTGAGGTCAGACTTCAACTGAGCTCTGACTCCAGACCTGGCACTCTGTCCATCTTCCACCTTGCTTCCCAGGGATAGAAAGATACAAATGAAATAGCCCCTGCCCCTTAGGCACTTGTGTGTGTGTGTGTGTGTGTGTGTGTGTGTGTGTGTGTGTGTGTAGATAGATAGATAGATAGATAGATAGATAGATAGATAGATAGATAGATAGATAGATGTGAAAGAAGCTGTGACTTTTGAAAGCTTGGGTTCAAACCCTGTCTCTATCTAACACTTCAAGAAATTTTCTTCATCTCACTGAGCCTCAGTTTTTTCCAATGTAAAATGAAGCAGTTGAACCTGGTATCCTTACCCAAAGGACACATTTAGGTATATATGTAAAAAATATATGAAATAAATATCTAATATTCTTCATGTTAAGGTTGGATGACCACTTAAGGAACTTGTGGATAGGATTCAGAGAGGTGGACTAGGAGATCCCTTTAGATTTAAAGTTCTGTGATTCTCTCATGTACCAGAAACCCTAGCCTTAATTATTATAAGTAGGTCAAGACCCATCTGAGCTTCATGCCTTTCATCTTGCTAGCCCAGAACAGCTTACTTCAGATAAGAAGCATCACCGATTCCCCAAAGAGCATGCTGTTTGAACAGTCTCCTCCTGGAGAGTTTTCTCTCCAGAAAGTCAATTGCCAATAGTAAAATCAGAACCAGGGAAAATTAACATTTGAATATTACGCACTAAAAATAAATCAATAAAGACAAACACGACTGAATAATAACTTGCGACGTGCTTGGATTGCTACTAGCCCTGGCTTACATCTGGCTTTTTCTCTTGGAGAATGAGCAGTGGAGAGGTAGAAGCAAAAATTCTAAAATGTATAGCCTATTACAAGCATGCAGATAAGGTTCCTATAGACCCTCTGGCTATTGTGATTCAGCTACAGTTGTGGCTTAATGTAGACTGGAACAGGATAGAACATCAGCAAAAAATGGAAGCATATTGAATTCTTGCCATAGGATGGAGCTTGACTGCTATTGTATTTCTGAAATATGGCTGTTTGTCCTGCGGCAGTTAAAACTCCCTCACACAGCAGTATTTTTAGATGGAACACAGAGAAAATGCTAGTTGGGGAACTGGGGTGTAGAAAACAACTAAATTTCTTTGCCTGTCGACAATGAGATTTTGCAGAGTAAGTTACCCTTCAAGACTCAGTTCAGGAAGCAGTTTGGAAGTCAAATTCATCCAACAGTGGTGGGCTTTACTGCGGGTTGCTTCCATCTGATTCCTCTGCATTTCCTTCTATGAGTGGTGGGAATGGACTCCCTGTTTCTGGAGGTCTTCTGGCAAATGTGGTTCATGTGATCAGATCATAGAATCAAACAAAAGAGCTAAAGCTGGAAGGTATTATAGAGCTTATTTAATTCACCTCTTGGTCTCCCCATTTTATAGAAGAAAAAACTGAGGTTGTCACTTGTTTTGTTACACAGATAGCAGTAAATTGCAGACTGGATGTGAAGCAATGTCCTCTTATTTTATTTTATTTTATTTTATTTTTTACCTAATCTATAGTTCTTTCCTAAAGCATATTAGATCTACTCAAAAGTCTCATGTAACAGTAAGAATCTGATCTATGAGTGAGAATTATCTTCCTTCTGTAGTCCAAGTTATGATGGCTGACTCAGAGCAATTCCTTTAATACCCCAATTTATTAATTCACTAAAATTTAGGAGTCAATGTATTTTTACCCCAATTTAAAGATATTCCAGTATTTGAAAAATCTAGTTTTTTTTAATTTGCTTTGATTTAAAAATCTTAGTAAGGTGTATATGGGTTTGTATGTGGCTGGTGATCTGTGTAGTTTTTACTTATGATTCCTCAACTAATGATATCTAGGGTGTTTATTGGTTTTCTTTTTCAAGGAGTCCTATAATTTTTAAATTATCCCCTTTGACCCATTTTTCAGGTCAGATTTTTTGAAACAGTAGATATCTTAATTTATTCTTACTGTTTCAATCTTTTGATATTTGCTCTATTATTTCTAATTGTGTCCTAGAGTCACTGAGTCCTGTTTGCTCCCTTCTATTTTATAAAGAAGATAGTTACTTGGGTAAAGTTTTCTACTCCTACTCTAAGATTTTCTTCTTTTCTCATTCTAGTTTTTTGGTTGTTTTTCCACTTCAGAAGTCTCCTTTCACGTATGCATGTCCAGGGCAGGATTTGAATTTAGGTATTCTTGACTTTGGGGATGAGCTCTTTATGAACTTTCACCCAATCTCTCAAAGAAAATATAAAGGGATTATGTTTTTCACTGTGATTGATATCCAACTGTTTTATTTCTAGTTACAATTCCCAAACACTTAATTACCCACATCCTTTAACCAAACTGTTCATCCAAGGATTACTCTGAAAAAAAAAAAGTGCTCTTGTTTTATGTCAGAGTTTTTAAAGTGTAGAAGGATAAATCTTTCAAGAACAAAGACAGTATTTGACAGTGTTGAGTTAGATTACCTCAAGGTCACTAACTGTCTTTTTTTTTTTTTCCTTTTGGT
The DNA here is from genome assembly GCF_028372415.1 of Notamacropus eugenii. NCBI lineage: Eukaryota > Metazoa > Chordata > Mammalia > Diprotodontia > Macropodidae > Notamacropus > Notamacropus eugenii. The sequence continues at coordinate 257,530,595 of NC_092874.1, forward strand.
ATCCTTTGGATTTAACACAGTGCCTTGCATGTAGCAAGAACTTGTATATGTTTATTGACTGATAGACTGACCTAGGACCTTGAGAGTCCATTGTAATTTTCTCCCAGGCAGTTATCAGTCATCAAACATTTCTTCAAAGGGATATGTTATGCTAAGTACTTCACTAAACACTGGGAATACAAAAAAAGACCATATCAGTCAATCTCTGCGTTCATGCACTGCACATTCTGAAAGGGAAAACAACAAGAAAATCGTGAGATGCACACACAATATACCCCAAGTACATGGAGGGCAAGAGAGGGTAAAGCATTAGCAGCTGAGAGGACTGGGGAAGACCTCCTGCACAAAGTGATACTTGAGTTGTCTTAATGGAAGACAGAGAATGAAAAGATGGTCTTTGGAGGTCTGTTATTAGCTGGCTTTTGGAGCTTAAGGAATCTAAGTCCTTAAGGGTCTTAAGTATTCCTTGAGTAGAAATGTTGAGGTTTTTATTATTTGGTCATGGGAAGAGATTTTTCCCTTTCCCTAAAGCCTAGAGATTATCCAGGGAAGAAGAGTAATGCTGACCATGAAGTCGCATGGGGGCTTTGGGGTAAGGGGAAGAAGGGTATAGTTATACTCTCCACCCTTGAGATTGGGGCAAATTGTGATTAAAGATATACCAACCAATATGGGGCTTGATAGGCTGTAAGAAGGGAAGCAGGATATGACTTCTAGTAGACTTATTTTGGGGTCAAGATTTCTTGGTTTTCATTTTTGCTTCTGATTCCTCCTGGCTCAGAGAGCCCAGGGGCCTCTTTAAGAATAAAAGTTATTCTGGCCTGAACATATAGAGGGAATTTACTCACTGAGAGTTCTCTGTACTCATTTAGATGTAGATTTAAATATATGTATGTGTGTGTACATATATACACATGTACATGTACACACACCTTTATATGTATATACATATAAACATACATATACATGTATGCACACACATGCACATACACACATGCATACATACACATATACATATGTATATATGTATGTATATATACACACATATACATATATTCTCTCTCTTCCTAAATGTGATATTACTGATTTGGAGAAAACAGTGAGTTCCAAAAATCATCATTCCACGGCTTAATAAGTCTTATTATGTCTTTATTCTGTCAGGTACTTCCCATCTATCTTGCGCACAGCTTGTTTTGTGTATATTTGTTAGCAGGCAGCTAGGTGAGAAAGTAGATACAGTGCCTGTCCGGGAGGCAGAAAGAGTCATCTTTATGAGTTCAAATCTGGCCTCAGATAATTACTAGTTATAACTCTGGGCAAGTCACTTAACCTTGTTTACCTCAGTTTCCTCATCTTTAAAATGAGCCGGAGAAGGAAATGACAAATCACTCCAATATTTTTGCTAAGATAACCACAAACGGAACCATGGTGAGCAGGACGTGACTGAAAAGTGAACAGTAGTAGCAGGAGATTGTTTCCCCCATTAGATCATAAGCACTTTGATAACAGAGACTGTTTTCTACCTCGTTGTATCCCCAGAGTTTAGCACAGTGCCTAGCATTTAACAAACAGGCATTTAACAAATGCTTATCAATTGATTTACATTGATGTCCTTAGAAAAGAGGCCCTGACTTCTACATCTTTATATTCCTGGTAGCAGCTACTGCAATGCCTCACGTAAAACCAAGAACTGGACGTAAATTTTTAATACACAGTTTGTATTAGAATACACTTCCTAATATCCCATCTTTCATTCCTTCATCCCTCCCTCTGTCCCTCACTCCATTACTTCTGTTCATCCTTCCTCCTTCCCTTCCTTCTTTCTCCCTCCCTTCCTTCTTTTCATCCTGTCTTCCTTCTTTATTAAGAAATGAAGGTAACATGGACACTTTCTTCCTTCTTTCTTTCCTCCCTTCCATTCTCCCTCCTTACCATCCTCTTTCCTTTCCTCCCTTCCTTCCTTTTCTTTTCCTCTTCCCTGTCTCTAAATTTCTTTTGTCTTCATATCAGTTTCATTTCTTAATATTTCCTTTGCCTACTCCCCTCCCCAGGAATCCATTCTTTATAACAAAGAATGAAAATGAAAAGACAACATTCAACAAAACATGTTATATCTAGTGGTATAATGTATGTTCCTATTACCTAATTCTCTTTCCCTTTAAAGGAAGAAGTCAGATACATTTTCTCATGTCTCCTTGCAGATAAAACTAAGTCATTATAATTGGAAGTCTTTATTTTATAAAAAAAAAAAAAAAAAGGTGGATCCATGGATCCATGATCCACAGCAATGATATGGAATCTTGCTTGAACACTGCTACCTTTCTGTAAATTTTGTCATCCTTTATTCTTTAATTCATTTGGTAAAATAAGACAGAGAAGGACCAAGACAGGATTGATCACCTACTATTTGGAATCTATTAGAACACAAGGGTTTCGTGAGGAAAAGTGCTATTTTCTGATTTGTATGGCTTCCCTAGTACCTGGCACTATGCCTTTTATGGATTGGATTGAAATATATTGTTGTCCTGGACTGTCACTTCTTTTGGATTTCTCTGAGTTTATATAACTTTCTTCCAGTTTTTAAGACTGTCAGATGAAACTCAAATATTCCAAATTATACATACAATAAAATTGTTTTTAATACTTATGCTTTCATTTAACACTTTTTTACTCTCAAATAAAGCAACAAATCTCATTAAACTAATACGCAAAGCCAAAAAAAAGTATTTGAAAAAAATTAAATAGATGCCAAAGTGTGGAAACAGAATCTTTGGGTTTCAGAGTACTAATATAATGGGAGGCATTTTGGCAAAATGCAAAGAGCACTTCCTTTGCGATCAGAGAACCTGAATACAGTCCTGACTTTGGTATGTATTGTCTGTATGACTTTGGACAGGTGACAACTTCTGTATATCAATCTCCTCATCTCTAAAATGAGAGGACTGTAGAACTACTTGGCCTCTAAGATCCTTCAACACTCCAAATCAATAAGCCTATAATGTTGGAGTGATTATTTAAAGTAGTGGTCAGTTGCAGAGAATTTACACTCGAAAGTTTCCTGTACTCCCAAACACAATAATATATGAGTCAAGATATATGCCTGGACTGATTTTCTTCTGTGTCAGACATATGATATTCAGAACTATAAAGCACAGAGGAGTTGTGAGGATGGCCATTTTTGAGTGTTTGCTTTTTATTTTGTCTCTGGTATCAGGTACATGATAGCTGTTTTCTGTGGCTTCAGGAGAGGTACAATGTTTATTTTAACTCACACACTGGATTTATTTATAACACCATTTCAGAAATTATATATATGATAAATACTATTCTGGGGAGATATCTTCTGTGAGTGTTTTTGATCATAATCTGCTGTTTCCTTCTCCATAAACCATGGCTGGAGGAATCCACCAGAAAAAAAGAGCTACAAACTCAACGGTGAGACATTAAGGACTGAATTTCATAAAAAGAATTTGGTTTTTACAAAGAAAAATAACTTTAGTGGGGAGTCTCAATGCTTCTATTTGTCTTGTTAGAAAGCATTTTTGCAAGATGCCTCAAAAAAGCATACAATAGCATCCTCTACTTGTCTATTTTTCTCTAACAATAGCTGAGGAGAATTCCAACTCTGTGATTATTAATTTCTTCTGTCAGAGCTTTGAAAGTGATAAATGTCTAAGAGATACTGTATTTACTAGACCTTTGGAGTGAAACATGCTAAGTTCTTGCACTCTGTTCATAAAATGAAAAATCTCTTAGTCTTCATAAATTCTTGCTTTGAATGTAGAAGGTATTCAAATTCTCTAAAGAGCAACCCTGGAAGGTCCTGGCTATAAAGGACCTCTTTACTCTTTGGTGGAGAATTTTTAGATGTTAATTCCTTGTGATAGAAAACAAGTGCTCTTTTGTCACAGATGCCTACAGTCAGCACATAGACTGAACTGGTCTTCTTGCTTTGTTTTCAGAACACACACAGAAAATGAAGGTACTTCCATACCCCCTGTGGAATCCTGCACCAGTCCTACTAAAATGGATTTATCATATAGTAAGACTGCCAAACAGTGCCTAGAGGAGATATCTGGTAAGTACAATAACTTAGGGGGAAGCCAGCCATCAGAATGGTGTGTGTGCATGTGTGTGTATGTGTGTGTGTGTGTGTGTGTGTGTGTGTGTGTTTTATCTCAATCATGCAGTACTCACTTAAAGAAGTCTTAATTTTATTTTGACCCCAATCATCCTAGATTGTGGTTTTAGAGGGGAAAGAAAGATGGCCCCATGGACCACTTTTCAAGAAGATTCTTTGAGATGCTCTGACTGGTTTGATTAAGAAATCAGCTATGTTCTCCTGGAGTGAACAGAGCTTTCAGGAACTAGGGTTTCAAGAAATGACTCACTTCAGGCAAATTGAATGTTGTCAGCAGAAACTGAAATATCCCTAATTGGGAAGCTGTCAGACTTAATGAATCTGGGAACTAGAGATATCAGAAACTCGTGTTGGGGTATGAAAGTCACACGTAGCTGGCAATGATGAAGCAAAGAGAGGATTAGAGGATTGTGTAGTTCAACCCCTGCAATTTATAAATAAGGACTCTGGGACCCGGAAAAGTCATGGGACTAGCCAAAGGTTGTACAAGGAGGAAGTAAATAAGGTAGATTGAAACTGAAACTGTCTGATTCCAGGGCTGGCAGTCTTTCCACGTACCATGAAAGCTTAAAAAGGGTACTGGATTTGGAGACTGGGGTAAATCCTGACTCTATCACTTCTTCCCAGTTTGACCTTGGACAAGTCAGTTCATTTATTTTTTCTTTTTTGAAAGGCTTTTTATTTTTAATTTATGAAATAAGATAAGGATTTTCATAACAAAGTATAACCAAAAAATAGATGATTGCACATGAAACTACCAATCTATTCTGTACAACTTGCTGTTTCTTTTAAATGTATGATAAAGTTAACATGCAAATTTCTGGTTTTTTCCTTTTTTTTCTTCCCCTCCACCAGAAATGGCTACCAATGTCCTAGTTAATCTTTCCATATCTCAGTCTTGTTGCCTATAAAATGGAGTGGGGTGGAGTAGAGAGCCTTTGAGGTCCCTTTGGAATCCAGTTTTATTGAGTCATATATCAACTTTGTTTTAAAATACTATATTTTACTGTACTTTTTATTTATTTTGTTACATATTCTCCAATAACAGTTTAATCTGATTTGACATCTCTTGAGGCAGTTATGATCGTCATATGGACTGTTGGTGGCATCTTTGACACCTTTGCTGTAGAGTGTCATCTGGATGCCCCCCAATTTTGTTTCCTCTTGGTTCATAGATGATGAGGACACAGATCAGTTTAAAGTTTATCTCCTAAGAACATAGAATGCTTCCTCATGTCAGAGGTAGCTATGTCCTTTGTGTTCAGGAATCATTGAATTCCATGTCAGGAAATATGGCATGACTGGCATCAGCCAGCAAACTAGAAGGAAAGCAGCCTTTTTAAGAAGACAGTAGCTCTAACCGTGAAACTTAAAGTTTGTACACTGACTGAAACTTAGGAATACTGAATTTTTTCTGACTCAGTTTCACCCCTGAGGCAAGATAAAATTATTTCACATGGATCTTCCTCAATATTGGTAAACTAAAATTGTAAAGTTATCTGGCAATCATTTTAAGCAAAAGAAAGAGATCTGTTCCACTATAGGAATTCAGGGTTTATATTTGAAAAATGCAAAACAAAAGTATAAAAATAAATCTGTGACATTTTGAATGCTTTTCTTTGTAAACATATAATGGTTACTGCATCAAATTTTTCTCCTATTGCTTTAAAATATGTGAGTCTACAGAAGGAAATGGGTTGATAATGCATGATAGCACATTTTGAAATTAGATTTGCAATTTTATTGAGAGGAACAGTTAGGGGTGTGCTGGTACCAGCATGCATGCATACACACATTCACACATGTATATACAGCACAATATGCATATATACATACATGTACACTTATACTTACATATACATATGGAATGGTTTATGTACACTTGTATACATGCATGTATACATATACTCATATACGTATATGTATTTATTGTTGTCGTTCAGCCACGTCCAACTCTTCATGACCCCATTCGAGATTTTCTTGGCAAAGACACTGGAGTGGTTTGCCATTTCCTTCTCCAACTCACTTTATAAATGAGGGAACTGAGGCAAACAGGGTTAAGTGACTTGCCCGGGATCATACAGCTTGTAAGTATCTGAGGCTGGATGTAAACTCATGAAGATGAATCTTCTTGACTCTAGGCCCAGCTCTCATAGAGCACTAATCTTGGAATCAGGAGGACTCATCCTCATGAGTTCAAATATGGCCTCAGATACTTACTGGTTATGTGGCCCTGGGTAAGTCACTTGACCCTGTGTGTGTGTGTGCATATGTATATGCACAGAAATTTAAGTTTATTTTGCTCTGTTAATATTTTTACATTGCTTTCTTAAGTCTAGACAATCAATAAACAAATCCTGATTTGTACCATTTACTGATTTCCAATCTCTAAATGCTCACAAAGACAATTTAACAGTGGATAGTCACAAGCAGTGATTTTAGTTGTCAGCTCTACGTGGAAAGAGTCATAGTTGTGTAACATAATTGGAACTGTGGATTTGGATATTGATTCTGATACATACTTGGTATATGATCAGAGGAAAATGTCTTAATGTCTCTGAATGTCAGTTTCTTCTTTTTTGAAAAGGGAATTTCTGTGCCTACTTCATATGGTGCTTTCAGAGAAAGAGATTTGTAAAATCTTAAATTACTTTGTAAATATGACTTATTGTGTATCGTATGATGAGAACTTAAGTTTGAGATAATAAGTATGCCATTTTTAAAAAAATTCCAACTTTTAATTCTCTATGATTATCATACTGTTAAGAGTTTGAAAATGACTATATGCTCTTACTAACTAAAAAGAGAGAAGCAAAACATAAAGTGAAAGATTTGCATAAAACTTGTTTTAATAGTTGCCAAAAAACATAATGACCTTTTTCTTTTTTCTTTCTTTCCCCAGCATGGCTAAAATGTTTAGGTAGAAAAATGGATTGCATTTTAGGCTGGAATAGATAAATATGAGAAAGAAAAGACTGAGTGAATGCAGAAATGGTAAAACATTCTGAGACTTAGCTGACAAACTCATTTCTTCTCCTGTTGCCTGTTTAAATTCTGGCAAAGGGATTACAATAGATTCTGAGAGGAATTCCTTAATGGGTACTGGCAGACTCCTCTGATGCCAATGTATTGGGGAAGAATGATGTTCTTTTTCTCCCCTCATGAACATGCAAGTTACAAATCAAGCTTTATTCTTGAGAAATACTTATATCTGTACATGCACACACATGTATGTATGCACAGCATATGTATCTGTGTTCATGTGCATGCACATGTACACATGTATCATAAAAGATAAAAGGAAAATATCTGAGTCTGAGGTGATATTGAATATCATGAATAGAATTACAAAATAGTCATGACAGAGAAAGAATTACAATAAAGGAACAGGCTCAGGAGGAAATAATAATAGAAAATAGCTTTGGAATAATATTTATGATCCCAGTCACCAGTAAATGGGAAAAAAAGTAATTTGTGCACACAAAGTGCAATTGACATTTTAGCAAGAGAAGGTATATATGATATCAGGTGGATTGGGGTATTGGTAAAGTATGGCAGCAGATGATATATACACACATATATACATACACAATTATTGCGTGTATTTATGTATAGACAGAGAGAGAGAGAGAGGGAGGGAGGGAGGGAGGGAGAGAGAGAGAGAGAGAGAGAGAGAGAGAGAGAGAGAGAGAGAGAGAGAGAGAGAGAGAGAGAGAGAGAGAGAGAGACTTAAAACAAACATCTAATAGAAGATGCAAGAGTATATCTTGCAAACAATATAAAATTGTATTGGAATCTACAAACCTGAGGAGTGAAATGGATGGAGAATAAGTGAAAGAGGCTATAAGGAAAGAGAAAGAAAAGGAAAATGCTCTGAAGTTATTCTAATAGGCTACATGGCCAGAGAGAGGATACAAATACTTATTTCCTAATATAGATCATAAGACTGGCACAGAGATAGTTGAGTGAGTAGTTATAGAGGACTTCAGTCATCTAAACCTTTGCAAGAGGGCTGATTCTGATCAAAGCAGAGTGACTGGTCAATTTTAGACTCGCCTTGATGATAATTTCATCACTTGGAGAGATAACAAAAGTGGATTTGATTGTTATCAACAAAAGACTAATTGGTGATCTAGAGGTGAAGGGAATATTGGGTAAAAGTGGTCATGTGCTTCTCAAGCTTAGAAGGGCTAAGGATGAAGATGCTGGCTAAGTGCATCCTGGTCTATTAGGTGACCTAAATTTAAAGGAAACAGAATTTTTTGTGTCACTTGAAGAAAAATAGATAAATTATTATGAACTGAGACTCTGAAAGAAAATATTCTTCATGACAGCTGGAAGGATCTAAGAATATATATTTTTGAGTCAATACATACAATATAATACAATAAATACATACAATACAGTAAAAATTGATGTATTTTATTTTTATATCACCTTCATTTCTCTCTCTCTATATATATATGTATACACACACATATATAAAACATATATATATATATATATACATACATATATACAGAGAGATTAGATACAGATGTAGAAGGTATATGTCACTTTCCTCCCCTCCACAGCTGTCCCTGCCTTTATAGAAAACATTTTTAAGAGAGAGAGGAAAAAATAACAGTTCAACAAAACGACAGACATACTGTGACTATAAATGATATTTTACACCCATAGTTCCCACCTTTTTAAAGAGATGCTTATTTTTTTCAACTCTGCAGTGTGACCAGAGTTGGTCATTGTAACATTCCAATTCACGTTTTTATGCTATCGTATTGTGTGTACAAACATATACATATATACATATGTGTGCATACATGTATACATGTGCATACATGCATATGTATGTGTGCATTAGATTACTTAATCTGAGGTTAGTGGAGCTGGGAATGGTGCACTAGGAAACATTCAAGTGGAAATATCCTTTAGGCAGTTGGAGATTGATCCTTGAGCTCAAAAGCAAGCCTGTGGTTATACATATCAATTTGGAAATCATCAACATTGAAGTGATAGTGGAGCATTGTGTGAAAGAATGATATAAATCAGTCTATTAGCTATTATTAAATGCTTATCATGTGGAACTACTTGAGGAAACAGAGACAAAACTGAAAAAAAGTTCTTTGCAGAATGATGAACAAATGTTAGAACATAAAGGGAAAAGAAAAGCAGATCAAGGACAGAACTTTATGGAACACCCGCCTTAAAAGATTGGGGAAAAATCAAGGTCTCAAAAAAGTAGGCAGAAAAAAAGAAAAAATGGATATGTAGGAGAAGTCCCAGGAGAACATAGTGGTCAACAATTTCAGTGAATCAGTACCGTTAAAAAGAGGAAAGCTTTTTTTTATCTTTAAGTAATTCATTGGATTTGGTGACTCTGAAAGAGCTATTTCTATGGAGAAAGGTTGGGTAAAGGTCAGACTAGCAAATTTAGACTATAATGGATGATTAGGAAGTACAGATATTTGAAGGAGGCAAGTTTTTCAAGAAATTTGGTAATCAAGGGCAAACACGAGATAGAATGGTGATTAAAGAGTCTAGAAGGGCCAAGATAAAGTGTGTCTTTTTAGCATTAGGAATAACTGAATATGTTTAAAAACAGATGGCAAGGTACCATGATGAGGAAGATACTCAAAATAAGAGAAGAGAGAAAAAAGCGAATAAGTACTTGAAGTACTGGAGTATATTCTTGGAGGAAACCAGGAGGAAAGGGGTCAAGGGAAAAAGGAAAGGAATTAGCCCTAGTGAGTATAGTTAGTTTAATTCTTCTTTTGCAGGGAGGAAGAAGTAGATACACAATGTAATTCAATTAAAAAAGAACCACCTCCATTTTTGTTATTATTAGACCCATAACTTCATCAATGGAGGGAAACCACTCTCTCTACTGCAGAGCAGCACCTGCTGCTGGAGTCTTGGAGAGTTTCTTAGGGGTTCTAAAAGGGTTAAGACACTTACCCAAGGTCACATAGCCACAGGATGTGTCAGAGTCAGGATGGGAACTCAAGTCATCTTGTCTCCATAAGGTGTCCCTCTATCCATAACCCCATTATTCCTCTGAAAATTAAGGGGATATTTATTCAGCACCCAGGTGCTGGCAGTGTCTTTTCCCTCAAGAAGGTTACCATCTGACAGAAGAAAGTGAGCCATGATACTGAGAAATGTTGGGGAGTAGAACTGGAAGACACCTCTTTGGATGACCTCCGTGACGCAGAAGCTTTCATGTTAGAATGGGGTTTGGGGAGTGTAGTTGTGGGTTTGAAGACAGAGAAAATGATTTCAAACTGTCATTATGGGGAATTTAGTAGGAAATTGATAAAAGGGGAAGGATTGTGAGCTGAGGTCCAGTTGGGTTTACATGCCATGAATTTGTTGTAGATGAAATCAACTTCGGAAAATGTATGGAAAAAACATAAAATGCTAGTAACTGTAAGGTGTCTCTCTCTCTCCCTTCCCCCCTTTTTCCTCTCTTTCCCCTTCCCTCTCCTTTCCTTTCTCTTCTCCCCCTCCCTCCATTTTTCTCAAATGCTATACTAAGTTCTGAGAACACACACATACAAAAGTCCAAAGCAGTCCATATCCTGAAAGAGCTCACAGTCTGTTGGCAGAGACAACACGCAAACAACTATGTACAAATACCATTTATATCTATATCTATATATGTGTATATATCTATTTACATTTTACATATATAAACATACATACATACATGATGTATCTAGGAAGAGGGAAGACAGGAGGAGAAGAAAGGAAAGGGAGAGGGAGAGATCCTAATTAACAAGTAGTGTGAATAATACATCTTCTGAATTGGGTAGAAGATAAATTGAACAAAGTCTGAGAGGGAGGATACTAGCATTAAGGGGAATCAGGAACGAACTCTTACAGAAAGTGAAATAGTAGCTGAGACCTGAAGGAAGCCCAAGAGACAGACATGAGGAGGGAGGGCATTCCAGGCATGGGGGAGAATCAGTGAAAATATCTGGAGTCAGGAGATGGAGTGTCTTACTCAAGGAAATGCAAGGAGGTTAATGTCACTGGATCCCAGAGTAAGCAGAGGAAAGTTAGGTATAAGAAGACTGGAAAGATAGGAAGGGAAGAGGTTGTGAAGTCTTTTAAAGGTCAAATAGAATGTTTTATATTTGATCCTAGATATCATGCGGAGCCATTGGAGTTGATTGCATAAGAGTAGGTGATGTGGTCATCATGTATGAATATACATGTAGAAAGCCATTTCAAGATAATTTTGTGAAAGACTGTTGACATTTAAACTAGTTTATACACTAAAAATGTCATAACACTCAATACCCATCAAGATTCTCTCCCTGTGTATTCTTATGTACTTTCCTTTATATGATCATAGTTCATATGTACTACATGTTTCCATTTTTCTTTTGCACTTGGCATTGCTGGGAGCAGGAAGGGGCAAGATGATCCTTTTAGTCCAAACCCTGAATTTTATAGATGAGAAAACTAAGGACCAGGAAAATTAAGCCATTTTCCCAAGGGCAGGATATTTGCTGAAGTGGTCTGTATCAGAGGCAGAATTTCATATTTCATCTTACGTTTTAGTCTTAATTGCATTAGATTATTCCAGTGTAAGAATGTCCCACAATTTATTTACCTGTTCTGCTATTGATTGCGGGCACCTAAGTGGTACCATGGATGGAGTTGCCAGGCCTGGAGTGAGGAAGGCTCTTCTTACTCTGTTCAAATCTCTCCTCATACACTGACTAGCTGTGTGACCCTAAGTTAAGTCACTTAACCCTGCTTACCTCAGTTTCTTCATCTGTAAAATGATGGCAAACTACTCCATTATCTTTGCCAAGAAAAACCCAAATGGGGTCACTAAGAGGTGGACATGACTGAAAAGGACTGAATTAAAACTACTGGTATTATTATTTCAATCACATAAAACAGTTCTATGAAAAATCTTTGAATAGAAAATCCTTTTAAAAATGTTTTTGCTAATATATTCAGGGCCCAATCTACCTTTAAGATTTATGTTAATCCTTCCGCTTGTGATAATGTTAACTGAACTTGTAGGACATGTTTTATTCTCAGCTTATATATTCTCATGACCCTTGCCAACAAGAAAGTTAAACCCTTGAGAGCCCATCTCCTTCTATCAAGACTTAAAGATCCTTCTAAGTACAAGGAAGTGGACTTTTAAAAGTATTCAGTCCACTGAAGGTTGTTGTTTTTTTAAGATTTATTTTCCCATAATTCATTGCCTTTGTTTTGAATGTATATTATTAGACATTACTAATACCTTTAACATTTGCTCAACAAGATTGTTTAACATTTATCTAGACTTTATATTCAACTGCAGAATGTTGACATGAATTCAACATCCATAGTCCTGACATTTCATAAAGAAATATTATTTAAACAGTCAGGCTGGGCCAGAAAATCACTTTAAGAAAGATAACTTGAATTCAACTGAGAGATAAACATGAATTTATGTCTTGAACTTATAGAACTTTGTGCTCACTTTAAGTGATAAGTAAGTATGACTAACATGAGACATCCAGAAATTGTTCATTGGCCACTTTTTTCCTTGAGTGTTCAAAAAAAAGGTCCATAATTCAAAATATCCATCTCTGCTCCTTCATATTTACATTCATGTTTCAAAAATCACTTAACACTGATCTGTGTTGTGTTCCTCCACAGCCTAAGCATGCTGATCTTCAGATCATGATGTAGTGTCTGGGCTTTCTGCAGTACTTTAGCTTGAGGTCAGTTTAACGGTGATATATTCAATATTAAACTGTTGGATGAATATAGTTCTCCTCTTTGGAAAGAATATGGCCTTTCGCTCCCTTATGATCCATTTATTAGGTGAATGAGAGAGCTACAGGGTGGGCAGTATGGGAAGAATATCTAGGCCTACATTAAAATAGTTTAAATGTGCCTGTAACCAGCACTGCTCCCTCCCCTCCCCAATTCTCCCCTCTCACTTTGAGTAAATGCATGATCAAAGAGCTGCTTCAAGTTAACTCTCAACTGACAGCACTACCAGACCAGGAGCTTTGTGATTTTGTGTGTGTATAGTCATTGCCACCATATCTAAGGTATGTGAGTGTCCTTCTCATAAAGACAGATAAAGTCCATTGGACTAGCTCTAAATCTGAAAAAAAAAATAGATTTAAATGTGGCTAGCAAATCACTTAATCAACCAGAGTTTTTTAAATGCCTGCCTTCTGTCAGGCTTTGGACTTGATGTGAAGGAGACATATAATGAATGAAAATATCTCTTTTCTCAAAGAGCTCACATCCTAATAGTGAAAACAATAAGCAAATGTATAAGTATATACAGTTATAAAATCATCCAATCAAAGAAACATATATGAAGCCATTAATTATATAAATGCAATATTTAAGCTATTAATATAATTATATATGTGAGAAAGATGGAGAGAGGAAGTGGAGAGACAGACAGACAGACATGGACATAAAGAAAGTGAGACAGAGATTGGGAAAAAGAGAGAGGTTGTAGAGAGAGAGAAGGAAGGAGAGTCCAGACAAAATATTTCATTGATATAGGAAACTTCAAGTGATGCAGTCCCCTCTACCACAGCAGGTTAACAACTTCTTTCCAGTTTTATTTCAAAGTTTTTGTCACAGGCAGAACTTAAATCCAATTCCTCCTGAATTGAAGGCTGACCTTCTATCTACTATATGACATGGAAGATGGATACAACTTTTAATCCTGTTAATTTAGAAGCAGTGGGGGTGGAGGGAAGCAGACAGATTAAGAGCTACCTTGGTGTTCCTGGAAGGTAAAAGGACTGAATGAAGCCTCTAGAAAGTCTTACAGATACTCTACAGAGGATCAGTGGGAACAGGCGAATAAAAGTCTTCAGTTTGCTATCAGACAACTTACTAGAACTGTGACCATTGGCAAGTCACTTAGCTGCTCTCTACATCAGTTTCCTCCACTATAAAATGGGGATAATATCTACCTCCTATGGTTGTTGTGAGGATCAAATGAGATAAGATTTGTAAAGCACCTAGCATGGTACCTGGCTCACAGAAGGCGCTTATTAAAATGCATGTTTCCTTCCTACGCTATTGGAATGAGTACTTAGATAGATACAATTGTGTATCTACTGAAGTATCAGCCTATAGGATAAAATGAAAGTTTTTTTCTTTACTTGCAGTGGCCTGATGACCCTGTGTTTTACTGTATAATTTATAAAGAAGTAACATGCAGATATTTCTAAATTAAATTTATTATGGAAATGCTATTTTTCTTCCATGTAAAAATAAAATAAATAAAAATTTTAAAAAGGAATTAACAAAGAAGGAAAGTGTTGATGCTAAAAATCTTCCAAAGATTTTTCATAAGCTGTTTAGTATCTTAGTGGTTTTGTATCCTACTGTTCAACCTTCTTAGTACAGATAGACAAGCAGTAGGATGAGTAAAAGAAACAAACCTTTAACAAGATAACAAAGCATGATGATCAGGATCCACAATTCCTTTGTAGAACTCTGCCACACAGGCTGGTTTGTGTCTACTAACTGGTGTCCTTGTATAACTCTAGTTAAAGCCTATTGCCCACCTTTAAAATGGGCATCTCATTCCCTGTGTCTGTCCTTCTACTCAGATTCCTTTGTGCCCAGGTTGTATTCCTTCCTCCCCTCCATCTTTTAGAATCCCTTTTTCCTTTCAATGATAAATTTAAGTGCCATCTTCTACCTAAGTTCCCAGTTTCTGATGCTATCTCTGTGAAATTTCCTTGCAATTGGAGAGGGTGGTGGTGGTAACATATTTGGATACATATAGTTATGTTGCTATCATTTATTTCCCCACCAGTAGAATGAAGATTATTGAGAAGGACTATATCCCTAGTACTTAGTGCAGTACCTGGCATGTGATAGGTGATTAATAAAAAAATGTTGATTGGTTGATCTAGTTGTATTTCTGCCTTGAAAGGAAGTAGGATGCTTAATAAACTTTTTAGAACACTTGGAAATCACATTTAATAGACTTTAGTAGAAATTTAAAGCCTAACCTAATAGGTTTTTTTTTTCCTTTGAGGTTGTATTTGTGAGTATGTGTGTGTGTATATATATATATATATATATATATATATATATATATATATATATATATATATATACACACACATGTACATATATGTGTGTATGTATCTATGCACGCAATCTTAAAGAAAAATAGACATTGAACCTAAAAAATGAGGCCAGGAAACTGCTAAATATTTCTTCATCTTCCCTTTTAATACTAAGAAGACATTCTATTAGACAGAGGATTCCCAGAAACTGTTCCTCAACACTTGTCTCCTTAATTAGCTGTCAGGGTGAACATATAACCCAATGTTTATCCTCTCTCTGATGTTTGAGTTCAAAAGTTTCCCTCAGGTCCAGATTATTGGAACTATTTCAGGGAACACAAGAAAGAGTGATCCTTTTAAAAAAATCAGTACTTATATTTGGAGTTTTTTTTTTTGTCATGTTTGTGAAAAGTGTTTCTCTCCCCTCTCCATCTTCCCCTGGAGAAATGCTAAATTCTAAAAGTCGTATTGTGATATTTCTATTTTAATAGCATCATTTATGCTAGACAGAACTTTGCTGTGCACCTGAAATTATATTGCTTTTGGATAAAGTCAGAATTAAAAAAAAAATTGTAACGTACATCCCCCTCCCCTTTTCCCCAGAAGGTAGAATGATGTCTTATATTTTATTTTTCTTCTTCAATGATAGATCGGTGTACTCCTAAATGGAACGAGTATTTGAATTTGTTCTTAAAAAAAAAAAATAAGTGGAGCATTTCCCTTTAAAATGGTGTCTGCCAGCAGGTGGAGAGTGTCACGCTCCTGGTTTTAGTTTCTTACCCTCTCAGATTTTATTTGTGTTCCTACGGCACCAACCTTAACACTGAAGAGGCAGACCTGCTTGCTTCAGCTGCCGGCAGCTCCAGGGAATTACTCTGTCAGTCTTCACTTAGGGAATGGATGTGTGTGGAGGGGTGTGAGGAGAGTGCTGGGCGTTGGGGGAGTGGGGGGTGGCTGGTTGTCTCCTTGTTCAGCAGGGTTAATATTAGCGCATCTCATGCAGGCTCTGTCGTGCTTTGAAACCTGTGGCATTCCAAACTGGACAGCACCTTCCGCCTTCTCTCTTTTAATTTACCAGGATGCTCGCTGCCATGGCAGCCAGTAGCAGCATCCACTGCGGTAGCAAGGAAGAGTCATAGATCTGGAAATGCAGGTTGAATACTAAAATGCAGGCAGGCTTGTGCAGAGAGGTTGGTTGCTTCCGTGCTTAATTTCAGCTCTTATTGAGCTCTGACGTGGGGGCTGGACTTCACAGCACTGTGTCAGCTTATCTAGAGTAAAGCAGTGTGGACGCGGCTCTGTCTTCAGCTAATGAGAATTAAAAAAAAAAAAAAAAAAAAAAAAAAAAGCACTGAGCATCACTTGGAGTCTACTACAGTGCAGTCTCGAAGGCAGAAGCTAGAGAAGGAAATGTGGGCCTGGCGTTCGAAGCAGACCAGTGATTGGATGCAGAAGGGAAAGAAGATTACTTTTATGTTGGGGCATGGTGTTTGATCAACTCCTTTCTGCTTCTGAGAAATCCCAGCCAAAATGGTTGTAAGTACTGCAGACTGATTTTAAAGGAAGGAAGTGGGTGAACCCGAAAAGCAGGATAAATGTGGGCAAAGGACTTTGTGGCTGGCTTTATCTGTGACATCGAATGTGGAACCCAGAGCCTTGGTTTTTATTACAAACATGGGCTGTCTACATAGCACATGTTGATCAGAACATGAAGGGTCAATTAGAATTTTAGTAACTGGAGATCATATAATGTGAATTTTGATTAAAGAAGGTGAAGCAAGATATCTGAGGCAACATGCACCGGCCAGCCGAACTCTCCGTATTTAAGGGCAAGGGTACTAGAAGTGGAGCCTGTCTTCAGAAGCAAAAGTCACTGACCAATCTTTCCTTCACCAGTGAAAGTGAGAGGAGACCCAATGTGCGCAAATCGAATTGGTTTGGAAACGCTGCAAGAGCCAGCCAGAGAGAGTCACACTATGAAGGGAGAAACCCGCTCTCTCGGTTTCTCTCTAGGTCAGTTCAGTCGCTCTATCACACCAGTAGCTCAGGGGCCTGGAACCTCGAAACCCTTCTGCCTACTGGTGGCAAGGCAGGTGGTAAGGGACCAGAGGGCTGGTCTGCCCAAAAAGACTTTGATGGAGACAGTGATGAAGGCAGCAGGTCCGAAGATGACCTTGGTTCTTCTAAGCCCAACAGTAGCAGTAAAAGCTGGACAGAAGATGAGGAGGAAAGTTGCTTGCGTGAAGGGACTGCACATCTGGATGAAGATGTTATACTTACTATGCTGGGTGACCTAGAACAAGCGCTTTATTCTGACATATTGGGTAAGTTCCATTGGGTTTGATACAGAATTAAATAACTACCAATTGTGTCAATGGATATTTTCATTATCCTGGTTTCTATAGTTGGTAGACTACACAGAGGCAGTTTTTTTTAAAATTTGTAAGCCTATGTAGATTTGAATATTTTGCATATTTCTTATCTGTCTCAGTTTTTGCTTTAGAAAGGTGAGAAATGAGAATTAGAATTTAAGTTTATTTTGAGAATGCAAATAATGACAGTCTGTCTTAGCTGAGATCCACCATGTATTTTCAACAGTTTAAATTAAATGCTACCAGTTAATTCATAAATATTTATTTCAACATTCATATTTCCCCCCTTAAAATTTTGTGCAGAAAGCATGCAGCTTCTTGCCTATAGTAGGCGCTCTTCATGGATTGGGACATGGAAGAGGGGGGACTTCACTGATTTTTATTTACTCGGGTTGTAAACGTGGCCTCTCTTTGCTACTCCTTCATTGGCTTTTTCTTTCTTGGAAGCAATTAATCTATAAAGATGGTGCTTAAATGAGATTATAGATGCAGTGCCTCTCAAAGGTAACCACTGTAATATGTAGAAATTTTTTCATTCCTTCTATTTGTACCATAAACTCCTAGCACAGGGCTTGACAGAGTAAAACATTAAATATTTCTTGATCGATTGATTAGAATGTAAAACAATAGATATCTGTTGTCCCCACCCATAGGTGTCCTATTTTTTTTTCATTAGCTCACCTCCCTAGATTACCCCTATCTCTTCTACTTCTAACACTAACAGGTACCGGTAACACATTTGTGAAAGCAGATATCAATTTTGTCAGCTTCATTCTATGTCTTTCACAATTTGACAGCAAATGTTCCCTAGTGGGCACATTTAAGACATTTTGAACAATTATGTGGATGAGTGGTTGTGCTGTGTTCAGACTTTTTAAACTAGGTCAGTCTAGTGCACTCCTGATTCAGTAGTAAATTCTGATATCAAGGTTGTTGATTTAGGGCACAGTTCATAGCCTGGGGTGCAAAAATCACCAAAGAGTGGATGAATAGATTTCAGGGCATCTGTGAATTTGTATGAGAAAAATCACATTCTTATTTTCACCAAGCTCTGACTGAAAGCATTTCCAACAATTATTTATAAAATATTCTGAGAAAGGGTCCATAGGTTTCACCAGATTGCCAAAGGGGACTCTGGCACAAACAAGTTGAAGACTCTCTTCTATAGTGTCTGATTGATTAAAAATCATTTGCAGGTGTGCCATTTCTACTTTGACAGTGCCCCAACTCAGTGTAATAGAGCACAAAATCTGTTTTGAAAGAAATTAATACTAAATTTAGAAGTCTTTGCAGGGAAGCATATTGGCATGATAAATTTATTTCCTCTGAATCCATATTTGTAAAAATTTATAAATGTTTGAAGCACACTTTCATTAAAAGCTGTTTTGAAAAAAGATGAGCCCACCTGGCCAATGATTCTTACTTTCATATGCAGGCATGGGGTCACGAATGTCTGTTTTTGATATTCCCTGTAGCTTCCATTTACTTATACGAGCCCTTATTTAGGGAAATATCTGAAACCTTCTGAAATGGAATCAGGGAGAACCAGTGTTATCAAGGAAAAAAAAAAATGCTTGTTGCTCAGTTTTTTAAGTCTGTATGCCTTAAAGGGGCTTCACTTCCATAGATGTCTGAATGGCTGAGACTAGTTTAAATCGAAATTGACCAGGGCTTTCAGTCAGCTGAAGTTTGACTCATCGGCATTTTACTCTGTGTGGGTATGCTGCTTTTAATAAACTGTGTAGTAGGTAGAAGAGTGCTATTTAGCTTAAGGACCAGAGAGCTGTTCTTAATTCATACCCTTCATCCCTTTTGCTTTGAAGATATGGGAACAAACTATATTGATCTTTTCTTGCCAAGTGGCAGGGATTTTTATTTTTATTTTGTTGTCGTTATTTTGGGTTTTACATTTTCTTGTTCTTGGTCCTTGGAATTTGTCGGGAGTTTTACTAGATGTTAAGTGGAATCCTATCATCTGACAGTTTTTGTCAATTGCCCTATGGGAATGATAGCAAGCTGTTGGTGGGTGTGCATATGACAAATTGTTCCTTGTGTTCTTTGCATAATTATTCTGGAGAATTACTATCAAGGGGGAACTTCCAAATATGGTTGTGTACATGTTAAGACTTTTAAAGCCTGTTTACTCCAGGTACACACTTTTTGTCATTTTTTTTTCCCACAGAAGATAGGTTGAATTTCTGAGAAAGCAATCAAATCCCACTGAGGAAATGGAAGAATTTATGCAAAGGATGATAACTATAATGGCAATGGTGATGGAGGATGAATCATACCAAGAACCATTTCCTAATAAATCTGCTTTCATGTCAAGATTATTCAAAATTTATAAAACTGTCAAAAATTCCAGTAAATATACCATGTGTTCAATAGAGCTATAGGTCTGATTCAAAATGGCCTCATACTAGTTAGTCTTTTAAAGTTTTCTTTCAGCCCAAATACTTTATTCCAACATGAGTAATACAAGCTACTTATCAAGTTTGGTCTGTTTTTTAGCTAGAGAGAAGTAGGATTTTTGGGGGTGTTTTAAAAAAGCTGTTAGCAATTTTTTTTTTCACAGCCTTCTGGAGTAGACAGATATGCTTTAAAAATCTTATAAATGACTGTAGGGATCTATAACATTGGACATAAGACTAGGATTATTTCCCAAAATACAGTATGCTGTGACAACTAAGATAATAGCACATTTTATGTTCATGTGTATAGGTAATGATATTCTGTGATCCAGGGTTCATGTTTATAATTCTTCTTTCTGTTGGAAGATGACAATGCTTGTAAAATTAATTAACATTTACACAATGAAGACTTAGAAGAAGAATGGATAAACATGTTGATGGCATGGTCTGCCAACAGGATGAAACTCTGCTAAATTTAGAAAAAAAATTGTGATGGTTTACACTGGCAACCAAAGCAAACAAAACAACCTTACAAGTGAACCCAAGTAGTTTGGTCATTATATAACTAATACTCAAAAATAAACTTGTAATCAAAATATTACTTTAACTAATACTATTATATAGTTTATCTATAAGCATATGTAATATAGCATATGAGCATCCATACATATATACACACACACACATACATACATGTATATATGTATATATATATACATATATATATATATACACACACATACATTTGTGTGTATGTGTACATATGTATGTATACAACTAGGTGGCTCAGTGGATGGAGTGCTAGGCCTGGAGTCACAAAGGCCTGAGTTCAAATTAAGCCTTGGACACTCATTAACTGTGTGACCCTGGATAAGTCACTTAATGTCTGTTTGTTGTGATCCACTGGTGAAGGAAATGGCAAACCACTTCAGCAACTTTGCCAAGAAAACCCCATATTGGTTCACAAAGAGTTTGACATAGTTGAACAACTGAACAACATCAGTGAAGAACTAGCATTATCACTGTAAACTATGTTTACAATGTGTTTTTCCCAGTTAACTTTCATTTTATGTTTTAAAATCAGAATGTGATGAATTACAAAATTATTTCTTCTGAATACATTAAAATTTTCCGTTGTAATGAATTTCCAAGTTTCCTTTAGACATTGTGGAGATGTAAATTTAACATACCTAATACAGCTGGTAATTTGGGGGACCTTTTAATAAGCTTTCAAGTGTCTTTTAAAAAGTCAATAATACATTTTTTTTAACTTAAATCCAAATTCTATCACTCCTGCAAGATTATGCGTGAATTGAACAATTTATAGTACTTCCCTTCATAAGTGCTGACAGAAAATATGTGCTTACCATTCCTAAGACCCAATTCATGTGATTGTCATGACTGGAACACTGATGTGTAGACGTTATGATGAGGAAAATCAATGGAGAAATGGGAAGAAATCAAAAGAATGAAAGGCTCATAGCCTTGAATGGGAGAAGCTAACAAAGGACTCAGTGAGAGAAAGAGTTAAAGATGCCTGTTGAATTGTAAAAAGAAATTAAAAGGGAGATAAAAGTGGATGTTCAAAAAAGACAGTACAAATAGCATCACTGGAAATACTATTACATTCTTGAGTTTGATGGGAAGACAAAACACCATCACTAAGTGGTTCAAATAAACCCAGGCATGGGGAAATGAGATTGATATTTAGTTAGTGAGCAAGCTTTTCGGGTGGCAGAAATGTCTGAATGTAGCTTAGGAATCCAGAGAGCAGAATGGACCTGATTTACTCTGGGAACAGAGACCTTCAAGTTTAATTACTTTTCAAGGACTATGTTAAGTATGGCCTCCTCGTTTCCTAACTTAGAAACCCTTTAAGTCCTTGTCTCTTTGTTTTTCGTTTCCCTTGATCAAGGTTTGAACATGATCTCTCCATTTTCTCCTGCAATTCTAACTGATACTCCTTTATTGGTGGTGTCATCTTTCTCCACGTCTGTCTCAATATTTCCCTCCTAAATCAAAGAATTTATGTGTTCTACAAAACTTTCTCTATCTGAAGACACACACACTCACACACACACACACACATACACACACATCACACACAAATAATAGAATCACTGATAGCCTTTTCTCAGTTGGCATGCCAATATTGTCTTTTTCAAAAGCCCCTCCTCCTCCTCACATTTTGGGAAGGAAGGACTGAAGGAGAATGGGAGAGGGGACAACCAAGGTTCCTGAATTGTTCTGAGATCTTTCTGTGTATCTCAAATCAGGTCACACATGTCAAACTACCAAGAATTTTTTAAGCACCTATTATGTGTCAAGTACTATATGCTAAGTGCTAGTGACACTTTGTCTTTACAAAGGCAATCCCTGCCTGCAAGAAGCCTGTGTTCTAATGGGAGAGACAGCATGCAACAACTATATATGAAGAAGATATATAAAGTATAACTTGTCTCCCTTTCTCAGCCTCTGTCTTTCTCTGTCTTCCCTCCCTTCCTCTTTCCCTCCTTTTCTTCTTTTAAAATGTGAGTCTTCTGTGGGCAGGGATGTAGATGGAACTGTAGTCCAGTGGGCAGAACTCTAAAGACAGAAGAATTGGATTTCTAGCTCTACTACTACTACATGACCATGCATAAATGATTTGTTTTTTGGGTCTCATTTTCTTCATCTGTAAATTGGGGAATGGGGTAAATTAGAATAAGTCATATCTGAGAAAGAGTAATATATTTGGAGTCAAAGATTCCAGTTTCAAATCTTGACTACTGTTTTCTACTTGTGTGACTTTAGGCAATGAGTTTATCTTTCTTGAACCTCAGTTTCCTCATGTGTTAAAATGAAGGGGTTATACTAGGTTATTTCACAGGATTCTTTTAGCTCTAAGTCTATGATTTGTAAGTTTCCTTCCAGATTTAAATGATAGATTATAATTTCTTGATAGCAAGAAACATGTTTTAACTAGCTTTATATTTCACTACATTTCTACCCCGTGGTATCTGCTTAATATTTTTTTAATCTTATCATTTTATTACATCACTATCCAATTATTCTTAGTGTATTTCTAGTTTACCCTTGATTTCTGAAAAATTTCTCAGTCTTTTAGTCAATTGAACCATTAAACACAAGCTTTTAGGTTTTGTGTCCTTTTTTTTTTTTTTTTTTTTGCAAAAATGCCTGGACAGATTCTTCTGGTCCAAAATAATTGAGCCTCTCTCACTAAACTGCTATGCCATTGTGTAAGAGTCACTGCAGATAGTAATTTCAAATCCAGATTTCTTTGTATTAATTCTAATTATAACCTAAGAACTGTAATCAGATCTATGTCCATTGCATTTTTTCCCACAACCTTGAGTTTCTCCTCTTATTTTGATACTAGTGTTTAACAAACATTAACTGGTTTTAATGTTAACATTTTAATGGTGCCATTGACAAACTAAAACCACCCAGAGGAGTAAAACAGTATCTTCTGTGAGTCTGAACTCCTCAATCATTGTCTTTCTTTCTACCATTCAATCTTTATTAATTGGTTCCTTCCTTGCTGCCAACAGATAAGCTAAGATCTCTCCCAAACTTAAAAATCCTTCACTTAACTCTGCCATACATTCAAGCTGTTTTCCTGTATCATATCTCCTCTTCACTGCCAAACTCCTAGATAAACTCATCTACCCAAAGTGTCTCCTCTATTTCGTGGGCCATCTAGTTCTCAACTTGTAATCTGGATATTGACATCACAAACAATTTCTTCCCAGAACTTCTTTCTGGGTCCCCTTATTTTTTCTCTCTGCACATTCTCATTGTTTTCATCTCCTCCTGATCTATAATCTCTCCCTCTCCCTCTGCCGATATCTTTATCTATGTTTGGCTTCTGGTGAGCTCCACCTGGTACTCAACATATCCAAAATAAAACTCACATCCCCTTCCTGCCAAATATACCCCAAAGCTCCTTATTCACATCTCCTACCTATTTATTTTTCCATAGGATATTCCCTAGTCTTGAAATCCTGTCCGTTCTCCCCTCTTTTTCTTGGAATCTTTTTGGCTGCTAAACAGGCAGCTATGTGACACAGTCGATAGACTACTAGGCATGGAGTCAGGAAGACTCATCTTCCTGAGTCCAAATCTGGCCTCAGACACTTATTAGCTGTGTGACCCTCAGCAAGTCACTTACCAGTGATAAATCTCATGTGTTAAACCCCAGTTTCCTCATGTGTAAAATGATTTGGAAAAGGAAATGGTAACCACTCTAGTATCTTTGCCAAGAAAACCCCAAATGAGGTCATGAAAAGTCAGACATGACTGAAAAAATGACTAAACGATAACAATAACAATGAATGTTGATATATGGAAATATTTATTCCCTTCTCATTTCTTTCCCTTCCACTTTTTATCTCAATACAACTTTCTACCTGGGACTATGTAACAGAGAAACAGGCTTTCTTGAGAAAGTATGTGCCTTCTGTTACCAGAAATGATCAAGAAAGGATTGAATTATGAGTGTTATAGGAATTTTTAATATAATCCTCATCATTAAGAAGAATTTATTAATTGCCTTTACTCATTCCTCAGGGGGATAGGGCTCCTTTCTCCCTGACAAAGGAGAGAAACTGGGAAGGGAATTTGCATGAGGGCACTGTCTCAGACAGAAAGGAATTCTGCTCACTCACTAAACCTCCTTCCATTGCCTGCTCATTTCATATCTTGCTTGGTGGAAGGAATTGCCTTATTCTTCCTTGATTTTACAGATATATCTATAAACCTTTTTAGTTCAATTCAGGCCCCTTGCTGGTAGCCCCAGTGATTAGAAAAAAAAAATGTTTCTTTTTCCCTCTTTATATTCAGTCAGTCATATCTGCCTTCCATCTCCCAGAGACACACAATGAATGATATCTTAGAGGAAACTTTTTTCTTTGTTGAGATGGAGGGGACTAGGGGGGAGGGGGCGGAACGACCAGTGACAAATATAGAAAGTGAATAAAAATACACAAGTGAATAAAAACAAGAGTGCTGAATGAGAGTCAGAGCTAAGATGAGAAAGTAAAAAAGATCACCAATTTTGTTCCTAGCAGCAAAGTTAGCTTGAACCATTCTCTATAAACTCTGTGTATCTTCTACATAGTGAAGCTGTATGTTGTTGGGTGCTATGTGGAACCTCTAGTGGCTTTAATAGTGGCTCAGGGTTGGGATGCCAGGGTGGCTTCTTTCCCTTCCTCTTTTGTTGTCTCATGATTGGCCCCCACCTCACATTCTCCTCTCAAGGTGCTTACTCACTTCTCCCTTTTTTTGAGATCTCAGCTTTATCCTTATTTTAGGGTAAAAATGAGAGGAGACTCCCTTTTCAGGCACAATCATAGTACCTATGGTCCTTGAATGAGAATGCACTGAGGATTTCTGTTCTCTTCTGTAGGCAGTCATCTCAACTGTGCTCTGATTCCGTAGATTGATACATGACATTATCTACATAATACATGACTGCACATAATGCATTACTATACATGACTGTGTACTTGTCTATTACACATCAATCGTGCAGCATGCCCTGTGGAAAGATAACTAAAACATACACTTAGCAGGCTCCCTCCTTAAGTCTAAGTTAAAAACAAAATAAAACAAAACTGTCTTCTCTGTTGCCTTGTTCCCTTTTTTCTTTTTCTAGTAGACACTGATTTTTTTCCAATTATTTGTAAAGGCAATTTTAACATTCATTTTGATATAAAATTTTGAGTTCCAAATGTTCTCCCTCCCTCCCTTCCTACCCTCCTTCTTAAGATGGTAAGTGATTTAATATAGATTGTAGATGTCATTGCCCTATTTTCTGTAATCACCGTTTACCCACCATTTTTCCATTTCAAAAATATAATAATTCTCTTTCTCCTATAAAATAATAGCATGCATTTGTGCATTGCTTTAAAGTTTGCAAAGTACTTTGGGTATGTTATCTCATTTTATCATCATTCCTTGGCAGGAAAATTCCATTATTATCCCCATTTTACAGATGAGGAAACTGAAGCAGAGGTTGAGTGACGGGCTTCACTTCATACAGTATGTGTTCGAGACAGGATTTGAACACAGTCTTCCTGACTCTAGATCCAGTGGTCATATTGCTTCGCAACTTGAGCGGTTCTCTTACAAAGCTGTTGATTCTGTTACAAAGATCCATAACTTTGAATTGAATGGTTAGAGAGACACACACATACTATGAACAGAAGTTCTTAACCTGGGGACTATGAAATCTTTCTTTCCTTCCTTCCTCTATCTACATGTACACACATACACATACATATGTACATATTTATATATATGCATATAGCTGTCATATATAATATATAATGAGGTCTATATATAGTATATATATGTATATATTTATATATTACAGTTGCACTAAAGAACATATAGAGTGTATAAGGAGCAACTAGGTGACAGTGGAAAGAATGCTGGGCCTGGAGTCAGAAAGACTCTTCTTCAGGAGTTCAAATGTGACCTTAGGCACTTACTAGCTATGCGACCCTGGGCAAGTCACTTAACTCTTTTTACCTCAGTTTCCTCATTTATAAAGTGAGTTGGAGAAGGAAATGGCAAACCACTCCAGTATCTTTGCCAAGAAAAGCCCAGATGGGATCACAAAGAATCAGATGGTACTGAAACAACTGAATGACATGCAGTGTGTGTGTGTGTGTGTGTGTGTATGTGAATATAACTGGTGTCCTTTGTACTTTTCTATATTTTATGCATTTAAGAGCACAATCCTGAGAAAGGATCTTATAGACTTTGCCCCTCTGGAAAAGAGATCCATGTAAAACAAATAAACCAAACAAAGTAACAGAACAAAATAAACAAAAGGTCAAGAAACCTTGGACCAGAGTATCATACCTTGGCAGCTTTAAACCCTTATAAACTCTAGTCAGGAAGGTCAGGGAGTGCCCGAAGTTATGAAGGTTAGTTTTTCCACTTTGCTAGTTTTTTTTTTCCTCTTTGGTAGGAGGTGAATCTAGGTGAATAAAGGACTTAGTTGCTGCCTCTCTCCAGGACAGGACCAAGAAACAGGCATGTTTGTGCATCTGTCTAGAGCCATAAGTAGTAATCAACAGAGAGAGTACTGAACCTGGAATCTGGAAGATCTGAGGTCAGATGAGTTCAAATCTAGCCTTAGATACTTGCTAAATACATTACCCTGGGCTCATCACTTAACCTCTGTGGACTTCAGTCTCCTCAACTGTTAAATATGGATAATAATAACACCTGCTTTCCAGGTTACTATAAAGATCAAGTGACATAATATTTCTACAGTTCTTTCATAGTGCCTGGCCCATAGTAGGTCCTATAGAAATGACATTATTATTAACGAGCATTTATTAAGTGCCTACTAGGTACCAGATAATGTGGCACTTGTTCCCCGAAGCTAAAACCTAAGTTGCTAAGAAATACCAGTTTATCTCTGGTGTCTTTCATGTGATTTCAGTTAGGTTATCACTGATACAATTACGCCCCAAATCCCTAGAGGTTGGTTTGCAAATTCTGTTCAGCAACATGTTACCTTTAGATGGCAATCACAAACCGTGAGGTGGTAGAGTGATCTATGCTTAAAGTTCTAAATCTGTGTAATATTCTTCTAGGGGTGAAGATGGTTTCCAAGCAAAAACATGTTCTTTTGTGACTAACTGCAGACAAATGAATACCATTGCTATTTTACTACATTTTATTTCCATTCATGTTTAACTTACAGCCTCTGGCTTACAACCTCCTGTTGTTTTGATTTCCTTTTCTCTTTGCTTAATTTTCAAAAAAGATGCAGATGAAAAAGATAAATGTAACTCTTTGAGAAGGGTATTATGTTATTTGTAGAGATCTTAATTTAATTTAATTTTTTTTCCTCTAGGGGAAGATCCAGAGACAAGAAGAATGAGAACAGTGAAAAACATAGCAGATCTGAGGCAGAATTTAGAAGAGACAATGTCGAGTCTTCGGGGGACTCAGATAAGCCACAGGTGTTATTCAGTTCTACAATAATGTGGGCAAACCAAATATTCAATTGACTTCAAAAAAAATCCTTTGTGTGTTAGAAAATGTAATCTGTAAGCAGAGTGTAGCAGTGTATTTCATTAATCGAGAAAAGTAAGCAATACTGCAAGGGTAAATAACACTTTTGCTATTTTTCATAAGACATCTTGCTATCAGAATATGTGAAGGATCTGTAATTTTGTTGTTGTTGGGTGGAAACTGTCTCCACCAACACCCAGTCCTCTGTGCACTATCTCCATTGTCTCTACACAACTTTTATTCTTTAAAAAATAATTTTTAGATGAGGCATACCTTTCATTAGGTCAGTTAAGTAGCACAGAAGATAGAGTATTGGACCTAGAGTCAGGATGACTCATCTTTCTGAGTTCAAATGACCTCAGACACTAGCTGCGTGACCCTAGGCAAGTCATTTAGCCTTGTTTGCATCTGTTTCTTCACCTGTAAAATGAGCTAGAGAGAAGGTAATGGCAAACTCTCCAAGGTCTTTGCAATAAAACTCTAAAGGTCATGGGGAGTCAGACACGACTGAAACAACGCAATAATGACAACAACATTGTAAGTTGTACATCCTCATGTCAAATCACATTTCTTAATGTGAATATTTTCTTAGAAAACTACAAACTCTGTCATTTAATGGAAGCCTGGCTTGTCTTAAGCTACTACATAGATCAGGTTTGGGAATGGAACAAAAACAGACACTTGTTGCCTGTCCAATACTTAATAAAAAGATGTTTACATAGATATAACATGAAAAAAGACACTCAGAAAGATAAAAAACAGTGCTTTATGGAGATACAACTTGTCTCCCCTCCATAAGGAGATATATGTTATTAGTATGGTATATTGGGTCAGATTGGATGACTTGCCCAATAGTGATCTTTCACATCCAAAGGACACTGCTCTTTTTGTAATATTAGTTAGTGGGAAAGCCATGCCAGTGACTAAAGCCTCTGGATCAATCAAGTCTTAGAGATAGGTTCCTCATCTTTTAAGAGAAAAAAGCAAAACCTGAGAAAGAAACCAAGAATGAACAGTTTAGCTTACATAGTAAAGACCTTAGTAGAAATTTCTCTTATCATACCAACAGTGTAGTTCTGATACTTCACCATCTGCTTTTGTCTGTTGTTAGCCTACTTTAGGGTCATAAGAGGAACTTCAAAGAGTGAGTTAATGTTTTCTTGGGACACTCCTTCTCTCCAGAAGATAAGAAATTAATTCATTCAATTCTCTTTTAAAGAGAGAGATTAATTTAAAAATGTTATCTCTTAAATTATCTTAGATTTCAATATCTTGTTAGGAAAATATCACACAACAGAGTCACAAATAAAGGTCATGCAATTGAGACTTTGGATGCACAAAGCTAAAGAGAACAGCAAATATATAAAATATGCATCTATTATCACAAGCATGCCAAGCTGCTTGGGTTGGAGATGGAATTTATCAGATGCAAAATTAACTGTTTACAATGTTGTAAAGTTTGACTCTCCTTGTATTTCAGATTTTTATAATACATTTGTCAGCTATTTCCCCAATTCTGTCCAAACTCCTGTAGAAATGTCTCATGCCATCTGCCTTCTGGAGAATCTTACCTGTTGCTAGCCCCATCTTTAGAAAATGTCTAAAGCACCATTGTCATTGGTTGCAGCTGAAGTGGATGTATACGGGTAGTCATATCAACTACATGTATTACTATACAGAGCTTGCCACAGAACAGTTCTGAGCTATTCACCCAGGGACTCCTAGCTTAAGGTCTTAGAGCTTGGAAAGAAAGTAAAACAGTATAATATTGAATCCAAGAAGAAATTGTAGACTTTCTGGGAGAAGACAGAGCTAAAATTATTTAACACTTGTGCCTTTCTTTCCTGGTTTGGATAGTCATATTAAGATTTAAAATCTAAAAAAAAATAGCCACTAAAATGTGGTATTAACTAGGAATCAGCATAAAATTTTACCTCTTCCACGTACTACCTGTGTGATTTTGAACAAGTTCTTGACCACCCTAGTCTAATTTCTTCATCAGTAAAATGAAGGTATTGGGTGAAATGACCTTAATGCTCCCTTCCAGACCTGATTCAATGACACTATGAATACCATTTAAGTCCCATAATAAGCAGAAGTATTCTGCTGTATATTCAGTGATTAGACAAGGGATATGTCCCTTTTCCGAGCCATACCAATCTCAGTTCAGAGAGTCTCATCACCGACTTGTTCACAAGGTGCTAAATTTTTCAACCAGAGAACCTCTGCTATTTTATTATGGAGTTACAAGCTGCTTTGATAGAGGAAGTGCCCACAATATATGTTTTAAGTTGAATTTGTAAGTTCAAAGAAATCATTTAATTTTACCAGTTTTATTGCATCCTTTGACTATTTCCATCCTCCAGCGACTCATGATTTTTTCTTTTCCTTTGTTCAGCACCCTGGAGACCACATTTGACAGCACTGTGACAACTGAAGTCAACGGAAGGAGTATACCAAGTCTGACAAGCCGATCCACACCAGTGACCTGGAGACTGGGTCAAGCTAGTCCTCGACTCCAGGCAGGGGATGCCCCATCCTTGGGAGGTGGCTATCCTAGGAGCAGTGCCAGCCGCTTTATCCATACTGATCCC
Source organism: Notamacropus eugenii (assembly GCF_028372415.1). Lineage (NCBI taxonomy): Eukaryota > Metazoa > Chordata > Mammalia > Diprotodontia > Macropodidae > Notamacropus > Notamacropus eugenii. The sequence goes on from NC_092874.1 coordinate 257,561,222, forward strand.
TCCAGGTTCATGTATACCACCCCCCTTCGTCGGGCTGCTGTTTCTCGCCTTGGAAACATGTCCCAGATTGATATGAATGAGAAAGGAAGCAGTGATCTGGACATGACTTCTGAAGTAGATGTTGGTGGTTACATGAGTGATGGTGACATCCTTGGGAAGAGCCTCAGAACTGATGACATCAATAGTGGGTAAGTAAGTTACATGAATCCCAGTTCATAATATCTTACAAAAAGCTAGCTTAGAATGGTAACCCAGTAAGACTAATTGGATGTAAAATGATAATGAATCTAGTGTGTGTAATAGTTGGGGATATGAGAACTCTTTGGTAGCTGCCAACATTGCAGTATGATTCAGTGAGAAGATTTAGATTTGAAGTAAGGGGACCTTGGTTCGAATTGTAGATATGTCATACTTGTCATTTTACATGAAGATGTTGAACCAGATGCTCTAATACCCTTTCTAGCTCTGAATACATGTTTCCATGATCCTATATGTTTAAGCCTTATTGTTTACTCATGAAAGAGATTCTATTAAAGATCTAGTAAAATTTTCACATATTTTAAGATTTGTGCTAATTTATGTTAGTTGAACTATGAGCTTTAATTCTTCACGTCCCCATCCCATCTCCAGTATTCTCATTGTGTTTAAGTGACAGATTTTTACAGTGAAGGACGTGGGCAGGAGACAGGAGGAGTTTCTGAGCTGCATGATTTTCTTCTTTGTTGGCATGTCAGAAGCTGTCTATCATTATCTTGTGCAACAGATACTTTGGAGAATTCTTCAGTTAGGAATCTAAAATTTGACTTGATGGAAGATCCTTTGAGATTAGAATGTGTCAGTTTATTTATTCTCTCCTGATGGTGATGCATTTTGCTCCTTATTACCTTTTTATTTTATTGTTTAACTATTGAACTATTGTTCAAAGAAGACTGTAGAACTTTCCAGCATGGTGATTAGCATACCAAAAAGAAATATTTATTTGAGTCAGAGGTTGAGGCTCAGTTAACCAAAATTTTAAGTCCAGCAGAAGACTGGAATTGGGATGCTCCTTCCCACAAGCATAGTTCATCAATCAACCCCAACAGTAGTTTCATCAGTTGCTGGAATTTGCCTAGTGGTCAGCCTTCTGGTGATGAGCCTATCTTTGGAAGCCTGTCCTATATTCATTTTCTCAGGCTCATATTTATAGTCATTCCAGCTTGTTAGGATTTAGAAAAATTGTATTCTGTTGGCCTTCAAAAATATCAGTGGATATTTATCCAGGGTAATGTTTCTTTAGATCAACTGATATTGAAAATAATCTAATTGCCACAAAGATCTAACTTTAATTGTAATTTTTTGGGCCCTTGACCACCCTCTAAACTACAGGAATTTTTATGAATTTTCATTAAGGTAAGTATATGACAATTTTTCTCTGTGCTCCTTTCAGTCCCTGAGCTCACTCATGAACCTAGTGTTTGCACTGTAAATAGAAGGGGAATCAAGAATATGGCACAAGTTATCCGATCTTGTGTCAATATCTGGTAATTGGCTATTAATGTTATTTTATTTAATAATATACATTAAATGATACATTTGGGATACATTTTTAATATTCTTTATGGATTTTTTTTTAGCAAATTATCAGTAGTAGTCCTTTTTTTCCCCTGAGGCAAACCTGTGATTCATTAGCTTAGGAAATTCTTAGAACAATGGAAATTAAAGTCTCTCTGAAGCTAATAGCCATGCTACTCGATCAATTTTCCCCCTACTGCCCTACTTTCTGCTCTTTCAAATCCATTCTATCAGGGTCATATTTCTTTCTAAAACATGATAAGGTCATGGATTTCACAACAAAATGAATTTCAGAACCCATCTAGTCTAATTCTTTCATTTGACAAATAAGGAAATTAAAGCCCAGGGGGATAGGAGGCTTGTCTATGGTGAGACTGGTTTTCTGTGGTTCTAAGTCTCAAATGATCTCAGATTGTCTCAATGAGTGCTCTTTCTGTTGGGTAGTGGTGTTCTCCCACTTGCCTCAGATCTCTTCCCAATTCAAAAACCTCTGATTACTTCTTACTACCTACAGGACAAAGCTCAAATATCAGAGGCTAGGAAATCAAGGCTCTAAATCTGATACCCAGCCTTGTTTTTTCATATTTTCCAATTACTTATGTTTCAAAATCTATGTATGTGAAATAGCATTTATATATCACTTCAAGGTTTACAAAGCATTTTATACATGTTACTTCATTGTATCTTCCCAACAACTCTATGAGGTAGCTACTGTTATTATCTCCACTTAATAGAAGTGAAAACAGAGGCTGGGTATATTTAAGTGACCTGCCCAAAGTAACACAGCCAGTAAGTGAAATGTAAATTGAACTCAACCCTTTTTGTCTGGGTTTAAATTATTTGAGAGTAACCCCTGTATTTTATCTCTCTTTTTCATATTGTCTAGAGGTCCTTTAATCCAACCCCATTATTCTGGAAGAAATTAAGTTACTTTCCCAACACTACATATGTGTTGGGTGTTATCAGTGGATTTGAACCCAGATCTTCTGACCTAGCATTTTTTTCATTGATATATTTTAAACGGAAATATTAAAACAAATACACAATAAGAAAGGAAAAAGAAACATATAAACTTAAAAGTGAAACTTAAATACAAAATAAGAAAAGAAACAGAATTACCATGTGCAGAGCAGAACATGAGAATGAATTCAAAATATAAAGTAATAAATTTTGCTTTCAAGAAAGCCTGTATAATAAATACTGCATAATGTGTTCAGAGCTGTCCAGCATTCCTTTGCTCCCTTGTAAGTTTTCTTTTGTTCTCTGCTGTGCATTTCTTTTTTGTGACATAGGTTTTTGACAGTTGTACTCTAAATTCAAACTGGATGAGAGAGATATTGAACAGGAAAAATAAAGAGGACTTGATTATTATGTAATGAAAGAGCACAGTTTCTGAACTAAGAGGTCCAAGACTCAAGTACTAACCTTCTTACATAATGGCCATTGGCTTCTTATGGCAACACCCTAGTAAATACTCCTTTGTAAGTGCTACTGATGGCTACTGCATATTTTTCCTAATTGATAATTTTGGGAGGGAAGAAAACTGGTTGGAATTTGAGTCATAGGTGTTTAAAAAAGTGGTCTCCTTAGCTCTCAAGAATATTCAAAGAACTCTGAGTGGAGAGAGCAGGGAGGAGTATATGGGAGCTGGGAGAAGCTTGAATCAGAGCTTACACAGGCAACATGAGTATATACAGAATGAAATTCAATGGAGCTATAGAAGGAGGATTCTAGGGATGGGGAATCAATAAAGGCTTCATGTAGAAAGCAGTGCTTGAGCTGAGTTTGGAAGAATATGAGGGATTCCATCATACACAGTAAATCAAGATTTGGGAGGTTGAAATGATAACACTTGGCAGTTGAAGAGATGTTTAATATGTAAAATTCATATATACACATACTCCTCCTTCCCATCTCATAAGACTTTGTACACTTACATATTTGTAACCTAACTTGCACAATATTTATCTCTAATTTAGGCTTCCTCATGTCAAATGCAATGTCATGTATCTTTCTATTTCTTATAATTTAGTGTAACTGGTACACACTTTAGTTTGTAGATTATTTGAATGTGTATAATATACAAAACACATATAATCTTATACAGTTATTTCTCCCAAAATCGTGTATTTTAAAGGGCAGGAAAATACTTTTTTAGGTATCTATATATAAAGGAAGATATTTTTGACTATAGTCAGTGAGAGAAATGCTGACATTTTCCTACTTCCTTACCATTTGCTTCTGTTTGGTTGATGATTCTAACTTTTAATCCCTTAAATAGTTTTTTCTCCTTCCTCATTATTCCTTTATAATTAGTCTCCAGCATTAGCAAATGACTCCCTTTTTTTCTAAAATTCCACATTTTTCAGAAAAATAGTTAACAAAAACAGAACACAATCAGTACAGTGTCCAGAGTGGACTAGATATCAGTATGCATATTAGAAGACATTCTTGATATGTTTGATTAGTTTAAACAAAATATTAAATATATACTATGTGCGAGGCATTGTCCTATGCTCTAGGGTTACAAAAAGAGCTCCCTGTCTAATCAATTGTTTGACTATCAGAGCATTTAGATGGCCAGTGCTGTATATTGTCTGTGCTTTGTTCTGACACAGAGGACATTCAAGTTATAAGAATGACCTCATGGTCCTGCTATTTGAGTCAAAGAAGAGCAAATGTGGTCAGAAAGGATGTGACCAGTCTCTGGTGAAGTGTGGTTGGGCGTTAATGATGGAAGAAGATACAGGATGTACTGTTCTAATTCATTGCTTGCCCTTTTATTCATTGTGTCATTGTTGGCAACAGAAGATGGCCCCGTATCTCAGACCCAGGATTAGAAATTGGGAAGAAAAGTTCAAGAGAACTCTCATAGTGGACTGATATTATTTTCATCAAATAAGAAAATGAGACATGGAAGAGTGGGCTGCCATTCATGAAACACATATGCTGCCATGTTAAATGTTTTTGTTCAGTTTCTAAAATTATGTTTTACTTTTTAAAGGACAAAATCAAGTAGAAGTATCTGAAGATAACTAGTTTTAATTTTTTTGATAAGGATGACTTCCTTCATTCAGATTTTTGTTTTCTTTTGATCTAGATCTATGATTTATCACTTTAAGAAAGGAGACAAGCACTTCTTGATGAATGCACTTTTTACCACTTCAGATTCCAGGCTGCCCCAATGGTTTGGCAGATTGTGAACTTAAAGCATTATTTGTGGACAATAAAAGGTTGATTGAGGTGTCCAGGATCATGGTACTAATATCTTTAAGAGACTTAACTTGAACCTGAATCCTTCTGGCTCTGAGGACAATTCTTTAACCACTGAAATCTGTTACCTCTTTTTACCTCAGTAAATGGGAATAAATAAATAGGCTGAATTCTCTCATGTACTTTATCTGGACCTTGAAAAATTAGCTGATAGGCATTGAGAATTCAGAATTTTTGAAGCATGCAGAGGCTTATCTCATTCTCTCTTTTTAATTACTTTAAATGCTTGGGGATAGTACTTTGTCAGTAATTAGAAATTAGCTTGGGAAAGGCCTATAAAACCTTTGTGAAAAGACCTCTATTTATAGAAGAAAATGAAACACTCTAGAAAATTGGTGCCAAATAGTACATGTTGGCTAAAATGGGAATTAATCTGAAGGTACTACAGTGATTAGCAGCAGAGCTGAGAACATGATGGAAAATTTCAAACTTTTTCCTGTATTCTAATTATTAAACAGTTTTTGTTAAAGTCATTAATAAATTCAAACCACCATTTATTATGTATAAGGTCAGTGGGCTTTGAAGTCAGGAAAATTTGGACTTAAGTTTCACTTCTGATAAATCTAGTTATGTGACTTTGGGCAAGTTATGAAACTACTTAGAGCCCTCTGAAATTCTCTAAGACTCTAAGTTACAGAAAAGATTGTAATAGACTGATAGAGGGAATGTTCACACCTGGAGCTCCTCATACCAATAAATCCACAGGTCAAGTTCTTACTTGTTCCTACTTGTTTTGTTCCTACTAAGTGCGATTCACTGTGCTATAACAAATGATTGGGGATTTCTTTATTTTCATGTGTAGTCACTTCTAGACTATTCTAGATCATCTTTCTAGATGAGTGGAGACTCCCTGGCTATAGAAGTTCCGACTCTCATAGTCACTTCTAGGTTCAGTGAGCCATCAGGACATCCTACTAAATATGTCAAATGTTACCTTTTCAATAGGCTGAAACCATCAAGAGAGAATTGAGGATTTTGGATGGAATTCCATTATTTACTTCTAAGGAAGTAATAGTTCTTTCATACTTAGACAGCTAATGTACTTAGATTGTTGGACTTGGAGTCAGATCTGAATTCACATTCTGCCTCAGACACTTACTTAGCTGTGTGACCTCTAGGAATGCCACTTAAAAAATCTGTCTGCCTCAGTTTCTTCCTCTGTAAAGTGGGCAAAAAAATAATACTGACCTCAAAGACCTGTTGTGAGGATCAAATGAGTTAACATTTTTAAAGTGCTTTGTAAACCTTAGATGTGTTATATACATGAAAGCTATTATTATTTCACAAAATTTTCACACAGAATTTTGGATGACATCCTTATAATACTTCAATATTTCAGCATCTGTTTGTTAGAGTCAAGTTTCAGTGTGTCCTACTGTGGCTGATCAGACCAATACAAGCTCAGAATGCTCTACCGCAGGTTGAGCACAAATAGTCTGTGTGAACATTTGGGGTAGAAAATGGTGTGATGTCATTTTGATCCTCTTCAGGAATGAAGGACAACAGCTATCTGTTTGTAATGAAATGGCGCCTTTCATAAGTTGGGAGTATTTCTAAATTTCTTATCCTTATGCCTATCAGTAACCACCCCAGCATACATGGTGGGGTGGCTGCTATCACAGGTTCTTAGATCTGCATTTATAAAAAGAAAGATGACTTTTGAGGGGTTAACAATCACTTTAATCAAGCATATGTATCATTCAGTTATTTCAGGGGAAAAAGTCAGTACTCTGAACTTCAGAGAAAATACGGAAAAATCAAAGATCAACAGACATTGCTTCCTCTGTCTGACCATAATCAATACATACATCACAACTCACCTGACAGGTCCAACTTTCTGACCATAGTTGCCAGACAGGGAAATACCCAACATCTGGGTTTTCAAAGCTAGGGGGCTCCTTAGCAGCTTTCCAGAGTCCTTATCTGGCCAAACAAATACTTTCAGTCAGTAAGCTCCAAAGTAAAACCTCATCCTCAGAGTATTTATATACTTTTCCTGAGCTAGAGGGCATGACCCTCTGACCAATGCCTCAATAGAAAAAAAAAAAGGTACTTGGCATTCCCTACAAAGCAACTCCCCTAATTAAGCTTCTCTCATTGGGCAGGCCCATCAATGGATGAGGAAGATCTTCTTTAATCACATAATTCCATCAGAGGAACTTTCAGTTAAACAAAAACAGTAAAAGATTCTACTTTGCTTGGTCATACAATCAGTCAATACAAACATTTATTAGAAGAATTTATTGAGTTACAATCACACAGCATACAGCCATTCATGCTTAGCAAGACTGAGATGACTATCTGAAATCAAACATTCATTGATTTGGCATAACAAATGGGAAATTCTGTCTTCCTAGGGAGTATATCAGTTTAATAGCCCCTAGAAATGAATCACACCTGATGATTTCTCTTCACTTCTGTTAATTGGCAAAGAGATAAATGATATTACAAAAATATACCTAGAGAGAGGTAGAGCAAAGACAGTGAAGGCAGGGACTCACCTGAGCTCTTCTCCAGACTCCTCCAAATGCCTTTTAAAAATGACTCTAAATAAATTCTAGAGTAGTGGAATGTATAGAAAAACAGAGTGAAACAAATTTCCAGCTCAAATCAACTTGGAAAGTCAACAGGAAAGGTTTATGGCAAAAGGGTGAGAGTGGAGTGCAATCTAGTACAGGCTGCAACCATGCAGATCAGGCCCCAGCACACCTGAAGCTGGCCTTGGGTGACTGAATCACTGGCAGCCATGATGATTCCCAGAACGCTAAGCCTATAGAAGCCAAAGATAACTTAGAAGGTCAGCAGGAAAGGTTCATTGCACCAGGGTGAAAGGAGAGTACAGTACAGCACAAGCTATACCAGCACAGTCCAGGCCCCAGCAAAATAAGAACAGGCCTTGGGAGTGACTGCATTGCCAGTGGCAGCAGCAATGGCTACTTCCAGAACTCTCAGCCCACAGATGGTGAGATTGAACAACTGGTCAGAAGGAGATTGCAGGGGTCTTTTTGCTGGCACTGAGACAGGACTCCTTTGCTTTGCCCATACTCATGTCTGGGTTGCCTTCCTGGGTGGCAATCCTAGGGTGAGGAGAAGCGCTGGCACAGCAGAGCTTGTGGTAGCAATGGATAGGGGACCCTCCTCATAGTTTCAGGGTAGAAAAGAGTGTTTATGGTGATTCACAGACCAGAGCACAGTCTAGGAGAGGAGAAAACACCTCTCCTTATATCATACCATCTTGGAAGAATTAAAAACATACAGGACCCTAGAAGTATCTCTGAAAATAGCTGCACAGACTCCCTGAAGCTTACCCTCCACCCTCCACCCTGGAAACAGAACCTTACTTTAACAAACAGTTAAAAGTCATCTGATGGGATGTAAAAATGAGCAAGCAATGGAAAAAAATTTCTGACTATTGAAAGTTAGTATCGTGACAAAGAAGATCAAAACACAAACTCACAAAAACATAACAAAGCCAAAGTTCCTACATCCAAAGCCTCCAAGGAAAATATGAATTGGTCTCAGGTCATGGAAGAGCTCAAAAATGATTTTGAAAATCAAGTAAGAGAGGGAGAGGAAAAATTGGGAAGAGAAATGAAAGTGATGCAAGAAAATCATGAAGAGCACAAGTCAACAGCTTAGTAAAGTAGACACAAAATATACTGAAGAAAACAACACATTAAAAAACAGATTAGACCAAATGGTCCAAAAAGTCAGTGAGGAGAAGAATGCCTTAAAAAGCAGAATTGACCAAATGGAAAAGGAGATCCAGAAGTTCACTGAAGGACATAATTCCTTAAAAATTAGAATCAAGAAAATGGGAGGTAATGACTTCATGAGAAATCAAGAAAAAATAAAACAAAACCAAAAGAATGAAAAAAATAGAAGACAATGTGAAATATCTCTATGGAAAAACAACTGACCTGAAAAAACAGATCAATGAGAGATAATTTAAAAATCATTTGGGACCCAGAAAAACTGAGTATAATCCTTCAGGGGGAAAAATGGATATTCAATGAAATAGAGAACTTTTAAGCATTCTTGTTGAAAAGACCAGAGCTGAAAAGAAAATTTGACTTTCAAATCCAAGATTCAATAGAAGCATAAAAAGGTTAAACAGGAAAGGGAAACCAAAAGGATATAATAATTTTAGACTATTTGCATTCCTATAGGGGAAGATGGTGTTTGTAACACATAAGACCTTTCTCATTATTAGGGTAATTAGAAGGAGTATATGTAGACAGAGGATACAGGTGTAAGTTGAATATAAAGGGATGATATCTAAAAAATAAAGTTAAGGGGAAAAGAGAAAGGAATGTACTCAGAAAAAGAGAAGGGGAGAGGTTAAATATCTCACATAAAAGAGGCAAGGAAAAGCTTTTGAGGTAGGTAAAGGGAGGAGGTGATAGGGAGTGAATGACATTCTCAACAAAATTATCTCAAAGGGGAATCCCACATGCAGATAATTGGGCATAGAAATCTGTCTTACCCTACAGGAAAGTAGGAGAGGCTTGATAGAAGGAAGGGCAGATTAGGGAAAGAGGGAGTCAGAAACAAAACACTTTTGAGGAGGGACAGAATGAAAGGAGAGAACTGAATAAATTGGGGAAAACAGAATAGAGGGAAATATATTTAGCAATAGTAACTGTGAAAAAAATTTTGAAGCAAGTTTCTCTGATAAAAGCCTCATGTCTCAAACATATAGACAACTGAGTGAACTTTATAGAAAACAAGAGTCATTCTCAAATTGATAAATGATCAAAAGAAATTAGTTTTCTGATGAAGTAATCAAAACTGTCTGTAACCATATGAAAAAATAATACTATTGATTGGAAAAATACAAATTAAAGCAATCCTGAGGTATATAATCTATTAGATCCAGAAGAGGGGAGATGTGGGAGGGGAATTCATGGTATCTGGATATAGATTGAAGCATGCTTTAAATTTTTTTCTTTATTTTTCTTGAGATTTTTTTCTATGTTTTCTTTTACCACATTACTATTCTAGACATGTTTTGCATGGCTACATATGTCTAACATATCGAATTGCTTGCCATCTTAATGAGGGATGGCAGAGAGGGAAGAAGGGAGAGAATTTGGAACTCATTTTAAAAACTAATGCTAAAAATATTTTTATATGCAACTGGTCAAAATACTAAATAGAAACTATACATACCTACATATACATACACATAAAGACATACCTACACCTAGGAAGCATTGTTAGTGATTTTAATAACCTAGCAAGAAACTGAACCCCTTAAGGGTATTGGTGTCTTCATGACTTCAGTCATCTGAAAATAAAAATTTCAGGGGATATAGATAAATGTGGGAAAATATAGATTAATCCCATATGTAAGAATCATAATTGAATTCCTAGATGACTTTTGAAGTTATAGAAATGATGTATTCTCAGCCCAGGATAGAGAACATTTTACAGCATCTGGTAAAAATTCATAGTCTATTGCCAAGAAAGTATGCCACTGAAAATACCACACAAAGTAGTCAAGATGCTGCTGTAGGAAAGCCAAATATTTATGGATAAGTCCAGTGATTGACCCATCAGATTGGCTAACATGACAGAAAAAGAAAATGACAATTGTTGGAGGGGATGTGGAAAAATTGTGGCACCAACTTACTGTTGGTTGAGTTGTGACAAGCCCAACAAGTCTGGAGAACAATTTGGAAGAATGCCCAAAGGGCAATAAAACTGTATGTACCCTATGTATACCTAGAGATGCCACTATTGTGTCTGTTTTCTAAAGAGATTCGAGGAAAGGAAAAGGACTTCTTTTTAGAAAAATATAGCAGCTCTTTTTGTGGTGGCTAAAAATTTGTAATTGAAAAGATGCCCATTAGTTGAGGAATGACTGAATATATATATTGTGATATATAATTGTGATGGAATACTATTGTGCTATCAGAGTTGATGGGTAGGATGCTTTCAAAAAACCCTAGAAAGATATATATGCACTCATTTAAAGTGAAGTAAGCAAGACAAGAAAAGCACTGTACACAGAATGGCAATATTGTAATGATGATTGACTGTGAAAAACATTGATACTCTGATCAGTACAATCATCCAAGGTAATTCCTTTAGACTCGTTATGATAAATGTTATTTAACTCTACAGATAGAGAACTGATGAGCTCTGAGTACAGACTGAAACATACTTTTATTTTTTTTTTACTTTGTTTTTCTTGGGCTGTGTGTATGTGCATATGTATGTTTTGCAACATGGCTAATATGGAAATGTTTTGCATGACTTCACATGTAATAGGGAAATATTTAATTAAATAAAAATGTGTATATATTTTTAATATGTATATTTTTAAAAGAAGAAAAAAGGAAAGTCCAGTGATTCTCTGGTAAAAACAAACAAAAAAAGAAAAACCAAAAGATAATAATAAAACCCATAGCCCCAGAATATACATAAGTATGAGGGGACCATGTTTTATGACAAGTTGAACTAGATAGCTTAGAAGAAGGACATTCATTTGACCCCAAAGGTATAGACTTACATCAGTGAGATATGACTCGTGACTGAAATACAGCAATAAAAGTGTTCATATTATTTCAAAGACACAGGTTAGAGAAAAGATTCTGTAGAATAAAACTGGCTGTGCTAGAAGGACTGGAATTTAAGAATACTTGAAAGGACCAAGCTGGGTCAGTTCATGCTGTGGACTTTTTTTTTTTATCTACAAGGCAAAAAAATAGAGAAAATAGGGTGAAAATATTTGTTTCAAAGTGAAATTATATCTGCTTATAGCTATTTGCATTTAAAATGTATTTAAACAGGTAGGAGAAATTGTGCATTACAACTTTGAGAATATTATAAAATTATTTTAAAAATTGTTATATCATTCAATTCAGTTGACTCACTTGTTCCATGTAAGATTAAAGGTATATTCTTATGTAAGGAAACCACTGAACCAGAGCACAGAAACTGCATGTGGTTGAACATCAGTGAAGAAATAAAGTGTATTACTGATCCTAGATCTGGGTCATCTACAGATATGAGAAGCATACCATCACTGCCTTAATCTAAGTTCTTGACAAAAAAAAAGAATCTTAAATGGAAAAAGACCAAGGACAAATTCCTCTTGCCTCCACTAGATGCCTCCCTCTTGGTTAACAGATATAATTATATTAAGATCCTTTCTTCCCCCTGAGTTTTCAAACAATTCTGAACCTACATAACTGTAGCTTATACCTCTCTACCTTATCTATACACAAGAGATTTGTAAAGATTTTGCCTGGAGCCTTGCTGAGATCCAGATGTGTTATGTATGTACTCTTTCTTGAGTGTATCGATCTTATTTTTTTTTAAGGAAGAGGTAAATTGTATACATGATCCTAGATTCCATTTTGGCTCCTAGTGGTCATGAATTCTCTTTATCAGTGCACATTAACAATCTGTTGAATAATGTTTTTTTTTAATTCGTTTTTTTTTTTCCCCTAGAGAATGTTGAGATCACTCATCTATATAATTAGGTATCTAAATATTCTTTCCTATGGAGGAAAAACAAAAAACCTAGAGAGGATCTGTAGTTTACTAGCCTCTAATTACTGATAGAGGGCTATTCTCAAGTAAATTTAGAGGATATGTATGTATGACTTGGGAAAAAATTGTAAATGAGAATGTAGTATTAGAACTGTGTTTGTAAGATGTTTTATAAGAAGGCATGGTATGGTAGTCATAAATAGTAATAGACATTCATGTAATGCCATGTGGTTTTAAAAGGGCTTCCCATGATCCATTTAGTTTTCTCTAAGAATAAGAAAATTGGGAGACATTAACAAAGTCATGGAAAGCTAGGTGATGCTATAGATAGAGCAGTGCTTAGAATCAGGAAGACCCATCTTCCTGAGTTCAAATCTGGCCTCAGATATTTACTAGCTGTGTGACCCTCAGTTGCTCATCTGTAAAATGAGCTAGAGAAAAAAATGGCAAAGCACTCTGGTCTCTTTGCCAAGGAATCCCCAAAAGGGGTTATGGAGAGTCAGACACAACTTAAAACAACTGAACAACAAGGCCATACCAATTTGATTTTCCTCTTAATACCTTTTTGGAGTCTTATCTGATCGCCCCACTTCATAGAACCATATGTTGATAAAGTTAGAGTTAGATGCAAGAACCAGCTCCTAATTGCCCCTACCTATTGTAATAGAGACAATTAATACATTTCTAGTATGACTATTTATACCTCAGAAACAGAAAAATGCCACAAATCAGGGCTTAATAGTTTCCATAATTATCGTGAGTTTAAGAAAGTGATAGAGAACAAATTAATAATTCATTTTAAACTTAAACTTGTGACATATTTCTCAGAGAGTTGGTATTAAACCTTTACCAACATACCCCTTGCTGTAAGGGACTTTAGAAGTCTTTTAGTAAATTTAGAAGTCTTCTATTTTAGTGATATTTACTAGAAATGTTCTTCCTCTTGAATCATTTCTTTCTTGTCTGATTCTCCATGACCCTATTTGGGGTTTTCTTAGCAAAGATAGTGGGGAGTGGTTTGCTACTTCCTTCTCCAGTGTACTTTATAGATGAGGAAACTGAGGAAACAGGGTATGGTGAATGGCTTAGGATCACATAGCTAGTAAGCATCGGAGGCTGGATTTGAACTCAGGAAGATGAATCTCTTGGACTTCTGACCCAGCACTCTGTCTACTGTGCCACAAGGCATGAATCAGGAAGATCTAAGTTCAAACTCAAGTGTTGAGAAGTCAAATAAGACTAAACAATCAGAAAAAAATATTTGAACAATAAATACATTCTTAAAATACAAAGGATTGCAAAAGAAACCAATTACATTGAAATACAGTTATTAAACTAATAACAGTGTTCATTAACCCCATGTTAAGAATTCTAGATCTAATCCCACCTTCTCCATTTATTAATGAAAAAAAGTGACCTTTAAAGAGGTAAAGTGATTTACCTGAGGTCAGCCTACGTTCAGATCCTTGGTGAATGCTTCTTCCTCACAATGTCTTTGAAATATGTTCCAATATATGCGTCCTAACATCACTTCACCAATAGAATGGAAGCTCAGAGAACTAGAGCTATTTTTTTTTTTGTTTTGTGTTTTAGTCTTTGTATCCCTACTGCCTTATATTTCATAAGTTCTAAAATGTTTGAATGGAAGTTTCTAGAGGTAGCCTGAGTTGGCCTATAGCTACAACTGATCAACAGTGTGTCCACTTTCACCAGTTCAGATGTTTCAGTAGGGACTGTCGCAAACACAGGTCTTGTACAAAATGTACCATACCTAGCATCTAAATACCCCTGAACTGCTCTAAAGTGTTCTCAAAACTCAGTGAGGCAGAATTGCTAACAATCAAATATTTTCAGTCTACAAATGTGTCCATCCACAAAAATGTTCTTTTGCCCTTGGAAAGATTTCTTTTCTTTTTTTTTTTCTTTTTTTTTTTTTAATTTTGTAATGTTTAACAATCACTGCCATACAATTGTGATTTTATCCCCCCCACCTACCCCCCACTCCCCCCCTCCCTCCCCACGACTGCATACAATTCTGTATAGATTCTACATATACTTTCCTATTGAGTATATTTTCACTATAGTCATGCTATGTAGTCAGACTAAGATAAATGAAAGAAATCGTATAACAAATCAGAACATGATACACAAACACATACACATACACAAACATGATCTGCTACGATATGTGAGTGACTTCCATATTTCTCTCTCTGAGTGTGGCAGGCATTTTGCCTTGACATCCTCCATTGGGATTTTTTTTTTTTTTTGGTAAGAAGTTCTTGTGTTATTACACAAATCTAAGTCTACCAGAAAAAACTCTCACACACTGTGGTTGTTGCTGTGCATAAAGTTCTCCTGGTTCTGCTCCTTTCACTCAGCATCAGGTCATATAAGTCCTTCCAGGCCTCTCTGAAGTCTTCTTGTTCATCATTTCTTATGGCACAATAGTACTCCATTACATTCATATACCATAATTTATTCAGCCATTCCCCAATTGATGGACATCCCCTTGACTTCCAGTTTTTGGCAACTACATAGAGTGCTGCTATAAATATTTTTGTACATGTGGGACCCTTTCCCATTTTTATGATCTCTTGGGGATATAGTCCTAGTAGCGATATTGCTGGGTCAAAGGGTATGCACATTTTTGTAGCCCTTTGGGCATAGTTCCAAATTGCTCTCCAGAATGGTTGGATGCGCTCGCAGCTCCACCAACAATGAATTAGTGTTCCAACTTTCCCACATCCTCTCCAGCATTTATCATTTTCTTGTTCTGTCATGTTTGCCAATCTTATAGGTGTGATGTGGTACCTCAGAGTTGTTTTGATTTGCATCTCTCTAACCAATAGTGATTTAGAGCATTTTTTCATATGATTATAGATAGCTTTAATTTCTTCCTCTGAAAATTGCCTGTTCATATCCTTTGACCATTTATCAATTGGGGAAGATTTCTTTTCTTTCTATGAGGGAAAGCCAAAAGCAAATTGTGACCAAAACCATTCAAGTCAGAGATTTTTTTTTTTTTGACAGACACACCCAGGGTCCAAAAGCTTGTCCTAGAGAAGAGCTGTAATGTAAACCAAAGAGACAGAAGAGGTTTCTTTTTTATATTCTGGAGAGTCTCTTTTGTCAATTTTATTAGGAATTGATTCTGAAAGGAACCAGCAGATTCCCAAATGTGCTCAGAGAAGCTTTAAATTAGCCCACTGGTTTTCAGAAGATTTAAAACTTTGAAGTGTTCTAATTTCCCATGTTTTATTGGTGAGGAAACTGTGGCCCAAAGAAGTTAGATGATTTTGCCAGAAGTCATTTGGGTATGAAAATTGGAAGTAGAATCAGATAGAACTAAATTCAAATTATGCTTTAGAGACTGAGAAGTTGTATGAAAATGGGCAAGTTACTTAATTTCTATTAGCTCCAGTTTACTTGCTGATAAACTGGGTACACTGACAGCATTTTGCTTTAAAGAGAAAAGAAAGTACTGTGTGAGATAGTGTTAGGGGAGATGTTCACACTCACTGGGGGAGATCTGGGATGAAGTCCAGGAAGAAAAGGCATTTGACTTGATCTTTTACAGGGTGAATAGGATTTCAACAGATTAACAATCTTTATTACTCTCTAAATTTTGACTTCTGCAGGCTTTTTTAAAGAATCTGATTAAAAATATACTATCAGTTTGACAATTTCTCACATATTGGGAGCTTTCCAACACTTTTCCTTTCAATTATCAGCTTCTTTTGAATAAACATTTATGCTATGAGAAACAAACTTAAACTTTACTAAAACAAAAATATTTTTAAGCTCAGTAAGAAATATTGAATTATATAAAGAAGAGAATATTGAACTTTGATGTGAATTTTCTGGGAAAAAATTAATGTATATGTATGTGTGCATGTATGTGTATATATGGGTGTATATATGCATACATAAATACATATATACATACATATACATATGCACATGTGTATATATGTACAGATAAATAGAAATAGATAGATAGATAGATAGATAGATAGATAGATAGATAGATAGATAGATGGATAGTATATTTGATGAGATTCATTTATGGCTTTACTTACTCTCCTGAGACTAATGCCATGTGTTTTTCCCATGAGTTCTACTTGTCATGATGATTACCAAAAAAACCCCAAACAACAAACCAAAACAGTAATGCACTTTTGATTTTTTCAAACTGTTTCTCTTGGCTAACCATTCCATTGTCCTATTGACACACTTTGACTGATACTACTGAAACTACAATGACATGCTTTTGGGGAATCACATTCTCTTCTCCATAACTCTTTTGGAAAAGATTCCTTGACAGAGATAGTGAACAGATTGTAGCATTTTTTTCATGAGAAATGATATAAATCACATCCTTTTAGACATTTAAATCTACATAGAAGGAATGAGAATAATTAAAGGATCCCTCCAGAGTAACATAAATTGAGATTGTGGCATTTTGAGGGGGGCATATTCTGTGCATGAATACTATGGAGAGAATTAGGATATGGCATAAAAACACTCTATCATCTTCTAGTTATATTTGATTCTTGACGCTTCAGCATGTCCAAATGATACTTAAGAGACATTTCTTTTTTTTTTTTGTATAGTTAGTCCAATTATAGTTTAGCTTCTTTTTTAGGATATGGAAAATAGAATTTTAAAAGCAAAATGATGATAGATGTATTTTTTGAATTTTTGTTACAGGAACTATTTATTGTTCCATTTTATTTGGGACTGATTTTTACATCTTATAAATTCACTTCAGAATCAACAGATTATTGAAAGAATACATTTTTTATATTTTTGCTAACTGAAATTCTCTTTTAATTCTTCTGTTGTTAAAGAATCAGCATTCTTCCATACTGACTGTCTTTGAACTGTGTGGTCATAACAGAGTTGTCCACAAAATGGGATTACTGAATTTATAAGGTAGTCAGTACCCTCTTAATGGATGTCTTCAAAGAAAGGCCATTTTTAGGATATGTTTTAGAAGGAAAAATCTGTAGGATTTAATGAAAGACTAGATGTAATGGATAATTAAAAGAAGAAACAAGATCCAGCAATTACCCATCAAAGAATCTGTTTTTCTTTTTCAGTCATTATATGTTTATTAAAGACCTACTATATCCTTGGCGCTGTCTCAGGTGCTGGTGATTCAAAGACAAAAATGAAAGTCCCTTTCTCAAGGAGCTTGCCTTTTAATGAGAGACAATTTATGTACCTATAAATATAAAAACAGTAGATCTAAGGTAATTGTAAGGAGGGTTCTAACAGCTTGGGGAACTGGGAAAGACCTCTTGCTGGAGTTGTTTAAAATGAGCTTTTCAGGAAAATGGAGATGCTAGGAGGGAAAAATAAGAAGGGAATGTATTTCAGTCATGTGGGATAGTCTATGCAAAGTCACAAAGATGGAAGAAAGATGTGTATGTGTGTGCGTTTGTACATGTATGTGTAAAACTACTGTGTAATGTGTAAAAGGAATTAATGTACAGTAAACCTATAATGATACATTAAAGACAGGTTGTAAAACATTTTAAATATCAAATGGAGCATTTGATATTTAATCCTAGAGCCAATGAGGACCCACTAAAGCTTCTTGCACAGAAGAGTGACATAGTGAGACCTGTGATTTAGAGGGAAAAATTTTTTAATACCTACTAAGAAGATGAATTGGAGAGGGAATACTCTTGAGGAAAGGTGATGAAATAGGTGATTATTGTAATATTTCAGCAATAATAGAAAAAACTAGGGTGGTAGACCTTAAATGGAGAGAAGGGCATAAGTAAGATAGTGATCCTCAAGGATATAGGAATTATGTAGAAATACTACCAAAGAAATAGCCATGTGGCACATAAAAATGTTAATATTGATGTTGATGGGATAGTACTTCCAGCAGTGTTCTGACCCTTCGAGTGATAAAAATTACATATTAAGTATGTATTTATATGTGTACACATAAATGTGAATGTATATATGCAAATATATATAAATATTTATAGAATCTTAATCCCGGCTCCCTTAATATGTGCAGATGACAGAACAACACCACGCTTTAGAGTTCTTTGAGTAAATAATTTTTAGTTTCCTAACTGTATGTGGTTGAATGTAAAGTATCCTCAGAGATGTGAATGTCTTGGGAAAAATATAATCACGATAAAAAATATAGTCCCAGTAATGTACAAATGAAGATGTGGATGTCATAAGCAAAAGTGTAAGCAAAATTAATTGCTAGAATGATATGTGCTGACTTACTTAGCTTTTTCTAAACAGTTCACAATAGGAAATATGTTTATATGATTGCATATAGATAACCTGTATCAGATTTCTTGCTGTGTTGAGGAGGGGGGATGGGAGAAAAGGAGAGAAAAATCACAATTCAAAATCTTCTATAAAAGGAATGCAGAAGAAATTACATGTAATTGGGAAAAATAAAATACTCTTTACCAAATAAATAAATAAAAGAAATAATTCACTATAGTTTTCAGAAATTGTCTTCATTCATAGTTTTATTCATTTCCAGTATTAGGAACACAAAAGCAACTTAGAACAATTAGCAGTAGTGACTTGACTTGCCCTCCTAGGATTCTCTCTCATCTTTGCTCTCTAGCTGTCTTCACCATACCTCCTTCTGAATATCCTATTGTTAGATAAAATAAACCATGGAGAATACAGAACTTCACAAAATCTTCCCCTAGTTCATTTTATCCATCACCAGGGCTAGTGTATCCTTGTAAAACTAATTACAAAATGCAAAGTCCCTCTTCATCTCATTCTTTCCCCATTTCTTATTCTCCTTCCTCTTCCATTATCCCTTCTGTTTTCTGGAACCAAGATTGGTCTTTAGAATTATGCAGAATTTAGCTTCTATTTATTTTTCTTTTCATTTACATTATTGGAGTCATTTTCCATATTGCCTTCCTGATTCATGCATTCCACTTTGCATCATTTCACACAGACTTTACCATGGTTTTATGAATTCCTGATATGTATCATCTAGACTTTTGTGAGGATCTTCATTGAGAGACAGTTTGGTATAGGGGAAAAAGAACTGGAGTCAGAGGACCTGAATTTGCATGGACATCTTCTTCTGCAAGTAACTTAATCTCTCTGGGCCATGATTTCCTCCTCTCGTCCACTTCTTGGTGGAGCACAGCCAATGATTTCTTGCTTTTGTTCTATAGTGTCTTAACTATCAGGAAGATCCATGTCCTCAAAGATGGCTTCTCTCCAGACTTGGCTTTAGTTTCTGTAGTTATGAAAGTCTGGAATGAGCTTTATTGCTGGAGCTGTGCTGACTCTTCTGACCTTTGAAAGCTCACAAGATCATAATCTTATCTTCCTATGCTCATTCACCTAAAATCAATAAAGAATATAGAGACAAAGAATGAGCTACCATGTATTCATAAGTATAAGTAAGTGTGTGGGAAGAGAGAGAGAGAGAGAGAGAGAGAGAGAGAGAGAGAGAGAGAGAGAGAGAGAGAGAGAGAGAGAGAGGGGGAGGAGAAAATGAAAGAGAAAGAAAGGGATGAGGGTTCTCCTATTCTTGGAGACCCATGGAATTTCATCTTCCTATTCATAGAAAAGGGAAGTACAACTCTGCCTCATTTAAATCCAATTCATAAGCAAGCCAAGCCATCATCCCATGATGCCATTGGCCCTCTTTGAAGATGAAGGACAAAGACTAAGCTAACCACTAGAGGTACAAATAAAAGGCCAAAGCAACTCTTGTTTTCAAGTTTATACTCTAACGGGGATGATAACATGGATATAATTACATATATACAAAATACATATAAATGTATAAATGGCAGGTAACCTTAGAGAGGAAGGAATTAGTGTCTGGGAGGAGGAGGGTATGTAGAGATCAGGAATCACTTCTGTAGACTTTGAATATGAGCTGAATCTTAAAGGAAGATAATATTTCCAACAGGTGAAGGTAAGGATGGGAGGGAACTCTAAGCAAAGTCAAGGAGCTTGAAGATGGAGCACTTGGGTATAGACAACAAAATGTAGGCCAGTATGCCTGAATCCTAGAGTAAGAATAACATGTAAGAATTTTATTGCCTTACTCCATAAGGTCTTTCATTCTCTGCTTAATTAAAACATAAAAATTCCATTCCATTTTCAAATGGCCGATTAAATCTCCATTTACTGTTAACCTAGCTTGATATCTTTAACATTTCAAAATAAGTTAGTAAATCTTTATGGAATGAAAGGACAGTGTTTACTATTGTGAATAAATCACCTTGTCTCACTAAACTCGTGAACTCATCTGTAAACTGAAGATAACAGTGCCTGCCCTGTATACCTCGTAAGGCTGTCACACAGAAAACACTATCTGAACCATAAAAGTAATACATGATTGTGAACACTTATCTTTAAATTTTACACGTTGAGTAAAATTCTGGTACTTTCAACTTAGTCAAAATTGTATTATTGATAAAGTAATAAAAATGATAAAAAAAGATGCAAAAATGACTTTTACATTGTTAATTAGTTCCTATGAGACAGTGAATTAAGGCTACTGGTTGGTTGCTCCTAATTTTGACACAAAATGTTAGACTAAGTATTGAAAACCTATAAAGAAGTTTATTACCTCCCTCAGGTCAGAGAGCTCTACGCAAGGCTTCATGGAACAAGGAAAAATGAAAATGCCTTGATGTGTTACATTGTAAACTCTGAGCACTGAAGGGATTTAAGTAGAATCAGATTCATTGAACAATTAATTATCTTTTTATTAATACAATTTATTTTGACGCAACAATCATTTTTCAATAAACAGGCTGTAGCCCATTCTATTTTCCTTAATAAAAACAGTCAAACAAACCCATCTAATATAATGATTATGATAGACTGCCCTAGTGGTTTCTCATTTATTAAAAAGAAAGATTTTTTTAAAGACTTTTTAAACATGAATCACCGTTTATAAACAAAAGCGGCCACAGCATTTGACCCAAATTCTGTTCCTGTTTATGTTGCCATATATATGTGTGTGTGTGAGTGTGTTTGTATATATGTATATATATGTATGTATGCATGTATACATATATATGTGTATATATACATATATGTATATATAAACACAAATATATATAAATACATATATTTGTGTGTATATATTGTTCTTTTTGTTCTGCTCTATTTTAAAGGTATTTGTTCATATAAATCTTGTTATTATTATTCTTTTTCATCAGTGATTCCTCATTATGTTCATATACCACAGTTTGTTTCTATACCTTTGCTACTACAACTTATATTACTATGAATAAGTTGTTGCATGTAGAACCTTTCTTTACAGTATTGACATTTCTGGGATAAAAACCCATTAGTGGGATCATTTGATTAAAGGTTATGGATAATTTAGTAGTTTTTCATGTGTAACTCCAAGTTGTTTTTGGGATGGATAGATTAATTCACCTCCATTCCAATACTGTCATTGTTTCTACAATCCCTAAAACATCATTTTTTAAAACACATATGCCAGTTTGATGAGTATGAGGTGAATGCTGCTTTAATTTACAATTCATTTTTTGCTACTGATATGCAGTGTTTTTATGGAGGTGTTAAGGCTTTGAATTTTTTCTTAACAATTCTTCCTGTCCTTTAATCACTTTTCTATTAGTGAATGACTCTAAATATATTAATATCAAATCAATCTATATTTTGAAGGTGAGACTTTTTATTATCTTACATTGATTTCCTGCCCCAATCCATAACTTTTTTTTATTCAAGCTGCATTTACTTTGTTAATTTGACACCTTTAAAATTTTATACTACAAAAATATACATTTCGTCTTTTTAAAAACCTCCATCCCTTGTGGGGACACTAACCATAGTTGTGAAAGGCCTAACATTCTATTTTTCTCTAATTTATTATGATGGGAAGTTTTTTGTTTAGATGCAAATCCATATATAGCTTATCATTTTATGTAGTGTTAAGATTTTAGTCTCGATTTATTTTGTTATAAGTTGCTTTTCAGTTTTGCAGTAAGTCTTTATTGAGTAAAGAATCTCCTTCTTTGTTTTCATGGGTTTTTGGAATACTACAACCAATGCCAAAATAGCTTTGATAAAATAATTTGAATTCTGATATTAGACTGTTCATAATTCACTCTATTATTTTCCTTGAAATTGTTGACCTTTTATTCCTCCATTCTTAATTTTATTAATATTTACTCAAATTGTAGAAAATATTGCCTTAGCAGTTTGACATATGTAGATATGTAGATTCATGTAGGTAATACTTTTTTATATTAATATAGCCCAATTAACAAATTATTAAAGCTCTGTAATTACTTTGGCTTATCTTGATTTCTATAAAATACAATGTATATATACACACTTGCATATTCAACATATATATTTTTTCCTGATCGTGTATGTGTGTGTGTGTGTGTGTGTGTGTGTGTGTGTGTGTGTGTGTGTGTGTGTCCTGCATCTATTTTGTTAAGGGCTGCTAACAGTAGATGGATACAGTGTGTAGGTACAGTGGATAGAACTCTGGACCTAGCATCGTGAAGACCTAAGTTGTACCTCAGACACTTACTAGTCATTTGAGCCTGGGTCACATTTTCTCTTTGCATCGGTTTCCTCATCTACACCATGTGGATAATAATAGCACCTAAGTCATAGGATTGTTGTGAATATCAAAGGAGATGCTACTTCTAAAGTTCTTAGCACAGTGCCCAGCATGTAGGAAGCCTGGTATAGATGTGATAATGATGATGTTAGACTCCAAACATTTTATGTATTTTATAGTTACTTTCAATGAATGCTCTACCCTTTCTTCCAAATGGCCTAATAATACATAGAATTATTAATTTTTTGTAGGTTTATTTTGTGTCATGCTACTTTGCTGAAACAAATTATTGAATTGATGAAGTTCTTTGTTAATGCTTTAAGGTCTTCTAAGTAAAGTATCCTATTATTCACAAAGATATAACTTTGCTGTTTTTCTGTTTGTATTTATCCTTTTGATTTTGTTCTCTTATCTTTGTTCAAATCCTAACTTATTGGTAATTTATTTTCAGGTACATGACAGATGGAGGACTGAACCTATATACTAGAAGTTTGAACCGAATACCAGACTTGGCAACGTCTCGTGATGTCATTCAGAGAGGGGTACATGATGTGACTGTGGATGCAGATAGGTAACTATATAAAGCTCTATGAATTTTAAGAATATTTAAATTAATTTGCCACACACATTAGGGTTTGATCCCATTAATTTAAAAAACATGATACATCATTTTGTTGGTGTTGTCCTGTTACTCTGCTAGTGGGAGAGAAGGCGTGTAATCTGTTAAAAATGAATCAGATAGAAAAATTGACAAAGAGAGTAAAATTGTGAAAATGTCAATGTGATCCATTCATATGAAATGTGTATGTTTTCAAATACTACAATGTGTTTGCAAATACTATATATACACATATGTATATGTGTGAATATATACATATGTAAACACAAACACAAGCACACATGTGTGACATTATACATACAATATGTGTGGATATGTGTGTGTTTCTAGAGTTTGTGCCTCATAAGCAGCAGCCTAAGCTAAGTAGCTGCTTAATAATATCCTCATTTAAAGATGAAGAAATTGAGACTTGGAGAGATTATGATTTGCCATGATCCATGTGAGAAGAGAAATTTGACCCCAGATCTCTCCTGATTCCTGGTCCGTTGTTCTGTCTGCTACATCACAGTGAGACTGTAGTGTCAAAGATATTCTTATTATATTCATATTATATTGTTTGATCATAGGAATTACACACACACACATACACACACACACACACACACACACACACACACACACACACCCCTACCTCTATATATGAATATATACCTAGACATATATATATGAAAATATGCTTATCTGTCTATATATGTGAATAGATAACTATATGTGTGTGTGTGTAGATATGTATACATTATATTTGTCCACATCTATATCATTCAATTGATCAATCAATCTATATATCTATCTTAAGAAATTTGAAATATTGAGATAAGAACTGGAGGATCCAAATATGAAAGTACCAATAGTCTCTGCCCTCAAGGTATACATGTGTGAAGGGAAAGTTAACACACATAGAGGAAAGATTTCGAGTGAGGGGAACTTTGTTCCTTCCAGTTACAGGGATAGTGGCAGGGAGATTGTCACTACTCTTCCAGAGCAGTCTATATTATGACTGAAATAGTGGATTAGTTGAGGATCTCATCAGTCATGGCAACAGGGCTTCCAAGATGATCCCCAAGTCAATATTTACTAGTCTGGTCTACCGACAAAGTATATGTCAGGAAAATGACTGGTGAGTAAGATATATACTCTTTTGGGGTATGACCTCTTATGTCGTATTTCTCTTGAATCACCTAATACATCTTGCTTAATTCTGGGAATTCAATTCTACTCATTGAATTCACTGATTTATTGTGATTTGATAACAAAGCCACAAACTCTTATGACATTAAGGAAATACTTTGAAAATTGGAGAATTTTCTAATTGTTGAGGATAATTTCCTTCAGGCTGTCTGGTATAGTGGAAAGGTAATTTCGCAGTTAGGAAGACCTGGGATTAAGTCTTTTCTCTGATATCTCCAGGCTCTCTAATCCTAAGGAAGTCATAAAACTTCTCAGTACCTTGGACAGCTCTCTATAGCTTTCATATGCAAGAGAGTTATAGATCTCTATTCGTGGAAGGAGTTTCATTTCAGGTCTGGAGTTTCCCCACAATTTGCTTCATGGAAATGAGTGAAACAAAACAATAATCCAGTTATCTATTGGGGGTACTAGAAATCTGTACCTGGATGATTAGAGACCTTGGAAGCCAAGGAATGGGCAAAACTATGTGTTGGGGACTTTTATAGTTCTTTCAGCATTGGTGAAGCTGCATCTAGGACAAGCGAATGGAGAAAAGATGTGTTTTCTCCCTTTAGTGTATAATTTCTTAGGTTAGAAGGAATTGGGCTATTGAATTTCTTTAAAATATGTATTCTATGACAAATATTTATAATACCATTTATAATACCTTTGAAGAATGAAATAATGAGGAGTAATGATGTAAAAGCTGCTTTTAAATTTGATAAATAAAGCTTTCCTCCAGTAGAAATAAACAACATTTCCTATATGTAACAGAATTCATCTTGAAAGTCCAGTATCCAATCATAGAGAAGGAGTCCCAGTGCAGAGGTAATTCCTGTCTTACTCTAGGATCCCTTTATGAGATAGGAACAAATTCATTAAATAAGTTAGAAAGAAAGCATTGCCATAGGAAGAAGAATGAGGAAATTTAGG
The DNA here is from genome assembly GCF_028372415.1 of Notamacropus eugenii. NCBI lineage: Eukaryota > Metazoa > Chordata > Mammalia > Diprotodontia > Macropodidae > Notamacropus > Notamacropus eugenii. The sequence goes on from NC_092874.1 coordinate 257,586,859, forward strand.
GTGATCTTTAAAAGTTAGTTCATTAAAGTCAGGAAGTCAGACTTGAAGAGGAACCCAGGTCTTGGTGAGTTTCATACAACCAGAGAAAAAGAATTCTTGAGAAGTTGCATAAAAGCTTGCAGAGGAGAAATCCAGGCTGAGGCAGCTACAACAAAGGGGCCAGGACTCTGCAAATGAAGCTGTTTGGACTGTTTGGCATAGTAGTGTCAGGACACACTTTGTACTGTTAATGTGCCACCTCCTGACCTACTGACTCCCAGGTCTCTTTTCTCACCTTGAACTCCCAATGGGAGCTTTTCTATCTGGACACAGGTACATCTGTCAAACTTCTTTCAACCTAAATATATGCTGGGAAATAAATCTAGGGAATAAATTTATAGTAAGATGAGATGGAAGAAGCAGAAATTGTGTTCGTCCTTTGTTGCTGAAGAAGACCATGCCATCAGAGAAATGATGACATGACTTGCACTTGACTTTGTTTTGAGTGAGGGAGGCCTGTGCAGGTCACCAGCCTCACTTCTCCTCCAGAGCCATCTGAATTCAGTGACCAGATATTCATCAGGATGACTGGAGAAGACCCAGGATCCACTGGAAGACCTTGGGCCCTTTAGGCCAAGGTCTTTGCAGTCACTCACTTAGGCCTAGGCAACTCCCATTCATTCAATAGGCCTGTTTAAGAAGTAGCCAGGGCATGGCCCCTTTAATGAGGTCAAGAAAAAGAAAGACATCAGCCTGGGAGGGAAACAGCAGCAGTTACTATTGATAATCGCTCTGAAGCTAGGAGGGTCCAGAGGAGCCTTCCCCCTACTTTCTCTCCCCTCCTTACTCTCCTTTTTGATCTTTTTTTTTTTTTCCTCTGGGTTATCTCTGTCTGGCCTATATCCCTGGAGTAGATCTTCATATTATCTTGTGGTGGTGGTGGTGGGGTTTGAAAGCACTACAATAAGAATTCACCTTTCCTTTTCCCTTTCAGACTCCTCCTTGATCACTGGTCAACCTCAGACCTAGCTTGAGGATATAGGAATAGGGTGCATTCAGGTAGATGCTAGGTTTGACAAATGCCTGTATGACAATAAAATTATCCAAATATAATACTATACATTGAAGAACAAAGCCAGGAAGCACAAGGACAGGATTCATACTAAAATAGTGAAATACTAATTTTTCAATGCACTTTTAATTCATTTGAATAAATATATATTAACCACCTACTCTGTACACAATGCTGTGCTAGTCAATAGGGGAGATAAAATGGGGAGAGATAATATGATTTCCACCATCATGAATCTCACACTAATCAATTTAGCTTGCTATCTATTTTAAAAGCTTATTTTCTTTATAAGCGACAGTAGTTTAGTTATATTGAAGGAGAGACTTTTTTAAAAAAAAGAGCACCTTAATGGAACAGTGAACTTTAAATTGGTATGAATTAAGGACACTTAACATGTTGCTTATAAAAGAAGGCCAGTGCTGTGGGTAGACTTTCCACTTCACTCATCACAGAAAAATAATGTGTGCTTGAAATAATTTCAGAAATTCAAGTTGTGAGAATAATTGAAAAAGTGAATGAAAGAATTAAGTAATTCCAGAGAGACAGAATGCAATAACAATGACTTAGTCAAGTGTTTAATTTGAAAAAAAAAAAAAAAAAAAAAAAGAAGCAATTATAATTCAAAGTCACGTCCCAGTTCCAGCTTCAGGGCTTTACATTTTATTCTCTATGTTCCTTGTGCTGAGAAAGTTTGTCTTTATTTTCTTTGCCAATTTCATTCCTGTCCATGCTTCAAAGAAGAAGTTCTGAAACTGGGATCTGTGAACTTGTTTTATTTTAAATATTTTGATATTGTATTGCAATGTAATTGGCTTCCATTATAATCCTACATGTTGCATTTTTTATATTTAAAACATTATTTTTAAAAAGGGAGCACCTATGTCACCAAACTTCCAAAAAGGACCATTATATAATAAAGCTTAAGACTATTACTTTAATGATATAAACAATCTTTATGAAATTTTCTATAATATTGCACTTATTAAGTATTTTTCTCTTGAACTTTACATGCTGCTTTAAAAAAATCACTTTTTTTCACTTACCACGTGTTGTTTTGTAGCAGTCACTGAAAGTGTGATACGTGTATTTAGGAGAATAAGCTCTAGATTTGGAGTTCGTGGAGTAGAGTTTTAATTCTCATTCAGTAACTTATTAGCTTTGTGACCTTGGACCTTACATATTGAGCTCTCATGTTCCTAAATGTGTAAAATAATGGTGAACTTGATAGTCACGTAAGTGCTTTGATTAAATGATTCAATTACCCATCCTACCTGTACCCAACTGATTATAAATTCTTTAAAAGCAGAAATATCTAATCTAAATTTTGTGCCTAGCATAGTGTATTATATACAGTAAAAGCTGAATACTTGTTTGACAAAAGGTTGTTTTAAAAATGAAATGTGTACATATGTATATGTGTGTGTATATATATGTATATATGCATGTGTGTTTGAATATATGTATATATATATTAATATCAGATAATGAACTGTATTCATGTATGTCTCTGGTAGAATTAAAACTTGCCCAATAAAATGGAGGCTTGAGAGGCTGGAAAATCAGAAATATCTCCCCTTTTTTCTTTTGATTTGTCCTTTCCCTCCCTCCTTCTTCCTTCCTCCTCTTCATTCTCTTTGTCCTCTCCCCACCCCACCCCTTCTTGTCTCTGTGTCATCTTATTTCCTAGGTAGGTTGTCGGAATTTGTCTTACTACTCTGTCACTGAGAGTCATTGGATTTCTTCTTAAAGAGTTTGTATTTCTTTTCTTTACCATTTTATTGTTTCAGCTTCCTTTTTCCTCCTGGGTAAAGCTTTCTTGATTAACTTGGGTGTTAAAATATATGCATGTATGTGTATATATATACATATACACATACACAGAAATGTATACATACATAGCAGAACTGGTTAAAATGGAAGTAATATGAATGGTAAAACTAACACACTCTTCCTTCGCAAGTTGGAAATAGCTCCTAAGTGAAGAGGAATATTTTTTACAGCCAACTGCAGTACCTGCTAAAGTATTTTAGAACCAAAGATTTATTTACTTTGCTTTTCATATCAAGCAACACAAGTTAGCTGTATACAATTCTCTTCTACCATTTTGTAAACCAAAGATGAAGTTTCAGTGTTGAAAGTTTCTTGACTCATTTATTTTTATCAACATTTGTTATCGGTCCCCCAAATGCTTTCTCAAATGATGGATAAAAAAATGCTAACAAATATACATTGTCCAACGTGGTTCAATGGATAGAGTGCTGGGTCTGGAGTGAGGCAGAATCATTTTTCCGAATTTAAACCTCATCTCAGACTCCTACTAGCTATGTGATCTTGGACAAGTCACTTGATTTTGTCTCAGTTTCCACATCTGTAAAATGAGCAGGAGAAGAAAATGGTGAACCATTCCAATATCTCTGCCAAGAAAATCCCAAATTTACTCATGAAGAGTCAGATGAGACTGAAATGACTGAACAGTAACCAAACCTCAGATTCCAGTCAATGCCCATTCCTCTGTGCCATGCCACCTTCGAGTTTACTTAGACAAAGTAGAAACATACTTTGTAATGCTGTGATTGGTAGACAGTTTCTAAGGGTTGCAGGTTTTAAAGCATCTTATTGATCTACTCTTCCTCTTTGCTCTCAAAGGAAAAACAGTACAGAAAGTAAAGGTTAACTTTCAGCCATCAAGTAAATAGCCAGCTATATGTGAATAAGGCTCATGCCTAGGAGTAAGCTGCATAAGATATTTACATTTCAATAATGCATTATGCTTCTCATTGATCTTTTTAATTTGTTTTTTTTTTATTCTGAACTTAAAACTAAAAATAAATGAGCTTTCCATACATACAGCAGCACACAAAAATAAGATTTCATATGAAACTGTGAATCTGTTTCACACTATTTGCATTTTGAAAAAAGCATGGAATACATTTTACACCTTAATTTCCAGACTGTACATGCCTTTGATTCCTTAACTTCCTTCTGTTTTCTCTGGTGCATTTTCAAAAGTGTTACAATAGTCTACTTTTTTGGCATCACTACATCTAATTTTTTCTTTCATCCCTCCCTCCCCCAAACCAAGAAAAAGCATAAAAAATCCACTTAACAAATACACATAGCCTATCAAAATGAATCCACATAATGACCATGTCCAAAAACATATGTCTCTGCTCCGTATGTCTGTAGCTTATCTATTAGAAGATGTATGCTGTATCTCATCATGGTTTTTCCAGAGACATGGACAGTCATTGTTTATATAAGAGTTCTTAAGTTTTTTCTAAATAATATTTTCTTCACATTACTCTTGTCCTGGTATAGGTTCTCCCAATTCTTTTCATTTTACTCTGGAACACTCTGTACTATTCAGGATTCTCTGAAAATGGTTCTTTTGACTTTTGGGGGCATAATAATATTCCCTTAAATTTACATCGCAATTTGTTCAACCATTCTCCACATGTCTAAATGACAATTTAAGACACAGTTTCTAGTTGTTTTTTCTCTGATTTTTTAAATTCCTGCTTCTGGCTTGGGAAGTATACCCTAATTATAAGAAAGAGTGAGTTCCATGCTTTTTTTCCCCCTTTTTACACTAGTGTATTCCTCATCAGACCCTCCCTTTTCTTTAGATTCTCCAGATGCTCAGAGTAGAATAAATCTAACCAAGGACTACTACTACTGGTACTCCTCTTCCTCCTTCTCTAGTTCAGTACCCTTTGATGCCATTACACTTCTTAAGGGGTACATATTTTTCTTCTCTTATTAGGATGCTTACTATTTCATTTGTTCAAACAAAATTACATTTTTCTAGGTAATTAATAATATTTTATCAGCACATATCAAAATAAATCTAATTAATTAAAAAAATTAATATGGCATTGATTTAAAAACCTACATCACACATCTGGGTTTTTGGTATAAGCTTGTGCTTTTACATGAGACTCTTTTCAGTGATGGAGAGTGTGAGAGGACGAATTGATGAGTGTTTCAGAGAGGTGAATTCTATCTCTGGTTCTAGTTTTCCGAGAAGAGTTCTTGATCTTACCCACATGATAATTGCTTTGAGTTTGTACTGTGGCAAGAAACAAGGACATACTAAAAGCCTCCAGTCTTCTATATGGCAGCTCCTTTAAAAGATGTCCTTTTCCCCCCAGGGGTTTCTCCTTGAATGAAGTCTGATACTGTATATGTCCTTTCTCAAAGACAGACTCCAGAAAAAAATCTACTCCTACACTCATCATTTCTGCCACTCATGCAGGCACAGAATATTAAGTAATTATTTTCCCTACCAATGAAGAGCCTTATGCAAATGCCCAAGCCTGATCCTGGGTTATGTTTGATTTTTTTCTGGATTCTTGTGTTTGTATTTTAAAGATCCTACTCATTTTTGGTCTTTTCTTTGGAATGTTTGAAAGTCTTCTATTCCATTAAATATCCATTTTTTGGTAAGGTTAACTGTAAGATTAATTTCAGTTTTTCAGGATAAGCTATTCTTGTTTATAAGCATATATTTTTGCCTTTTGGAATGTTATATTTCAAGATCTCCTCTAGTCAATCCTGACTAGATTTTTGGAATTTCAATTACTTCTTTTTTTGGATACTTATAGTATTATTTCTTAATTGTTATGGGAGCATTGGATTTTGGATGTGAGGCATTTCCGCTAAGGAGTTCTTTCAAGAAGTGATTAACAATTTTTAAAAAAATTTACTTTGTCTTTGGTTCTAATGCATCAGGATGGTTTTTATTAATGATTTCTTGAAGTATAATGCTCAGGCTTTTTTTTTTTTTAAACATGATTTCCTTGGGAAACCAGTGAGCCTTAAATTATCTCTCCTTTATGGAATTTTCTAGGTCAGTTGAATTTAATTTCAGTTATTTCATATTTGATTGATTTTTCTATATTTTCGATCTTTAAATTTTGTTTTAATGTCTCTTGCTGTCTAATGGACTTATTAAGTTCTATTTGGTCTGTCTTAGTTTTCAGCTATTCCATATCTTCATAAAGCTTTAACATTTTGTCTTCTAAGGTACTCGTTATGCTCCCAGTTCTTAAGAACCTTTATTTCATTTTAATTGCTTTTTTATTTTTCTATGTATTTTTGTTTTATTAATTTATTTGCATACCTATTTAAATATGTTTGTTTTAATTTCTTTGAAGCATTTGTGTAGCTATTGAGAAATAGCCATTTTTTTCCTTTTGAGTTACTGCTTGAGGTTATTATGGAGTTACACTGACAGTAATGTTTGATAACTTTTTCTTAGATATATTCACCTTTCAAACTTCATAAAACTCCAGAATTAGCCTTTAGTGCCAGGTCCAGGCTCTGTTTTTACCCCATTTTAGTTCTCTTCAGAATGGGGTAGTTGTTTTTGCTCAGGAGTGCACTCTCCTTATTCTGCTGTTTTGTCAAATGAGATATTTGTAAAAAAACAAACGAAAAAAAACTGGCTGTTCTAGTCTTCACTTTCATAGTCACTGACCATAACTACTTTTACTGAAGAATTCTCAAGAGATTTGTACTTTCCAACCAAAACCCCAGGTGCATATTAACTTTTATTATTTAACTAGCTTTATATTGATATGATCTGATAAAATATATACATCTCACCAAAATAAAAATAAAGTTCAAATTTATTTTCTCCATCCTCCAATGTCATGCATATGCAGAATATGTTTAAATCCTTAGCATGTTTTGTCTAGTTTTTAATGATTTTACACAAAATTATTGAACTAATTTCAGTGAACTTTGGAAGCTCATGGAGAATAACAAACATATCAGATGTCATCTAGTTACTCCAAAAAGGAGAAGAGAAGGAAATGTGTGTGCTATTGGCTAGTGACTTGGACTTTGTTTGCTAACAGAATTCTAAAATATATTATTAAAGGATAGTTATTGAACACCTAGCAAAAGAGTAATTGTCACAAATAGCTTTCATGAACTCATTGATAATAGCTTAATTACCTCCTTTTGGAAAGTGTCTGTAGACTAAAACGAGGAAACTTCAATAGATATAATATTCTGCCTAGATTTTTAGTGTAGTGTTTGAAAAAATCTCTGTTGCTAGTCTACTGGAAAATTGGGGAGACATGGACATGATAAGTAATTAGCGTATTCTAAGCTAGTTGAAAGGCTGGTCCTGAAGAACAGTCATTAAAAGTTTGATAGCAATTTGGAATAAAAAGTTTCAGTGGAGAGTCCAAGCACATTAGTTATGTTCTTTACCCTGTACTGTTTAACATTTTTGTCAGTAAATTGAATAAAGGAATAGATGGATGTTTATAGAATATTCAGATAACACAAAGCCAGGACAGAAAGGTAACCTACTGAATGATAAGGATCAAGGTTCAAAATGACAAGATTCAGTAGTCTAGAAAGAGGTGTCAAAGATGCATTCCTGTGGGATGCAACACTCCTGTAGATTAGAGTGTAATTGGGAAATATTTAGCAAAACACATAAAAATACAGTGAAACAGATCACATTACATTTTAAAACTAAGTCAATATACAACCCACTGGGATCCATGTGGATGAATTAATGACCCTTATTTTTGACACCACTGGTTAAAAATTTGGGGATGTTTCTATTATGTTGACATTTGAAAGTAAAGATTCAGATTCCCCCCCCCCAAAAAAAAATGAAAAAAAAAAACAAATTCATAAGGAACAGACATAACTCAGAAAGGGCATGGCTGTCTAGCAGTTCATTTGGAAAGTATTTGGGGTCTTAAGGAAGTCCTAATTAAATAGAACTGAACAGTGTGATATGACCAGAAATAAGCTAATGTTTTAAAGGTAGCCTAGTGTCCAAGGTTTGGAATATTGCTGTCCTGCATGTCCTGCATTGTTTTACCCTGATCCCTCTGCTTGTCAGAATTATACTCACAATACATTTTTTCCCCTCTTCAGAATCAAAGCAAAAAAAAAAAAAACAAACAAAAACCAAAAAACTTCAAAAGACTAAAGAGGCTGCTAGTTAGGTAAAAAGAAATTCCTTCAATCTTTATGCCTTTACTTTGTCCAAATTATCTCCTGGAATCATACATGCGTGCCAATATGCACATGAGAACATACCCACCCATACCCATATACACACTAATGTCAGTCCAACACATAATCTAGATAGGTTGAAAAGACCTGGGTAATGAGTTTAAATTAATTGTTGGGTTTGTGGGGTATTGTGTTCAGTTCTAAGACGTTGATCATCTTGAGACCATCCAAAGGAGAACAACTAAAATGATGAAGGTTCTCTTATCATGTCTTTGTTCATTTAGGCAATTCACATACTAACTCTTCTTGCTAGATTTCCCTCAACTCCAAAATAAGGATATTGGACAAGATTAGCAGATCAACTGTGAGCTTGTCAACTAAGCATGTACGGACTGCATAAGAGAAGACTAGGACATAAGATGGCGAAAAATAAGGTGTCTTCAAATATTTGAAGGAGCATCATGGGAAAGAGGGATTTAGATTCTTTTAAAAGCCCAAACTTGAGAGCAGTGAGGTCCATGTTGAATTGGATAAAAATTAAGCTTGATGTGAGGAAAGCCTTCTTAATTGGAGGTACTTTAAAGTAGATTGGGCTGAAGTGGGCTTTCTTACTATGGTAATGGCTAGATGTGCATCAATGAATGCATTGATCTAGATGGTCTTCAGCTTCTTTTCCCATTTTGAGATTCAAGAATTACACAGAGTCCCTCCAGTGTCCCTTGTAGTTCCACCAGAAGTATTCATAATGATTTCTCCATGTGTTAGGAAAACCAAATATCTAGATTTTTGTTAAAGTGATTTAGCAAGGTTTTCTTTTTTGTCTTTATATGTAAACCTTGTCAGAGTTTTGAAATTAAAATGCCTGCTGAAATATTTAGTTCTTGTCAACTTAAGGAAATAGCATTGGGACAAAAAAATGAGGAAGGGTGGGAGATGGTTAGTTTACAGAGGGAAAAGGAACTGCGGGACATTACTGATGTGAAATGATTAAGAAATGAAGGGCTATTTTTTTTTCTTTAATGTGGGTTTTTAAAAAATAACAGGTCATAAAAAGGAAACAATATTGGATAATTTAATGTTTTAAATTTGCTTTAAGAAGTTGTATCTATGCGTGGAGCACTTGTGTTTTTCCCAGAAACAGGGGTGAATCATTTTTCTTATGGTAACAAATGGGCTGAGACATTCAATTTGAAATCATTAAGCTGAGGGCTTTCTGCTGGCAGCTGATAAATTTTGCATTTTCTCCACTCCAGCTGTACAGAGTGGGTGGCATCAAGCTATTTATTAGTGTCATATGTGTTCTGTGTATATTCTTTATTCCTGCTTAACTCAATGTGGCCTTTAAGCAGTTAGTGAGTATTTACAGGTAGTCAAGAGTTTGTAGTAAGTTTGAATTACATTTCCATATGTGTATTTAATTTGTTTCAATTAACTGTGAATGAGTATTTCTAAGGACACCATCCAGGCATAAATTTAATGTGTTTGTCAAGAATCTATTGTTATTGGCCAAGTAACTCAAAGGACATATCTAGCCAGGCAATACTTTTCTGGTCAAATCATTTCTTGTAAGACAGATTGTTTCCTCTGTTTGTTAGAAGAGAAGGAAGGGAATAATATTAAATACTCAGGGAAAATTACTACAGATTATATATATATATATAAAATTTGTCTTTTAGAAAGGCATGTGTTGAATGTAAAATTATCAGTCATTACTATTAACTTCACAAACATTAACAAAAATGGATATTTTCTTATTCAAAAGAACATAGAAAGATTATTGTATATTACACCCTGAATTTCTGTTATACACAGATTGTTGTTTTTAAAGAATATATTGCATTTAATTTGGTAGTTCCAACAGTGTCCTAATTGTTTCTACCCACTTCTGAACATCCTTATTTTTTTTGTATTAAAATGTACATGTGTGTGTACACATACACACATATATTTACATGTGTATACATATGTGTGTATATATATATACATATATATATATGTATATATATATATATATATATATATAGAGAGAGAGAGAGAGAGAGAGAGAGAGAGAGAGAGAGAGGGCGGGAGGGAGGGAGGGAGAGAGAGAGAGAAAGAGAGATTTTCTTTTTTTTAAAATTTTTATAAACCTTACTTTTTCAGGTTTAGCCAGGAATGAGCTTCATGTGATGATAATCCCCACCTTTCTTTCATATTTTTATATACTCTTCTTTGCTAATGTTATGAATAAGTTAATTTTGGTTATAATATTTTAATAAACTTTATCTTTTCCATTTTAGAATGTCATATTCCATGTTTTTCTCTTCTTTAATGTAACTACTGCCAAGTCTTATGTAATCATCATTGTGATTCCTTTGTACTTGAACTCTTTCTGGCTTCTGGCAATATTTTTTTTTTCCTTGACTTAAAAGTCCTGGGTTTTGGCTTTGATATTCCAGGGTATTTGCATTTTGGAATTTCTCATAGGAAGATGATAGTGATTCTTTTATTTTGTTTTCTATTTTGCTATGTTTTATTTAAACAGATCTAGGGCATTTTTCTTCTCGATTTCTTGAAATAAGGTATCTAGGACTATTGTTTTGACATGGTTTTCAAGAGATCCAATGATTTAGCATTGTCTCTCCACCTCTTTGTTAGATTAGTTTTATTGGATGGCATCTACCTCAGAAATTATATTTATTGCAATATGTTGTCTTTATTATTTCTTGTTATTTCAGTAGTACTGTTGAATTCTGTTTGGTATATCCTATTTTGGGGAGGTTCATTATTTGGCTAAAGTTTTTCTCTTTCTAGTCTAAGCTATTGGTTTTCCTCCCCATTTTTTTCTCCTTAATATTAATTTTGTATTTATTAATTTCTTTCAGCTACTCATGTAAGCCTTGTAACCAAGCCATTTTATTTTTCTTCTGAGGCATTGTTAGTTGTTGATATGGGGTTATTTTATTATTCTAACTTTACCTCTTGGACTTCTTTTAAATACCAGAGTGACATCTATTCATTCTATATGGTGATTTCTGAAATTTGCCATGTTTATTTCTCTATTGTGACTTTGTGCTCAAAGCAATCCCTTCATTATTCTTGAATATACTTGGGAGGCATTGTTCAGTTCCTTCTTCGGTATAGTTTAGATGCCTCAATCTTTGGCTACTTTCTCAGTCTCCTTGTTGTGTAATGTGATGGCCTTGGTCCATCTCTGTTTCAAGTCAACATATATTTCTTAATCCCTTGGTATATGCCAGGCACATGGTTAACTTCTAGGAGTCCAAATAAATATGAGACAGTACCTACCCTTGACCAACTTACATTCTAATGTGGCAAGGCATGCTAAAAAGTGGGGAGCAAGGGGAGAGGGGTACTTCAGGGAGGAATAGTGAAGTAAGAAGTCACAAAAGAGAAGAGGGGATCCCAGAAAGGACTGATGGAGTGAAAATGACTTGTCTAGGGGCTTTTCCTTAAAATGAAAGTTGCAGGAGAAGCATACCAACCAGAGAAAGGAATCATAAGGTTGGAGGGATCCCTCACTATGAGAAGATACAGGGTTGAAAGTATCTTCCAGGTTGAGCAGGGTGCTATATAATTATAGAGAAAGAAGTGAGAAGCAGCACCCAGTGGAGAATAAAGTAGAATTTCCTTCTATTATGTAGAATTTGTACCAAAATAGGCTGCATCTATCTGGATCTTGTTCCAGATGATAAACTACACAGTGTTTCTTTAAATTTTCACAGTTTGATTGATGGTAGAGCATTGATGCCTCTCTAAGTATGACAACCTTGGATTCTCCTGCTACAAAGATGAAAATAAAAGTGTAATGACTTACACTATCCTATGAAACAAGTGGTACTTAAATTACCATTTTGAAACATTACAAAAATTATGCATTTCAGACGTGTTTCATTAAGACTTCTGAAAATGAAGTATGATTTATAGCCTTGCCATGGCTTAAAATATATTGCCAATTCAGGGATGCTTGGTGTCTGCCTAAAGTGCATATGGCCAACCTGCTGTTTGATCCCACAAGCATTAAGCTTATGAAAAGCTTGTTCTTTCCAGATAATAAATCCAATTTTAATAAAAAATTATTTCAAAGGAAACAATTCCTCTTAGGTTGATTTTATATGTATATTACAGCTGTGTGTATGTGTGATTATTTTCTAGCAAACAGGCTTAGTCCACCCAGCATTTCCTTCCCCTTGAAAATTAAAAAAAATGGAGTTAATAATAACTTTTTGTAAGACACCCCAAATGTTTAGTTATATCCTTGACTCGATCCAGAGAGCTGAGACATCGTAGCATTGCCAAGGTATTTTGACTGTGTTTTTTCCTCTCTCTCTCTCCCTTCTGGCTAAGTGTGTTTGCGTAGTATTAACTAGACTGCTCCTCAGATTCTCTCTCCATCCAGGAGTCTTTTTAAAATTGGCAATAGCACATTGTACCAGATTGTATTGATGAGTCCCAAGCACTTCTCCTTGAAATAAGTGGCATGCATTTATCATGGATATTTTACTAAAATGTACATTGAGGAAATGTTAGGTTCCAAATGTGTCATCTGTAAAAAACAAAAAAAATAAGTTCTTTGTACTGGGATTTTTAGCTCTAATACAAAATTGCCTGTTCATCTGTTGATTGTCCTTCATTCTTAAAGAGGACTGCGTCATTAGGGAGGTGATGGCATGGCATGCAAGTGAATTGGATTTAAGTAGGGGAGGGCTGTGCAAAGTCACCAGCCTCACTTTCTCCTCCAGAGCCATATGGATCCAGTGGCAAGATATAGATAAGTACAAGTGAAGATGGCCCCAGATGAGAGGGGAGACCTCTACTTTTTTTTTAAACTAAGGTCTTTAACAGGTCCAATTTCATCTATACAAACTCGAATGTTATTTTTTTTTTAAAATTGAATGAAGAAAAATATTGATAGTCATTTATTAAAATTCATTTAAAATATGTTTAAATTTTAAAGAGAATGGAGATTTTATGTTTCAAGTAATTCTGATAAACTATTCAGGCACCCACCACACTCAAGGGCCTAGCCATCCCCATCAACAAAGGTCTTGTCTACAGAGAAGAGTATACTCCATCAGGGATAACTTAAACCTGCCCTGCCTCCAAAGACTTATGTCTAGGAATGTTACAGACTTCTTCTTCTTCAGGTTTAAGGCCTGTTTACTCTCCTTCCTCTCCAGTTAGTAAAGGTCTAAGACACTTTTGCTCAGTGGTCACAAGTCAATTATCTGGGGGAAGTTGATCAAGGAAATTCACTGGTTTGATGTATGAATTATAGGGTGTTGAACCATAAATGAGTTTTGAAATATGGTATGGAGAATCACATTGACCCACTGAGAAGAATGAAAAAATCTCTTATGGAAGGATAAAGGACTTGGACTTTTTGCTCCAATATTATAATGAATTGTTGAATGGGTCTTATGGGAAGGTGAAGTTGCCCAATTAGCTCCAAGTTTTCCTTTCCAGGGAAATCCAAAACTTTGGAGTAGAATTATAACTTTAAACTTCTACCATAGGAGAATTGGCATTCCTAAACGTGTTATTTTTTTAAGTTTTGATTACTATATTTCTTTATAATTTTGTGTATTTTATGCATTAAAATCATTATTCTGAAAGTGATCCCTATGCTCCTTCAGACTGTTAATGGAGTCTATGTTACAAAATGGTTTTGAACCTTTGTTCTAGAGAGATATCTGGAATATCCCAAAAAAACTCAACAAAGTATTGAAGTTTTTCTTGTTTAATAGCCTCAAGCCCCATTCTCTTCTGAGAGGAGTCCATATAAAAGGTTGGCTCTGGGTCTATAGGACTTCAGGACTTTGTGGAAAGGTGTATCAAAGGTAGAGGAGAATCATATTTATTGTTTATGTGTTGTTGTACATTCTTCACTTGGTTTTTGCACTAAGACTCCGTGTGAGTCCTTTTCATCATCTGCATTTTCTATTGGATGAAATGAAGGCTGTTCTTTACTTAGTTTATACATTGTGATCTGGCGTGTTTATCTTCCATTTCCTGGCACATTATAAGTACTTAGTAATTGCTTATTGATTAATTTATGTAACTGTTAGAGAACACATTTTATATACATCTATGGATACTTAGACATAAGCTTGAATCTCATGTTTCCACAAGTCAAGTTATATTTTTTGAGGAGTCCTTCATAATTTTATTACAAGGGTTATATAAAGATTAAGCTCTTTTGGAACAGTACATTTTTATTCTTCCCCAAAATTTCTGGGTAAACAATTAAAATGCATGCAAGGTTAAAACTTTTCTTGTTCTAAGATAATTATGTCCACCTTCTAGTGATATCACCACAGATCAGAAATGTACAAGTGAATGGGGTTAGATAAGATGTCTCCACCCTTTTTCTGACCCTGAATTGGAAGGACCAAATTTGATAACATATGCATATAGGGAAAGAGGAGAGAAGATTGCACACATGTGTAAGCTTGTGTATATGTTAAAATTAAATGGGCTCATAGATGTGGAAAGGAGTCATCTAGTTTTTCTCATTTTTCAGATGAGGAAACTGAGGTTCCTCCATTGAAATTATTTGCCCAGTGTCATAGAGCTAGAAATTAAAAAGCTGAAATTCAAATTCAGATTGGCTGACTTCAAATGGGCTCATTCTCCTACAATATTCTACCATAGAGTTGGAAAAAAGAAAGGAAAGATAAGAAAGATAAGGGGAAAAAAAAACCTTGTCGTTTTAAACCCTATTATGGTCCCTTATTGCTATGAAATGTCATTTGTAATATAGTTATAGCAATCATAGAATGGAGAAATGAGCCTTATGTATGAGCCATTGAGCCTTATAGAATATCCAGGAATGTATCAACACAAGAATTTTTACTTTTTTCATGAAAACTAAAGTTATATTTAAAAATGAAAGGAAGATGTTCAGTAGGTGTTTTTCTTTTCTTTTTTAAAGGTTATTATATTTTCAGAAATGACATTTCCAGATGAAAGGATTCAGCTTTAGCTAGTGATCTGAATTTTTCAATAGCAAAATTTGTCTGAATTCTTAGGACATAAAAGAGGTATTTCTTAGAGCAAAGTGGAATGGGTCAGTTACCTTTTCTCTTAGAGGTTTCTTTTATATGTGGTCTTTTATCTAACCTTTGATTCATGACAAATAGTTTTGTCATCTGGACAAAGAATGTATTCATCTAGGTTTCAGAAACTCTGTCTTTAGGTGATTGAGCTGTAAAAAAATAAACCTGAGGCTTCATTAGTCAGTGAAAGGTTGGGTTCAAAGTCCTCGGACATGTGATATCATTGGTTTATAGAATGGCCAAAGCAAAATCAAGAAAGCTGAAAGCAAAAATTCCTATGGGACTTATCATAGGATAGAGTCTCTAGGGGGTATTAAGTCCTCATCCCCATCTTCTCTTTTCTCTTTACTGTTATAATTTCATCATGACCCTAAAATCACCAAGGGTATCTTTTGCCCTATGATGAAGAAATAGGGGAATAACTTCAGTGAAAATAGTGTGTGCATTTTCCTGCTAATGCTAATTAACTGTAAAAGCAACTAGCTTATAAAGAAGGAAGCATAATGCCTTTTTTTGTTGTTGTTCATTATTTTCGGCCATGTCCAACTCTTTATGACCCCATTTAGGGTTTCCGTATCAAAGATATTGGAGTGCTTTGTCATTTCCTTCTCCAGCTCATTTTACACGTGAGGAAACTGAAGCAAACAGAGTTAAGGGAATTGCCCAGGGCCACACACCTAGGAAGTGTCTGAGGCTAGATTTGAACTCAGGAAGATGAGTCTTCCTGACTCTAGGCTCAACACTATCCACTGCACTACATAGCTAACAGCATAAGCACAGTATCTCTTGAAAAACTTGCTGCTTAGTAGAATATTGGGAGTCAAGGGAAATAAAAGGTGCTTGTCATTGTGTCAACTCCTAATCTGAAGTCCTATCTATCTCACTTTTCTAATACAGGGTTAAGCAATGGACTGGTGTCCATGTTCCATTGGCATACTTTTTTCTTTCAACCAAAACAGGAAAAGAATGGGAAAAGTGCAGAATGTGGAGCAAGCAGTGTGAATAAGAGCCCTGTTTTCCCCTCAATTTACCAGTTCCCATTGATTTAGGACTGGAGGGAATCTTATAGGCCAAGAGAATTTGGTTGATTTGCCTAATAGAACACAGATTGTAAACATCATTGATAGACTTTGAATCCTGAATCTCAAACTGTAGAGTCTATGCTCTTTGTACTATAAAAGGGTATTCATGGAGTAGCAGTGGGAGATTTCTAGTTTCTTTAAAATTCTTTTGCTTCTTTCATTTCTTGATCTGAATTTTATTTTCCAACATAGGTTTTGCTTTTTTGCCTAGAATAAAATGGTTCCTTGTTCTTTTAGTTGTTTCATAGGTCATTTTTGGCCAAGTCATGCTATCACCTAGTGACTGAACTAGTGACATGCCTCTTGGTGCTTGGCTAAGTAGTTTCTCAGAGAACAGACACAATCTAATGCCAGGCTTCTACACTGAACCTCCCTCTCTCCCTCCTGTCCTCCCTCTGGTAAATCAAACCTACCATTTCACTGGTGTTTACAACTGCCACTCACTAGCTGTATGACCTTGGGCAAGTCACTTAACCTCAACTGCCTCATCCTGGGTCATCTCCAGTCATCCTGATGAATATCAGGTCACTGGATTCAGATGACTCTGGAGGAGAAGTGAGTCTGGTGACCTGCACAGCCCTCCCTCACTCAAAACAAAGTCAAGTGCAAGTCATGTCATCATTTCTCTGATGGCATGGTCTTCTTCAGCAGCAAAAGGATGAACACACAACTGCCAATATCAAGGCATATCAGCATCTTCTAGGTGGAGATTCACCAGGGGCATTGAGAGGTCTAATAAGATGCCCAGAGTCACTCCCTTTGCATGTGAGAGTGGCAGGGCTTGAAGTTTTTATAAATCAATATCCTTATGACTATAAGACCATTTCTCTATTTTTCTTTTCTGGCACTTTCCCTTTTACAACCAGTCAAACAATGCACATTTATTATGTTCTCCTTGTACATGGACACTATGCTTAACAGCTGTAGGTGAAAAGAAAGGTTAAAGGAATCATTGTGCTTCAGAAACTTATGTTCTAATGGTGGAGACAAGTTGCAAGTTAGATCTTTTTTTTTTTACCTGGGGCATATGATCTTGTTTTTTAAAAAGTGTTTTTATACCCATATTCCAATATAATTGATTTACTTTGTTATACTATGTACTTTATTTTATTCATCAAAAATATTATTCTGAGGAGGATTCTTTTGGCTTCATTAGACTGCCAAAAGGGGTCACTAGTACAAAAAGGCTAAGCATCCTTGATATAAATAGATAAGCACACACTTGATGTATACAGAGTAGGCTGAAGGTAAAATATTAGAGAGGGAGGACCATAGAACTTAGGCCTTAAAATAACCTTCATCACCATGAAACTACCCAATAAAGTCAGAGCTTAATATCTAATGATTCCTAAGAGTGACTTTTCCTCATCCGGCACACTCTAATGTCATTTGAAGGCTTAGAAAATCAACAGAACAATCTACCATCATTTGACCATCTCCTCTCTTTATTTTTCCATCTTCTCTTCTTTTTCAACTACTCTTTTACTTGCAGTAATCACATTTCCATGGGGGAAAACAAAAAAACACAATCAAAAACAACTCATGTCTTTTGGATGTTTTGCTGATGGAGAGGCATTACTTCCGATTCTTGGAGAGATTACCATCATTGGATTGAGGTCCAGTTAATCTCTTGCTCACTGTCAGAAGCCCTGCATTTTTCATTCTAGTGGTATGTTTCATGAAATGGAAAGGCAAGTGTTACTTCAAACCAGAACTGATCAAGTGTGCACCCTGGGTAGCGTCAGCTCTATCTCATTATCTCAAACTTTGATTTTTCCCCTCATCATTTTCCACAGATGAACACGTGCACCCAATAATAACAAATAGGCTGATTCAAAATGCTGTCAACCACAGGTAATTTAGCTATCACAAGTGGGGTTTGCAGTATTTCTTAGATTGCAGCCACATGACAAACAACCAGGTGCACAGAAGAAAAGCAATAAACATTAGAATAGAAAAGTCAGAATGAGATTTTTTTGTGGTTGAAAAAGTATTTGCCAAGTATGTGGCTGATTATTGTAGCTATATATATATATATATATATATGTATGTATGTATATGCCTGTGTATGCATATATATATATGCATATATGTGTTTATATATATATATATATATATATATATATATATATAAAATTCAAAGTGTGTTGGTTAAAATTAGAAAGGCATCATGGTGTAGTGAAAGGAAAATGTTATTTTTTAACTGCTAACGAGCTAGAAAGCACTTCATTTTATAGATAAGGAATATGAGATCCAGCTAGGTTAAATGACTTGCCTTAAAACACAGTCAGCTTGTGTCAAAGTCAAAATGTAAGCCCAGATCTTTTGATTCTAGAGCCAATACCCTTATTATTATACCATGGTTTATAGATACTCTGTTTAACTATATCTAGAAAAATCTAGAACTGTTTATATGTTTATGTAGCAACATATATTCGTTCTTGGCACATCCTCAGAATGATTTACTGTAGTTATTCTTAAAGGTAGGGTACATGATATTAATTACTTACATTCCCCCCAAATCAACCTTCATTGTAAAAAAAAAAAATTAAAAAAGGACTTTTTACCTGTGCACCAGTGCAAACTTAAGACCATTTTGAAGGACTGCTCTCTTAATTGGAAGATACTGTGGTACAGTGGTTAAGAGTTCTAGTCTTCCAGTCAATGAGACCTGAGTACAAATTCTGGCTCTGACACTTGTTGGATGTTTAGCCCTGAGAAATCCCTTAACCTCTCAGTTCACCAATGTCTGGACCAAACAGATTAATAAACAAATCTCAATGGGGGACTTTTAAATGATATTGGAAAGTCTAACCATATGCTTATTTTAAAGATACAATTAGTAAAAAAAAAAAAATTAAATGGTAGAGAGGGAAATATCCAACAAAATTTTGAAGAGGTTCATTCCCTTGTGATGGTGAAACGACAGAAGGCAAAGTTCTTAAAACTGGCTAGTGCTAACAGCCTAGAAAAATGAATCTGTCTCATCACAAATGTCCTTTTGAGACTTTTATAGCTCTGTCACATAATTGTATTTGTATTTTTGCCTTTTCTCAGTCATGTCGTTGAGTTGTGATATGTAACTTCTGTAAGTTTGAAAAATGGGTTTTTTGTTTAATATATTTTGTATTTATATGCACAAGGAGGGAAGAAGAATCTGTACTGCAGTCATTTTGACATTGCAGTGTGTGTGTGTGTGTGTGTGTGTGTGTGTGTGTCTGTGTGTGTGTGTGTGTGTGTGTGTGTGCTGGTCATATAGACTTGAAAGTTATTATTGTATCCTATAACCTGTATATTCTTCTTTTATGTTGTCATTTGATTGTCTTTCAATCACTGCCTGCCTCATCTACTTAGCCCAAACAGTTGATTAAAAAGAGCCAACACAAAAAGTCCTTTTTGAATCTTTTGAAGCATTGAGAAGAAACTGACATCAGGTGGGGCAACGGTTTCCTTAAAATTGGTCTCATGAACACCAGGATTTCTTCCCTAAATTGCCAGAGGTTTATAAATCTTCAAGGACATATCATTCTGAGACAAACTATAAGATGTATGATCAAAGTTTGGAGATTAAGCTTAAAAATGCAAGTCTTCAGTTCTTAGAGAAGTTAATGTGGTTGCACTTAGAGATTTTGACAATCCTGTACAGCTTACCAATTAGGTGACCACAGGACAGTCACCTAACCTCTCTAAGATGTATCTGCAAAATGCAGATCGTAATATTTGCACCACCTATCTCTTAGGCTAGTCGTGCACTAAGCACCTTGCAAATTATAAAGTACTATCAAAAACTGGGCTGGGAGCTCTTCCGAAGGCAGAAAGTGGGTGTTTTGGAGAAGGAAGAGGGATAAGTAAGGGTTTAAAATAGGTCTTTGGATTGTTTGAAGTCTTTTCATTTCTTGTGTTTTAGTGAGAGTTGGAGCAGGTTGGTGGGAGGTGAAGGAATCTAGCACTAACCAAGGTTATTTTTATAAAATATGTGGGATGGCTTTTTGTCTCTTTCTAGAAACAGGGTCTTAAAAAATCCAGCTAATAAAGAGATTTGACAGTGCCTGGGTGTCTATATGGAATTTATTATGAAAGAAGTGTTAGCAAATGAGAGCTAGTGGTGCAAGCATACCAAATCTATGATCCTATGAGTCTATATGAGTTATGTTTGAATAATGCATCTTATGCTTATCTAATATATGACCATGGTCAAGTCAATTAAACTCCCTTTACCTTAGGTGACTTCTTAAACTATGGTTTATATAGATGAGGTCAATGAAATAAGTTCCTATGTTAAGAAAATCCTTTATTGTCATTCCCTTTCCCCCCACTCATTCAACTAAGAAGCATGCCCCATTTCACTGAAAAAATCAAGGCCATTCACCAAGAGCTTCTCTTCTCTTCCTGTTCTCAGGCCACCATCATGTTGTTTGCCCAATTTCCTCCTCTCTCCATATCCAATCTCTTAAGTCTTATTGATTTTACCTTATGAATCTATGCGATACACCAAACTTGTTTCCTTTTATGCTGTAATGCATGCCCTCATAACTTAATGCCTTATTACAGTTGCTTTCTGGTTACTCTCTCTGCCTCAAGGGTCTCCCCACTTTGGATCATCCTTCACTTAGCTCTCAAGCAGACATTCCCAAAGCACAGATCTGATCATGTCACCCTCCTTTTTAATATATTTCAGTGTCTCCTTATTGCCTCCAGGACCAAATATAAAACCCATTATTTGACTTGTTAAAGCTCTTTGTAACCTGACCCTTTCAAACCTTTTCAGTCTTCTTACACCTTTCTTTTATTTATATACTCTGTAATCCAATAACACTAGTGTATTTGCTGTCCCTCATGTAAGATACTCTGAATCTTATCTCTGCCTTTTCTTCATGTTTTGATTATTCTTCCTCCTAGGCTTTACCTCCTGGCATCATTTGCTTTTTTCTAGTCCTATTTAAATTCCTACATTTTATCATAAGTCCTTCCTAATCTACTTAGTCTAATGTCTTTCCTTTGTTAATTATCTTCAATTAATCTTTTATATACTTGGGTTGTACATAGTTGTTGCTATGTTCTCTCCTCCTTTATATTGTGAGATACCTGAAGGCAGGAACTATTTTTAACCTCTCTTTGTATTCCCAGAATTTAGCACAGCTTTTGATATATGGTAGACACTTAATAAATGCATATTGACTTGACCCTGTCTTTAAAATTTAGTGATTTACTTTTGAAATTGAATTCAAGTGAACTTCAGTCTTTTTTTGATGACTTAGAATAGACAAAGTAACAGCTCGATTTCTTTGTTCTGCTGCCCCTCCTCCCAACTCCATTCCAATAATTTACATTTGAAATAGTTCAGCATGGAGAGGGAAAAAAGTCCAAAGGGAAGTCATTCTAGGCTGTGCTCGACATAAATCTCATATTGGAGTGAAATGAAATAATTGTAGTCATTCCACAGTTACAAGAAGTTACTTAGCCATAACAGAAAATGGTATTCAACAATGATATACATCAAGTCTATTTATGTGTGTGTGTGTGTGAGAGAGAGAGAGAAAGAGAGAGAGAGAGAGAGAGAGAGAGAGAGAGAGAGAGAGAGAGAGAGAGAGAGAGAGAGAGAGAGAGAGAGAGAGGGAGGGAGGGAGGGAGAGAGAGAGAGAGAGAGAGAGTAGGGCAGGGAGGGAGACAGAGACAGAGATGAGAATTTTGAGGTTACTTGTAGCTAGCTCAGTCCCACTAGAAGGCATGGATTTCAACCTCATCCATTTGTCCATTATCTTATGGTGAAGATGGATTGAAATCACAGGAACTACTTATATGAGAGTGGTGTAGAGAAGTCTTTGATTTTTTTGGTATAGCTTACCTTATATACAGAAATAAGGTAGTCTTTACAGTGAAAATTGTAATATCGATGCACACAGTATCTGGTATTTATATAATGCTTAAAAGCTTATAATATACTTTATATCCATAAACATTTCACAATTTATCATCCCAACAACCCTCTAAGGAAGGCACTATCCATATTATTGTCTGCATTTTACAGATGAGAAAACTGAAGTTGAAGCTATTGTGTCACAGTTAGGGCTTGAACATGGTCTTCCTGACTCCAGACCAGCAACTCTAGTGACTTTCAATCATGTAATTGTATCTTTGTAACAATGATCTGCAGCTTGAATAAAGAAAATTACTATAATATCATTCATTAATAGTGCACAAAGCCTCGGGAGAGATAAACCCCAAGATTGCTTGAATAAGGATATTATAAATCTTTTCTCTTTACTTAAAGATTATGGGTTTGATTGCACTAGCCAGCACTTCTCTCTCTGTGTTACCTTGACCAAGTTTGTCTCCTCTCCCTTTCTTTCCTCCTAACTTTCCTCCTCCTCTCTTTTTCTGCCATCCATCCTCTATCCTCTCCCCACACCCTTGCACAAGCATACACAACCAGTACCTGTGATTTTATTGGTATAGGGTGCTTCTGGGAAGGAAACTTGCTTCAGTGAAGATCACTATTTATTCTCTAACAGTTCAGGGCAATATAGAGAAGATGCCAACCTTTATTAGTGGAGAGATTTCCCTGCACCATGGAATGACAACTCAGACTGCTTTTTGGTTATTATTATTACTTTCATTGTAAAGGAATTAATGAAAAAGAATTTACATAGCATTCACTGTGTGCCAAGAAATGTGTTTAAGTTGCTGGGATACAAGTGAATATACAAAGATATTCCCTGTTTTTCAAAGACCTCATATTGTAGTAGGAAGAGAGAAAATATGTAAAAACTCTCAACTGACAATTAGATGAAAAGACAGACCCCGTGGTCCTTAGGGTGCAGCAACATGATGATCATACATCTTAAATATTTTTACTATTAAAATTATTTCAGTTTCATTTTACCATTTGATAATTCCAGTGACTTTGGCTGGGATAACATTCTTTTGTGAACCTGTAACACTTATAAAGCTACTGCCATGTGCAGTTCCTCAAAGGTTGATTGCCCTCATGATGGTTAGGCTAGCTGGTCTGGAAGTACGGGTGTTGGTCTTGGCGCTATAGGTACCAAGGCTCTTGAGTTATCTGTCCATTGATGGCAATTGGTCAGTGATTTGTGGTGATGGTGTTGAAGACGGAAGGGGCTATTTCACTTGATGAAGTCTTTGGAGACCAGGCTGGAAACAGGACTCTTGGTGTGGGGAAGCTTAGTGATTTACCCAGAGCTTTTGTGAATAGAGACATTAATTGTGAGACCTTGTATTTTGTTGTAAATAAGATGGTCTGGTTTATTTATGGTCTGTATAGAAGATGGTTGTTTATTATATAAACAACATATTTTAAACCAGTATGTTTACATTTCACAGCAAGGATACAGAGTTAGCCAACACTTTCATGGTGAAATCTGTGATCACCACTTAGCATTGCATTTAATTTAATGATTTTCCTTGATAGTAGAAATACAAACAGAGCTATGATGCATGCATTTGCAAAATGTTCTTCCCTATGTCCATTAGCTGGAATCGACACAGTTATAGCTTGAATATACTGCTTAATAGTACTATCCATAGGCATCTTACTAAAATTTTGTCTAATAAACTGAAAAGCAATTATTATTCATCTAAAATTTATTATTTATTAATTTTAACATGTTTTTCTTTTTAAATTTTGAGTTCCAAGTCCCCTCCCTCCAATCCCTTCCACCACCGACTGAAAAGACAAGCCTTGTGATATCAATTATACATGTGAAATCATGCAAAAATGTTTCCATCTTAAACACACTTAAAAAAAGCAACAAAAAAGAGAGAAAATTATACTTTATTTTGCACTCAATGTTCATCAGTTTTATCTCTGTAGGTGAACAGCATTTTTTTCATCACGAATCATTGTTGTGGAATTGTTCTGGATCATTCTGTTGATCAGAGTAATCAAGTCTTTCACAGTTGATCATCATTATAATTTTGATATCACTTTGCACAGTGATCTCCTGATTCTTCTCATTTCACTATTTTTTTTTTTTTGGCATTTTAAAGTTTTATTTTTAAAAAGTTACAATACATTCCAGTGGATTGTAAGTTCCTTGAGAGAGGGATTGCTTAAAAAATATATTATTTTGGGTTTTTTTTTTAATTTAACTTTTAACATTTATTTTCACAACATTTTGGGTTACAAATTTTCTCCCCTTTTATCCCCTCCCCCCCCAAACCCAAGCATTCTAATTGCCCCTGTGACCAATCTGCTCTCTCTTCTATCCTCCCTCTCTGCCCTTGTCTCCGTCTTCTCTTTTGTCCTGTAGGGCCAGATAGCTTTCTTGACCCCTTAACCTGTATTTCTTATTTCCCAGTGGTAAGAACATTACATTTGATCCTAACACTTTGAGTTCCAACTTCTTTACCTCCCTCCCTCCCCACCCCTTCCCTTTGGAAGGCAAGCAATTCAATATAGGCCAAATCTGTGTAGTTTTGCAAAAGATTTCCATACTAGTTGTGTTGTATAGGACTAATTATATTTCCCTCCATCCTATCCTGTCCCCCATTACTTCTATTCTCTTATGATCCTTTCCCTCCCCATGAGTGTCGACCTCGGATTGCATTCTCCTCCCCATGCCCTCCCCTCCATCCTCCCCCCCACCCTGCTTGTGCCCCTGTCCCCCACTCTCCTGTATTGTGAGATAGGTTTTCCTATCAAAATGAGTGTGCATTTTGTTCTTTCCTTTAGTGGAATGTGATGAGAGTAGACCTCATGTTTTTCTCTTGCCTCCCCTCTTTATCCCTCCACTAATAAGTCTTTTGCTTGCCTCTTTTATGAGAGATAATTTGCCCCATTCAACTTCTCCCTTTCTCCTCCCAATATTTCTCTCTCACTGCTTGATTTCATTTTTTTTTTAAGATATGATCCCATCCTCTTCAATTCACTCTGTGCACTCTGTCTCTATGTATGTGTGCGTGTGTGCATGTGTGTGTGTGTGTACTCCCACCCAGTACCCAGATACTGAAATGTTTCAAGAGTTAAAAATATTGTCTTTGCATGTAGGAATGTAAACAGTTCAACTTTAGTAAGTCCCTTATGACTTCTCTTTGCTGTTCACCTTTTCATGGTTCTCTTCATTCTTGTGTTAGAAAGTCAAATTTTCTTTCCAGCTCTGGTCTTTTCATCAAGAAAATTTGAAAATCCTCTATTTCATTGAAAGACCATTTTTTCTCCTGAAGTATTATACTCAGTTTTGCTGGGTAGGTGATTCTTGGTTTTAGTCCTAGTTCCTTTGACTTCTGGAATATCCTATTCCATTCCCTTCGATCCCTTAATGTAGAGGGTGCTAGATCTTGTGTTATCCTGATTGTATTTCCACAATACTTGAATTGTTTCTTTCTAGCTGCTTGCAATATTTTCTCTTTCACCTGGGAGTTCTGGAATTTGGCCACAATGTTCCTAGGAGTTTCTCTTTTTGGATCTCTTTCATGTGGTATTCTGCGGATTCCTTGAATATTTATTTTGCCCTCTGTTTCTAGAATCTCAGGGCAGTTTTCCTTGATAATTTCATGGAAGATGATGTCTAGGCTCTTCTCTTGATCATGGTTTTCAGGTAGTCCCAGAATTTTTACATTGTCTCTCCTGATTCTATTTTCCAGGTCAGTTGCTTTTCCAATAACATATTTCACATTATCTTCCATTTTTCGAATTTTCACGCTATGTTCTGTGATATCTGTCTTTCTCATAAAGTCCTTAGCATCCATCTGTGCCATTCCAGTTTTGAAAGATCTATTTTCTTCAGTGAGCTTTTGAATCTCCTTTTCCATTTGGCTAATTCTGCTTTTGAAAGCATTCTTCTCCTCATTGGCCTTTTGAACCTCTTTTGCCAATTGAGTTAGGCTAGTTTTCAAGGTGTTAATTTCTTCAACATTTTTTTGGTTCTCCTTTAGCAGGGAGCTGATCTGCCTTTCATGCTTCTCTTTCATCCCTCTCATTTCTCTTCCCAGTTTTTCCTCCACCTCTCCAACTTGACTTTCAAAATTCTTTTTGAGTTCTTCCATGGCCTGAGCCCATTGGGTGGGCTGGGACACAGAATCCTTGATTTCTGTGTCTTTGCCTGATGGTAAGCATTGTTCTTCCTCATCAGAAAGGAAGGGAGGAGGTGTCTTTTCTCCGAGAAAGTACCTTTCAATAGTTTTATTTCTTTTCCCTTTTCTGGGCATTCTCCCCAGCCAGTGGCTTGACCTCTGAATATTCTCCTCACACCCACCTTGCCTCCTGGTCCTCCCAGCCAGCGTTTGGGGACTGAGATTCAAATGCTGCTTCCCGCCTTAGGGCTTTTGGCGGGGGCAGGGCTGCTATTCAGTGTGAGAATTAAGTTCAGATGGTCAGGTTGGGGCAGGGCCACCTCTCAGGCCCAGTTCCCTCAGGGGGTTTATGCACAAACCTTCCACAATGGATCCAGGCTCCCGCCCGCTTGGGGAGCCCCTGTCTGCAGCCGCCTCTCAGCTTCTATCTCCCAGGGGGGGCCCGAGTCATGGGGGCACCACACTCCCCTCTCGACCCGCCAAAGAGACTCTCTCACCGTCCCCCGTCACCTGTGGGTGGGGGGGCTTGTGCCGCCGCTGGATATCCCGTCCCTGAAGCCTGCTCGGATCTGTACCCCTCGGAGCCCCGGCTGCCGCAGGTCTGTACTGGGCTCCGCGTCTGCAGCGGGACGGACCTTTTACGAGAGGTTTGCAGGTCCCTCTGTGGGTGGAGGGACCCTCGTGGCCACAGGATATCTTGTCCCCGTAGCCCGTTCGGATCTTTTCCTCACGGTGTCGCGGCCACTGCAGGGCTGCACTCAGCTCCCAGTCCCGGCGCCCAGTCCACAGCGCGAAGGACCCCCCCCCGCGAGAAGTTTTCAGGTCTCTCTGGAACAGAAATCTCCCTCGTTCCAATATTCCGTGGCATCTGGGTGCAGAATTCACCGTGGGTTGGTCCCCTCTAGCCGTTCTGTGGGTTGTGGGTTCGGAGGTATGTTTCTCATTTCACTTTGCATCAATTCATATAGGTCTTTCCATGTCTGTTTTTTTTTTTTTTTTTCCGAAATTACCCTGCTTGGTATTTCCTATAGCACAGTAGTACTCCATCACAGCCTGATCAGCCATTTCCCAATGATGACCAGCCCCTCTGTTTCCAATTCTTTGCCATGACATAAAGAGCTGCTATAAATATTTTTAAACATATAGTTCCTTTCCTTTTTTCATTTGATGTTTTTGGGATAAAGACATTGTAATGGTATTGCTGGGTCAAAGGGTATGCAGTTATATAGCCCTTTGGACATAGCTCCAAATTGTTCCCCATAAGATTGGACCAGTTCAACACTCCATAAACAGTTCATTAGTGTACCTATTTTCCCTCATCCCCTCCAACATTTGTCATTTGTGGTAAGGGTGAGGTGATACCTCCGAGTTGTTTTAATTTGCAAGTCTTTGATCAATAGTAATTTAGAACATTTTTTTATGCCTATAGATACATTTGATTTCTTCAACTGAAAATATCTTTTGATCATTTATCAATTGAAAAAATGGCTTTTAGGTTTTTTTTTATAAATTTGACTCAGTTTATAAATTTGACTTATTATATATTATTACTTCAACATCTATCATACATTTTGACAAAATGAAAATTTGAAAATGTACTTTCTCTTCTTATCTCTTTTAATTAGATCTATTTCTGTTTTTGCATTGTCTGATATCATGATTGCTAACCCTGCCTTTTTTTCTGCTCTCTGAAGATTTTACTCTAGCACATCATTTTAACTCTTTATGTATCTTTCTGTTTCAAGTGTGTGTCTTGTAAGCCACATATTATTGGGTTATGGTTTCTAGTCCATCCTGTTTTCCAGTTCTGTTTTCTAGCTTAACTTATCCCTTTCACATTCACAGTTATGATGACTGTTTATTTCCCTCCATGCTATTTTCTTCTGTTACTTCTTCTCTCTCATTTTATCCTGTATCTCCTCAAAAGTCTATTTTGCTTCTAACCTCTACTTGTCTCAATCTTTCCTTCCTTTTATTATCCCCTTTCCCTCTTCCCCCCTCTACCTCCTTGTTGGGTGAGATAGATTCTATACTCAACTGAATGTGTGTGTGTGTGTGTGTGTGTGTGTGTGTGTGTTCTTCCCTCCTTGAACCAATTCTGATGAGAGTGAGGTTCAAGCATTGTCCACCCCACCCCGCCATTTTTTCCTCTGCTGTAAAAACTCTTCCTTTCATGTCTGCTTTATATGAAAACATTTTCCTCTTTCTCAGTGCATCCCTCCTTGTTTCCCCTTCATTTTATTTTGGACATCATTCCAATATAATCAACTTACACTCATGCTTTCTGTGTATGTACACTCCTTCTAACTGCTCTACTAATGATACAGTTCTTAGGAGTTACATGTAAATATCCAAAGAATTTAAGGGGAAACAGAGGGATGAACAGAGAGGAAATGTAAAAAGTTAAACTGTTTACATTTACTTATTTAGTCCCTTAGGATTACCCTTTTACATTTAATTTTTTTATGTTTCTTTTGAGGTTTTTGTTTGTTACATTTTCTATTCAGCTCTAGTCTTTTTATCAGGAATGTATGAAAGTCATTAAATGTCTATTTTCTACTCTGAAGGATCATACACAATTTTTCTGGGTAGTTGTTCTTGGTTATAATCATAGTTCCTTTGCTTTCCAAAATTTCATATTCCCAACCCTCCATTCCTTTAATATGGAAGGGCCTAAATCTTGTTTGATCCTGTCTGTGACTCCATGATAATTCAATTGTTTCTTTCTGGTGGTTTATAATATTTGCATCTTGACCTGGGAGTGTTGGAATTTGGTTATGATATTCCTGGAAGTTTTGTTATAAGATCTCTTTCAGGAAACGATTGGTAGATTCTTTCAATTTCTATTTAACCCTCTGGATCTAAAATATCAGAGCATTTTTTCCTTGACAATTTCTTGAAATATGATGTCTAGGCTCCTTATTTTATTGTGGATTTTAGGTTGTCCAAAAACTTTTCAGCTGTCTCTTCCCAATCTCTTTTTCTAAGTTGGTTCTTTTTCCATTGGGGTATTTCAAATTTTCTTCTATTGTTTTCATTTTTTGAGTTTGTTTTCTTCTTTTTTCTTTGTCACCTTCCCAAACTCATCTCTCACTAGTCATCAGATTACAATCTGCACTCTAGTTAGGCGATTCCCCTCTCTATGCCATAAGAACAATATACTTATTATATCCATGCTTTTGCTAATTTGTCAGTCTTCTTGGATATCTCTTCTCTCCTTCTATTTCAAAATTACCAGTCCTTTAAAACTCTGCTCAGGTTCCAACTCATCTCACACATATCATTTTCTCCATCTTGTAAACTCTCTAGAGGTCTGGTATAGTTGAAAGAACCATGAATTTATAGTCAAAAGATGAGTTAAAATTAGAGTCTTGCCATTTATTACCTATATAACCTTGTGTAAGTCAGTGAACCTGTCCAGTTCTTGAATTCTAAGTTGTAATATGCAAAGTTTGGACTGAATGAATTCTATGGTTCATTCAAGATCTGAATACTATGAGAAACTGCTGTAAACTGAACTTTGGTAAAGTAGTATGTTTTTTAGTACTGTTTTTAATTGCTTAGCGCAGTCTCTGGCACATGGTAGGTTCTTAAGTAGTACTTGTTGACTGAGTGGGTAATTATAATTTGAGAGGTTTTCTTTTTTATTTTGAAAAATATCTCCAAGTGACCTGAATTGAAAATTTATATGGAAGAAGAGATTAAGATCTGGAGTCACCATATAGCATGTTGAGTTTATGGTACAGCAATTGGATAAAGCCTCTGTGGTTATGGAAATGTTGCCAGTGAATTTATCTCTGCTTTCTAGAAATAAGAGATCAGATTAAGTAGGTGGCTGTTTTCCTTCCTGAAGTTTCATATTTCTGCTGAACAACTCCTACCTAGAATTCAAATCATGAATAAATTTAGGAGAGATACTACCACTCACTTAATACATCTATCAATCAGTCGCGCCCAAATGAATTTTTACCACTCCTGTTGATGGGATTTTTCTGTTTTATGGGGATGAAATTTATAACCATTGGTCATGGCCCTGTTGATCTTATTAACCCTAACTTCATCTTCATTTCCTCCCTAGGACTTTACTCCTGAGTCATGTGACTCAGTACTTCTCAGGTCAAACTCACTTATAGTATCCATCAGGTATTTTTATGGAGAAAATCTGCTGTGGTTGACAAATCATGAACTACTTTTATAAGCGACCTTAAAAGTGATCGTCATTGTTCTCGAAGTTTCTAGATTTCAAAATGAAAGGAAAACAAGATGCAAAATTAAAAGAAAATAACAATATTTTTCTAGTACCCATTCTTTTACTCCTTAAATTTAATAGTAAAAATACAAATTGAATCACTTCTCACAATGCCTCATCTTTTTTTTTTTTTTTTTTGGCTGAGGGAATCTATTGGAAATAAAAATTTAAACAATGATTTTATGTTGCCTAGTATGATTTTGAAGACAAAAATAATGAGGTTATAGAGTCAATATTACATGTTCACTAAAATCACTCAATAACACCGTTAAATTTAGTTTTATATCAAATATGTATTTTACATGTATAATGCCGGTTAAAAAACTTGCCAATTCATTTTCATTGCATTTTCAAAATTGGAAAAACATGTAAGTTTTGACATTTAATATCCTTCTGTTTTTTGAAAAGTATGTGGATAACAAGAGAGAAATGTTTTGGGAAATGTACTTCCTAGACCTAGTTCTATGTAATCTATTGGTACAATGGTAATTTTATTAATCAATAGTTACTGTACTTTCCAGTTATAAGCTACCTAGTCTTGTGGTGCTTCTCTGTCAATTCATCAACAAACATATATTAAGCACAGGACATCAGCTAGGCATTGTCCTTGATTCTGGAGATACAAATGCAGTAAATGAGATGATCCCTTTTTCCATCCTTATGGGAAAGACAGCAGCTATTAAAGCTTGAAGGTATAGATGACTTTTTTGACCACCGTGTGTATGTGTGTGTGTGTGCATGTGTGTGTGTGTATATACACACACCTGTATGTACAGAATAAGGAACACAGAGTCATTAAGTGCAATGGAATTTGAGGAGAACACTAGCAATTGCAATCAGGAAATGTTTCAACTAGAAGGCACTTCTTAAGTTGAATCTTGAAGGAAGAGATGGATTCTAGGAGGAGGAGCTAAGCAGAGAGTCATTTCAGGCAGGGGGAATTGACAGGGCAAAGGCATAGAGCTTGGAGATGGAATATCATGTGTAGGAACAGAGAGAACACCAGTTTGGCCTTATTGCTGATTGTATGACAAAGAGTAGAAAAGGAATAAAGCTGTAAATATAGTTGAGTACCAGACTGGAAAAAGACAAACAAAATAATTTATGTTTGATATGATAATCAATAAGAAGTCACTGTCATCTATTGAGTTGGGAAGTGACTTGGTTATGTCAATATTTAAGGAAAATCACTTTGGCAGTAGAATGGAATAAAGTGGATTCAGACTTGAGACTGAAAGACCAATTGGAAGGCTTGGGCAGTAATCCAGGAGAGAGGTGTTGAGGATGTGAGCTCAGGCAGTAGGTCTATAAGTAAAGAGAGGAGGACAGATATTAGAAATGATGTGCATATACAAACAGAAATGACAATATCTGGCAACTGATGAGATACATTAGGTGAAGAAATGAGGAATCAAGGATCCTGCCATGATTACTAGCATCTTTCTACATCATCGAACTATTTCTTTTTCTTATCATGCAAGTTCATCATATTTTATGATTTATGCACAAATTATCACAGATTATAAATGTATTCATGCAGACCATGTGTCTCTTTCTTTGCCCTTTGCATCAACTGCATTTTGATTATTTGTAGAGTTAACAGTATACTTTAAAAGGTCAAGTTTAAACTGTTGTCATTGTACACCATGTTGTCTTCTCATCTTCATTCCTTTTAATTTGCTATTAATTTGGATTCTTCCTTTTATGAGTTGGTTCACAGAGACAGCTGATACTGAATGCCACACTGGTAACCATTTGTTTTCTGTCAGTTGAAATAAATCCAATTTCAGTTTTTTAAATGTTACTTGGCATTTACTCTATTGCATGCCTCTTGACCTCTTTCTTGTAGAATGTATTCATGAAATAGTGCCATGAGAATCTGAGAAATTCAGGAGACTTTTTTCCTCATCTTATTAGATCCTTGAACCATATTTCCACGTGATCATAGATTTTAAGCTAAAAGGAATCTTCAGGGTCATCAAATCTAACCCTCATATTACAAAAATGAGAATCCAGAGAGGGTGTGACTTGCCAAGGATCACACAGGTAGTAAGTATCTGAGGAGGAATTCAAATCCAGATCTTCTTGATTCCTCATCCACATCTCTGTCCACTACAACTAACTACACATAATTTCCATCTTTTTTCCCCATGTCTATCCCTTCACTAAAGTTACCATATAGCAGTAGTATATACTGACCAGAAAGGATCTTGTCATGTTCATCATAAACTCTCTCCTTAAAAAAAAGTCCCTTTCCCTAGATGCTGGCACATGAGCTATCTTTTTTGTTAATCATGGTCTATTTGCTTCTGCTCATGGTATGCTCTGCAAAGTAACATGACCAAGTGCCCCATGAATGAATGCCTCTTTTTACCTTTGGAAGAACATTGAAACTAATTTATTTAATGGTGTCCCAGAGAAGAACTTGAGACTCAGTCTTTCATTTACTGGCATTTTTGTTGTTGTTGTTGTTGTGTGATTTGGATGTGGTTCAGTTTATCTAAGTAGCATTTCCACTCATTTGTAATTGGACAGAGATTTCATGTGTAAAATCCCAGTTGTTAAAATTAATGCTTGTAGTCAATCAAAAAACTCTGGAGAGATGGATAGGGGACAGAATTGTAATTAGGAAGATCTGGGTTCATATCAATCAATTACCAAGTATTAATTAAAGGACTTACTGTGTGCCAAGTACTCTGCTAGGTGCTGGGGATTCAAGTAGAAAGGATGAAAAAAAGAATTCCTACATGTCAATAAGCTTACATTTTATGAGGAAAGACCACAGTACATATGGAAATATATACAGCATAAATATTAAGTTAAAAAAACCAGATATGTTTGAAGTTGTTGAATGCAAAGTAATCTGGGAGGCAGGGCTCTCTAGCAATTGAAGCAATTGGGAAACATACAAAACATGCTATCTTAAATGCCTCTTAAAGGAAAAAAAGAGAAATTGTTCCAGTTGTGAGTGACTTCTATTATACAAGGGATCCAAGAGATGGAGTGAGAAATCCACTGGTGAGGACAGTTTGGCTGGATTGCAGAAGTGGGGGCGATATCAGGTGACTGGAATGATTGTTGGAGACCAGGTTGAGTAGGATTTTGGAAGCCAAAGATAAGAATTTATATTACATATAATATATAATAATATAATATAGGAAGCTATTGGAATTGGATAAGGGGAGTCACGTGATCTGAACTGTGCTTTAAAAAATTACATTGGCAGCAGTGCATAGGATATATACTAAGAGATCTGAGACAGAGAGACTAATGAGGAGGCTGTTTTATTAATGTAGGCTGGAGGTGATGAGAGCCTCAGATGTTCACTAGCTATGTGACTCTAGGAAATTATGTAATTTCTTTGTATTTCATTTTCCTCATCTGTAAAACTGAAAGATTTAAGATCTCTGATCAAGAGTAATGACCAACCAACATGATTCCAGAGAGCTGATGATGAAGAATGCTATTCACTTTCTGACAGAGAGGTGATAGATTTGCGGAGGAGTACCCTGAGCTTGTGAGATAATGCCATTCTGGGAATTTGTTTGGCTTAGCTAGTTATGTTTGATAGTTTAGTTTTTTTCCTTTTTTTCTCATTGGTGGGAATGGAGGGAGGTGGATGCAAGAAAAAAATTAGTAATTTAAAAAAATAATCAAATGAAAGAGGGACTGTTATATGTTTTTATATGCCTTATGATCTTTTGTGGCAAAAAAAAAAATATAAGTCCTACAATGAGATCTCATCATGGTGTGATGATGACCATAGGCTTCTGAATGATGTTCAGAAAGGTATAAGATTAGACATCTTTGACCCAACTGGAAAGGATTAAAATACATGCACAGCGAATGTCTTTATTTGTTCTCCGACAACAATCTAAATTCAGAAAAGTTCATTCCTAGAAACCTGCTACAGAGTCAGAAAAGTTGAAGAGAGTATATCTTTCTTAATTTATTCTGCTTTTCTACCTGCTACTACTTCCATGTAATAAGAAAGACACTTCCATCAATAAGATGTTAA
Organism: Notamacropus eugenii; assembly: GCF_028372415.1. Classification (NCBI taxonomy): domain Eukaryota; kingdom Metazoa; phylum Chordata; class Mammalia; order Diprotodontia; family Macropodidae; genus Notamacropus; species Notamacropus eugenii. Next base: position 257,621,339 of record NC_092874.1, read on the forward strand.
TCTGATGCCACTTCTCTCTAGATATTAGAGTGATAAACAAGAAGGAAATGTGATGTCATAGTGTGTGATCACAAAGTCTGATCATGTAACACCATATTTGTGTGCTGGAACCAACTCTAACTAGCTTGCGAGAGATTGGTCAATTTTTACTGTGAGCCTTTACACCTCTGAAATTGACAGTCTACAAATTAGGGCTTGACTTATTGTTTTGTGAAATTATCTGGGCTTAAGAAAGTCAGTGATGTAAATTAATCTTTATTTTAAAAATATTTTAAATTAATTTTTCTTTTACCAAATGTTTTCTTTTCAAATTTTGATTTCTAAATTCTCTTGCTCCTTCTCACCCCTTTCCAACCCAATGATAAGGCAAGCAATATGGTATCAATTATACATGTGAGGTCATGTGACACGTTTCCATATTAGCCATATTTCCAAAAAAGTCAAGAAAATGAAGAAAGTGAGGAAATTGTACTTTCATTTGCACTCAAAGCTCATCGGTTCTGTCTCCCTGGAGGTGGACAGCATCTTTTCATCAAAAGTCCTTTGAAAATATATTTGATCATTGTATTGATCAGAGTAGCCAAATCTTTCATAGTTGATCATTACAACATAATGCATATTAACTGTAAAAGTGTATTTGTGTGTGTGTGCGTGTATATATATGTGTGTGTATCTATATATCCTTAGATATATAGATACATCCACCCAGCTCTCTCCCTCCCTCCCCCGCATCTGTGTCCCTCCAGCATTTACCAGCATATCTCAGTATTGGTTTATATGCATTACTTGACTTCATCCAGTGTGTAGTAGAAGGCTCAGGAAACAGAATCATCACTAGACTAGAGACCTGGAGACCAGAGGCTAATAATAAAAATAATAATAATAAGATTGAGATTTACAAAATGATTTATGTCCATTGTCACATTTGATTCTTAGAACAGCCCTGAAATGCCCCATTCAGTAAACTTCAGTGATCCCTTATTACCTAGAGCATCAAGTAGTGTGCTTAAAATTTGATTCTGTGTATCCTAGAATCTAATTATATTGACCTGCTTGTTGTAACCTGCACCCACCTCTTTGACTTTAAGGTACCTCATGCCTGGAATGCTCTTCCCCTTTTCCTCTTCCTCCTGCCTTCCTTTAAGGCTCATCTCATACCTCATCTTCTCCAAAGAGTCCTTATCCTGTCTCTTACCACCCAACTCTGCCACCAAGATTATCATCACATTATCCTCTCGATATCCTCTGTCTCTTCATTAGACTTAAACTCCTTGAAAACAGGGTTTTGTATCCCTAGTACTTAGCACAGTGCCTGACACCTAATAGACATTTAATATTTGTTTGTTGACTTACTGAAAAATCAAAATTGTTTTTAAATTATGATAATCATGTAAAGAGTAGTTTGGGGCATTTTATTACATCAGTAACCATTTATTAAGCACCTACTATGTGCTTCATGAAGCTACAAGCTTCAGTCAAGAATTGTCCAAATTTTCCCATGCATGTTCCTAGAAGTGGAGGGTGTAATGAAGACAAATATAAACACACCTTTTGGTTTTTGGAATACAAACTACATTATCCTGGTAGGTGTTTTGGCACAGCAGTATAATAATAAAAACTTCAGGGAACAGAGGCAATAAACTCTCTTCATCAGTTTGTGAAATAAGGAGACTCTAAGGGGAAAAAGCATCAGAGCACTCAGCAGAAAAATTAAACGCTTAAGAAATAAATTCTAAATTATATCCTACCTCTCTGCCTAATACATTTTTTTGTTTGTTTGTTTCTTCTTCCAGTTGCCTTTATTTTTTAAAATGGCATATGGGGAAAAATCAAACATGAAAAAACAAGGGAATATGAAAGTTTCAATTTAAAATGTAGCATGCTTTTATTTTGCAAAGTAAACCTAAGAAATTCCATTTGTTTTGGAATAACTAGAATTGATCATTTTAAAAAAAAACTGAAAGACAATGGAGAGGCAACATCACGATACAGTGAAAAGAGTGCTGTTTCTGGAGCTAGAGGGCTGTAGTTCTAATTCTACTTTGGTCACTTAATACTTGTGTGATCTGGGCAAGTCATTTCATCTTAATATGCCTCAGTTTCCTAATCTGTAAAATTAGGAGGTTGGACCAGTAAATCTTTAAGGGACTTTTAAACTCTTAATATGTAGTCTTCTGATGCCCTTGTCCTACCTACCCAAAGCCTCCAAATGAGCAATACTTAAGACTCATGTTTCTGCTTAATGGTAGTTTAGGCAGTATTAGTAATCTATAGTTATAAATTATTCAGTTCAATTTATTATGCATTTATTAAGTACCTGCTGTAAACTTTTCTAATCATTAGAGATACAAAACTAAAATGGAAACAGCTACTTTCAAGGAAATTATATTGTACTTGAATATTTGGAGTATCTGTAGTGATATGTTAATATTTATTTCTCTTTGGGGCATCTTGAGTCAGTCTATTAGTAACCACGAATTTATTAGGATCTTACTGTGTGCTGGACACTGTGCTAACTGTTGGAAATACAAAGAAAGGTAGAAATAATACCTGCCAAGGAGTTCATTATCTTAGAGGAGAAACAATGTTCAAGTAAATATGTGCATAAAAGATATATATAGATATATAGATATATATATACATATATATGTGCATATATACATATATATGTATATATATATATATATATATATATATATATATATATATATATATATATATATATATAGTGAAAAATTGATGGCAAGGTCAAAGGGAAGGGAAGAAATTCCCAAGGGGATGGGGGGGAGGTATAGAACTGATATGGCAAAGGCTTCTTATATAAAGTGCAAAACTGAATTGAGCCTTAAAGGAAACCAGGGACACTAGGAGCTGTAGGAAAGAAAACATTCCAGGCATTGGAGAAAACCATTGTAAATGGAATTGTGAAATGGAATTTCACTACATATGGTCTTGCCCTGGGTTGAAGGTTTACTCCTTGCCCATATAGAAATCGACACTACAATGTAAGCTTCCTTAGAAGGCAGGGACTGCTTTATTTTTGTCTTATCTCGGAGACCTATCCCAGGGTTTGATACATAGGAAGTATTTGTTGATGGATATGTGCATATGTGCTCAGAAGAAAAGAGAGAATTTTAAAACTAGAGGCAATTCCAGTCACCATCCCATTCAGAGAGCAAATGGTCAAAGTACAATTAAATAATTTATCAATTAGTGAGCATTAATGAAACACCTACCATGTTCTAGGACTTGTCCCAGGTTTTGAGGATATAAACTAGGGATATAAACACATCAAATGAAACAGTTCTTGCTCTGGAGAAGTTTAATTTAGGTTATACGCAGGAACCTGAATCTTTTAACACTGAGGAGGGAGGAAAGAGAGTAACAAAAAAGGGAAAGGGTAGGAGGGGAGAGAAAATGACATATTTCTCCTCCAGATCCAGTCATACTGCCTTTCCCTGCCCTACCAACTCCAAACTTGAGCCTGTCTTTATTCGGAGATTACTTACCCAGTAGAGAGAGGATAATTTTGCTATGATGTGATTTTGACTTTACTTGCCAACTTTGGAACCTAATTCCTTGTCTGATGTACCTCCATCATACAAAGCCCTGGTAGCATGTCTGCCATAGTTCCCACATTCTCTCCTTTTCCAAAGATATTCCAGAGTGGTATATGTAAAGGGCAATACTCACCTTCAGGCTGAAGAATTGTTCTGCTAAAAAATGGTAAGTTACCATTTTGGGAGAGTGCCAAGATAGGTCCATTGCGAATTTTCACTGTTACTTGTGCCATCTGTTCTCCGATGGAGAGTTGCAAATTTCCTGGCACATGGCCATTGTGCTTTTGAACTGTCTTTCACCCTATGCTAGAAGTGTTCACACAGTGCAGTAGCTCATTTGGTGAAAAATAGCCCAATACAGGATCCCACATAGTTTAAACTGAAACAGTATGGAATAAATTCATTATAGAAGGCTACTAGTGAAAGCACTCTGCAATGTCAATTATTATTTCCCTCAATATTTTCTCCCAACACTGTGACATTCTTTATTTTCACGACTTTAAAACATTTCACAGCTAACTTCGTCACCAATATAAATGTTTCTCATTATTATTATCATTTTTATTTGAAGTCTCTGGGTATTAGAAGAATCCTAGGACCAAAGATCTAACACTAGAAGGTACCTTAGAGGACGTCTAGTCTAAACGTCTCTTTTAATGGATGGAGAAAGTGAAGGCCAGACAGGTTTGTAAGATCATAGATTTAAAGCTGAAATAGATTAGTGCATTTCTGGTTGTTGTTGTTTAGTCAATTAGTTATGTCAAATTCTTTATGAACCTATATGAGGATTTTCCCATTTGGGATTTTCATGGCAAGGACACTAAAGTGGTTTACCATTTCCTTCTCCAGCTTATTTGATAGATGATAAAACTGAGACAAAGCAGGCTAAGTGACGTGTTCAAAATCACTGATCTACTAAGTGTGTGAGGTCAAATTTGAACTTAGATCCTCTTGACTACAGGCCCTTGCACCCTATCTGTTGTGCCACCTAGTTTCAACTAGTACATTTGAGAGTATTAAATCCAATGCCCTCATTTTAAAGATGAAAAACAGGAATCACACAGATCATAAGCATCATAAGTAAAATTTGAACCTAGGTTCTAGAAATACTGCCATAATTTGACTGGTAGAAATAAAAATTAGAGAAGATTTTGGTTTTTAATCCTATCACTAGATTGATGTTCTGCATTTAGGCTGTTTGATTTCTTGCACACCATTTTCCCTTTTCACTCAACCTTGAAGTGATAGCACAATTTAGCCTATTCCATCATTCTAAAAGAATGTAGCTCAAGTTGATACTATTTTGACTGATAATAGACCTACTATTGTCTGTTACTAGTTGAATCTGAAAAAGTACATTACTCAATCTTGCATTTTTGAGTTAGGGTCTGAAAATCATAGACTTTGAGGGAAAGAAAATAGGGAGCAACAATTCCAACCTTTTACTTTTAAAGAAGAAATCAAGACTTTAAGAGATTGAGTTTTCCAAGGTTTCATACTTAGTAAGTATGGTTATTTGGCTTTATATCTAGTTCTTATGAATACAAATCTAGTATTTCCATTATACCATGGTATAGTTTGTTTAAGAAAAGAAAAGACATTTGAGTTGACCATACTTACATATGTGTACACATGCATATGTAAGTATCTGCATGTGTACATGTGTAATATATATGCAATCTCTATAGGGGATCTTTTCAAATGCATATGCATTCCCTATAGAGTTTATCCAACAATAGGCATGCATGTCTCAGATAATGAACTCAACTTACAGCAAAAATTGATGAGTATAGAATAGAGTCCCTTGGGCATCAAGGAGATCAAATCAGTCAGTACTTAAAGAAATGAATTAAGGCTACTCATGGAAAGGTCAAATACTGAAACAAATGCTTTGGCCAGCTAATGAGGAGATGAGACTCATTGGAAAAGACCCTGATGATGAGAAAGATTGAAGGCAAAAGGAAAAGGGCATGACAAAGGATGAGATAAATAGATAATATCATAGAAACAACAAATATGAACTTGGACAGACTTCAAGAGATAGTGAGGAGATAATTATTATCCATGGGGGTCACAGAGTCAGACATAACTCAGCAGCAACAACAACCACCACCAAATTAGATTTCTTTTTGGAAAATGCAAAGCTCTTTTAATGATCATAAGCTTCCCATGAAAACAAAAATCTATCTTTTCAGTACTAACACTTTAAAAGTGCTGCCATGGCAACAGGATATGGAACACAACTTCAGAGATAAGCATCACACAGATGATAAGAGCACAATGAAAAGGTAAAGGAGGAGTGTGAGCAGGCTGCAACATATAGCCACTGAGGAACTCCAGAGAGATGTCATGAAGAAATTGTATGATAGGTAGAGAAGATGGGCTCTAAAGGACAATAGGCAGGCAGACAGATGGCTATACTAGTCCACTTGTAATGATCAGGGCAGGCAGCCATCATGTTGAGTGCAACCCTCATGCTGAATTTTTGAGAGAATATGGAAAAAAGTTTTACAGGATGGATAGGAGTGAATGGATTATGAGCTGCATCATTGGCTGAAATTTTGAACTGATGAAGTTGCCAGTGTAGGAACAATGAACTTTAATGGACATTGCATGGTATTTTGAGTCAGGGGACATTGATTCAGACCCTCACTCTTACTGATGACCTTTGTGACCAGTACGGCCAATGAGATATTCAGAGTGCCTGCAGCAGCCATGAATACCCTGGCAATTCTGAATCAAAAAATACAACAGAATCTCCACATGGAAGACAGAACCAAAACAGTTCTTCAGACACCAGAAAGCCAAATCCATCATAGTAATAAAAATCGATACACAGTAACAATGCAAAGGATAACACTGTCACCAAGCCTTCCCCCTGCTAGGCTTCCCACAACCTAGCTCCCTTAAACAAATTACAAACAGGCTTCCCTTAAACAAAATTCTCTTCTCACACTTGTATCCAACTGTGGGCTTTCCTGCATCCTTCCTAGCTCTGACTGCTCTAAAGACTAATTTTCTCCCAGCTCTGCTCTAGGTCCACCTCTTTCTGTTCTATCAATTCAGCAAATTCCTCCCACCACAGACTCCATGTGACTCAGACTGAAGTGACTCAGACTTCCATGTGACTCACGTAGGCCACATGGGCTATTAATGAATATGAAAGATCTCCCCGTTTGAATTACCATTACATGACCTTGGACAAGTCATTTCACTTACTTTGTTTTAGCTTCCTCACCTGTGAAATGAAGCGGATGACATAGCTGATTTCTGTGATGATGAATTTCTAGCCCTGTTCATATTGATTATTTCAAAAAAAAAAACCTTACAAGTTTTAAAGTTCTCTATAATGAGTTTTTTTTAAAAGTACTATATTCTTAATTAATTGTTCTCTAAAAGTTATTAACTGCTTTAAAAGTTATGAAATATCAAGTGATTCTTAACAAAACCTTTGGATCTGTATTTGATTTTCACTGAATGAAATGTCTCATTAACTCTTTGGAATATAATATAAGATTTTTAAGAGATATTTGAATCCAACATATTAAATGAACTCCTCTAGAAGGTGACTTTCCTGACTTAAGCTTCATTTATTCTAGCAATGTGTTTAATCAGTTAGATTTCCATATAAAATATTCCATGTTTTATCAGTATTGTTTTATTAGCCCATACATTCAGCTTTGGTAAAAACATAATTAAAAATAGATGCTCTTTATCTCCTTCAGACAAAAGTAAACCATAAAAATACTTATGAACAGATGTTCATCTTGATGTAATATCTCTTATCTTACTCAACTAAAGTTATTCCTGAAGTATCCTTTTACTAATCGACCCCTTTTCAATTTTGGCTTGTCTCACCAGGCCTATCTGATGCCTCAGTAGAATAGCTAGAATATTTCATTGTTTCTTTTTCAAAGAAATAAGATGGGAGTAAGAAGGTCAGTGTTTAGATTTGATTGCCTGTTAAGCTTGCACAAAAGCATGTAATGAAAATGCCTAAAAACTTTGTAAATGTTTTATGTATTAAAAGTAGTCATTTTTTTCCTTGCTAAACAAAATCTTGGTATGAATGGAGAACATATGTTTAAGTCCTTAAGACCATATCTAAGATGATCCTCCTTCATCAAAGTTGGTCAAAGTCATGACAATATCTTTACCCCTTCTATGTTTGTTATATACAGGTTACCCTAAGTCTTAATTTATTCCTTAATTGTTTGTGTCCTCCTTCCCTAAATGGCTTGGATTTCTTTTATATGTGCACGCATACGCTCTACACACACATATACATACACACACACACACACACACACACACACACATATATATATACACATACACTCTCACACACTATATAAATATATACTCTATATATACACCTATATATATATGTATATTCTATACACACATATAAATATATATGTATATGATACACACTATACACACATAAATGTATATATGTACATATACATATATATATGTGTGTGTTCAGCCTGCATATACTTCTAAATGTAATGTCTTCCCTCTTCCTAGATAGAATTTAAAGTCTCTTAGAGCAGGCAGTTTTATTGTTTATCTTTGCCCAGTTTCCAGTATAATGTCTGATATAGAATACGTGTCTAATATACATTTGTTGATTGATTGATGTCCTGACCTGCAGTTAATAGAATCTGTTTTTAGGGCTGATTTTCTAATAGTAAAGATTACTATATAGTCATCCTTTTGGTTTATCAACCTCTCCAAGCTTGACTTAATCTACTGTGTCATTCCATTTTTACTTAATATTCATTAGTAATGGGAAGTTCTCTTACTACCTTTTGGGTAACAGTCTTCTAAGGGATTTTATCCTTTAGTATATCAAATTAATATATGCTTCTTCTATGTAGTCTTAGATCTTTGTACTTGACCCATGAAGAATATGATTCTTCTCCTACAAAACAGTCCTCTCAATAGTTGAAGAGAATAGTCATTTCTACTCCCCTCTCCCCCAAACCTTTTCACATTGAACACTCCCAGCTTCTTTTACTGTATCTGTGGCCATATGTAGCTGGATTTTAAGTAATTAAAAAAATTTTTTTTTAGTGCTTAGCCATTATAGTCGTGCCAAGACAAAGCATCTCAAAACTAAAAATGAAAGCAGTTTTCTGCTTTAGTGGAAATTAGAAATTAAAATTTCTAATTGTTTAATTGACTTGGGCTTATTTCATGAAACATCTGTTTTAAGTGGATTATTGCTGACAAATAGCTGTCTTTTCTCATCAAAAAGTAGAGCCCTGCCAAAAGAAAGCAAGTGTGCAAGTACTTGGATGTTTCCCCCCCTTGTTTAGAAAAGATTTTTCTAGGAAAAACTGAATAAATCTATTTTGAAATACATGTGACATGGCTCCCTAGCAATGTCCCTGAAGTAATGTAAGATTTACACTTCAGTGGCTCCTGTGCTCGAATTTGACAGATTATGAATTATACTTGCTGACTAAAGAAAAGTAAAGTACAGTGTCACTAGTTTTCTGTTCCTTTAGTTTTTATGTGAGACTAGCTGGCATAAGAAGAATAGTTTCTGTGAAATTTTAGTTAGAATCTAAGATCTAATCAATTGAGCTACCTCCTACACTTGTTACAGCTTGAAATCAAGCATTGCTATCACAGCACCAGAGGTGATTGTGTAAGTGTCTGTAAAAAGGGTAATGTATCAGTCATGTGATTAATGCCTTCAGTAAATGACTGAAAATAATAAGGGTTGACAAAAATGATGCCAAGGATGAGAATGGGAATAGCTTTAATTCTATTTAGTAAAATAATACCTTGTTCTATTTTCTTAAAAAAATCTCTGAAGAACATACATAAGTTTCACATTGGAAGAGTTTCAAAGATGTACTGGGCTATTTTATTTCCCATTTCATTCAAAAGGTTTTCTTTTTCAATTTATAAAAATGGTCAAATGCTCGATTTTTACTAACAATAATAGATTTAGAATTGAATCTTATCTTGTTCAGTTTTTTCAATCATATCTGATTCTCTGTGACCCTGTTTAGGGCATTTTTGTTTCTTTGTTTTTGGTAAAGATACTGGAGTGGTTTGCCATTTCTTTCTCCATTTCTAAAATCTCTGACAGTTTTGTTTTCCTTTGCATTTTTGTTATTCAGTTGTTTCTGTCATGTCCAACTCTTCCTGACCTCATTTGGAGTTATCTTGGCAGAGATAATGGGGTGGTTTGCTATTTTCTTCTCCAGCTCATTTTACAGATGAGGAAACTGAGGCAAATAGGGTTAAGTGACTTGCCCAGGGTCACACAACTAGTAAGTGTCTAAGGCCAGGTCAGATTTGAACTTAGGAAGTTAAATCTGCAGGTTTAGCACTCTATCTAATGTGCCACCTAGACATCCCTAACCAGATCTTGGAATATACCTCTTTCAGTTTCTTCACTTTGCAAGTGAAAAAATTGAGTCCCACTGAGACTAAATGACTTGTCCAAGGTCCTACATATAGAATGTATTAGAACTATACAGATTTTCTGTCACATTTGAACCTAGAACTTTTTTTGCTGTAACTTATGAAACATATACAAATCTGACTGGAGAGTACTAAGGATCATCTTTTGCCGTGAGCTCTGCTCTATTCATGAGACCTTGGTCAAGTAAGTAACAATACCTCTAAGCTTCACTTTCTTTATTTGTAAAGTGAAATGATTGGAGGAGATTATCAGCACAGCACTTCACATGGTACTTGGCTGCTCATTGACTTACTGACTGTTGATTTCTAACATATTTTCCATCTTGAAACCCGATAACTGTATGATTGAGAATCTCCAACTGGGATACACTATTTATGGCATAAATGACAAATATGAAAATTTGATAATATCAGTCAGGTCCCTAAAACAACCATTCTCATTCACCCAGGAGTGGTTTAGTTTCTTTCCCTTGGTCACCCAGTTTCATCAGACATTTTGTCGGTAAAATGAAGTCAAGCAATGGCCATATATGTTCACTTTTCATTCAGCCCCCGGATTTCCTCAATCTTTCCCTTACCCTAATCACAAATATGATTCCCTTCTAATTACTAACGGCAGTAGATGTTCTCAGAAGGTAGAAATTATTTTTCATTTTCTCTTTGTATCACCACTGTCTAGTACAGTTGGTATTCAAATGCTTGTTTCTGGGTAGCTGAGAAGCTCAGTATCTTGCTAGAGTCATAGCTGTCAATAGAATAATCACATCCTAATATATATTCTTCCAGAAACTAATGAATACCTATATCAAACATAAGTGTCTTCATTTTATTCTTTGATTGACATTGATACTCAAAGATAATTGACTTACATTTTCTTTCTGTTTATATTGATCAAGGAATATGATGTGTCCTTAACATATGGGTAGGAGACAGTCCCTGATTAGAATAAAGTCGGAAAAGTACATTTTACTCTACTGAGTCAAATGCTTACTTTGTAGTCCATAAAACAATAAATTTTGTATTCCTAATACCTCTGTGGTCAGGTTGGAGTTCTTGTAATGGCATACAATTTCTGTTCAATTTAATCCCTTCTTCTCATTTGGGATCGATTTTAACCTTTGTTTGAGCCTCTCAGTGACCTGACTGCACAGAGAACAATAGATTCTGAAGTGACTTCAAAGTGGCAACATGCCATTGCTTATCCACTTAGATATAATTGCTTTCACTTTTTTTTGGTAAAAGTATTCAATCGTTGATATAGTCTATGGCTTCTTGACTTCTTAAATTGGTATACAGTATAAGTAATAAATCAGTAAGGCTTTTTTATTCTTTCTTTATAGCTAAACCATATTTTATAATATTCCTCCACCTCCCCTGTTCTCACCTTTGTTTTTGGGTCACTAAATATAGAGCTGCATGGTTAGTCGGTTTTCTGAATTTTGTTGAATATTTTTGTAATTTATATCTAACTCCTGAAACACAGCTTGAGGACTTACTCTCTCAAAATTTAGTTGTTCAGAGAACAGCTGTCTCTTCCTCTCATGATTCTAAGGGTAGGACTGAAGACATTTTATAGTGCTAGTACTCAAAAACTCCCACTCTGGTCTATTGTCCCCAATATCAGTTACTATCTCTAAACTTAGTCTTTTCATCTGTGATCCCCATGTACCTAAGACCTGGGGAAACCAAAACATTAATAATATCATTCAACCAGTTGGTATCTCCCCCATTACCAGGTAACCCATTATACTGATTAACTTTTACAAGGGAATAGTTGTAATATATGAAGAGGTAAGGAAGAACCCAAATATAATCACTTCCTAAACTAGGATCCCACTCTTCCACCCTATCAGTTGCAAAGGAGAGTGGGCTCAGATATAAAGTGGTTACTGGCAGCCACTCTTTCTACCAAGTTTTCTTCTAGTTGTGAACTAGCTGATGGCTAAGTTTTTCTCCTTGCTTTCAGGGCATAGTATCTGCTAATAAGTCAATTAATTGTTGATAGGGATCATTCTGGCTATTCCTCAGAATTGACTCCTCATAGAAGGTTGACTTCTAGGACTATGACGAGGTAGGTAGGTAGGTCATGACCACTTAAGTGTTTGTTATGTACCAGGAAGTATAGTAAACTAAATCAGGTACATACTGGGGATATGGAGTAGAAGAAAAATAAGCAAAAAGGAAGAAAAGGAAGGAGGAAAAAGAGAAGAGCCAGAGGGAGAAAGACAGACCCTGATATTAAAGAATTTATATTCTGATGGGATAAGATGATGTATAGGGCAGGAAGTAGAGGGGATAAAAGATATCAGGGAGTAAGCATGGTGACAAAGTCCTTATAGTCAGAAGCAGAGCCAGAGGAGAGTTATAAGGCATGGCTCTTCTAGACCCATTCTCAAAATCAAGACCTTGAAAGAAACTCACCAATGGGAGAAGGGTACTTGTATGATGGAAGGGTTTGCCAGAGCGAGAAGATAGATATTAGGTGTTTAGGGACATTGGAGGGTGAGAAGATAGCTGATTTCGGGAGGGAAATCAGAAAATGATTCTGTGATCTATAACCGCTAGACCTCTGGTGACTTTCTTTTACCTTTCAGAGCTCACAAGACCTAAATTTAGTCCTTTCATTTGTGATCCCCATGCACCTAAGATCTGGGGGAAAACAAAACATTAACACAGTGGAGACAAAAACTGAGGTAACACCATGTATTCACAGCCACATGGGGCTGAGGTAGGAGAGCAGGCAGCTGACCCAGCAGGTGACAACCATCGCTGTTAATAATTTCATTCCACCTACAGGGTTACAGTATTTCTTCTTACTCTTTACTGGAAGGCTGGCAGGGAAGATAGAGAGGTGTTTTTTGGTGTTTTCTTTTCATAAATCATTTTGAACCTTATATGAACACTCAGTTCTGGCTCAGTCAGTTAAAATTTCTTTTTTTTTTTTTAAATCATCAACAGTAAACTGACAAGGATGGGGTCTTAACTGTGCATGCTTTGAATTAGGATAGGAAAAGAACTTTTTGTCTTCCATAATTTCAGAAGAAGACTGCAAAAGCCTTTTTGTGGATTTTAAGAAGGTGGAGCACATTGTGCATTGTCCAAGGGATCAGTCTCCACTCCCACCTATTATGGTCACGTAATAATAAGAGCTAACGTTTTTATAGTGCCTATATGAAAGACACATTATGTAATAGATTTTGTATCTTATCTGAACCTCACAACACTGGAAGGTGGGTGCTATTATTATCCCCATTTTATAGTTGAGGAAACTGAGCCAAGCAGTGGATAAATGACTTTTCCAGGGTTACAAAGCTACTAAGTGTCTGAGGCTGAACTTGAACTTCTTTCTGAAAAAAGGTCTAGCAATCTATCTACTGTGCAATTTAGCTACCTATATACAAGGATACATATTGGCTCCCTAAATAGAATATATGTAGGTGGGTTAATTCATTTTTGTCTCTTCATCTCCAGTACCTAGCATAGAACACTGCTCATATTTAACTATATTTATTGATTCACCCTCTATAATGGATATTGGTACATCTTTATGTTGGACTTCTTTCTTACTATTCTTCAAGACCACAGTTAGTTGAAATGGCCAGATATCTTATAAAAGGCTACTTCTTTTTGCCTTTGAGTATCTAATAAGCATAACTCTACTTTTCCTTTTTTTTTTTTTTTTTTTTTGCTTCAGGAGAGAAGTTGTGACCTGTCCCTTCCATCTAGATACAATTTTTTTTTTATATCTTGTGGTTTCCTATTTTTGGAGAATATTATATAGATGGAATTTGGTTTCTCTTATAGTATATGCATCCAATGATTTTGAGAGAGATTTAACTTTGAGATACCTAGTCCCCAAACTTAAAGAAATAAAAACAAGTGGAAAGATTTTTTCTCTGGTTTGTTTAAGCATGAAAATACTTTAATGCCATTTTTATACAACCAGTAGTGGGAAAACATCAAAGAAATTATTTTAAAAAATAAAGAGTAAGAAGTTAAAAATAGAATAAAATAAAAAGGAGTTATTTTCCTGGTAGTGCAATGTGGTAAGGGAGGAAAGACCATTTGAAAACCTCACTCCATTAGTGTCAATTTCATATACCTTAAGAAAGGAATCCAGGAAGATAGCCCATAGTTTAAGATGCTAATGTGCTTTCAGAATCCTAAATATTCCTACCCCATAGCAGATTTCTAGCATTTGCTGTCATGGAAATTTATCAAATAGCCCCATTAGTCACTTGATTTACAGGATACTTTTTTAAAAGCCTATTGTCAGAATACTTTTGAAAAACACTTTTTATCAAATCATGACAAGCTAAGCACTGAACCTTGGAAAAACAGCATCTGGGTACAGTTATTTATATGTGGAGTAAACATCATTTAAATCAGGGTTCCTTCACTTTTTGTATGTCATGTACCCCTTTGACAGTCTGGTGAAGCCTGTGGACACCTTCTCAGAATAATGTTATTAAATATATAACATGATATGCATAGGATTACATGGGAAACTATGTAAAAATATCAAATTATTTTAAAATAAACATCAAGGACCCCAGATTAACAAATCTTGTATACGCACACACACACACACACACACACACACACACACAAACACATGCACACACTCACAAATGAGGAATTCATGTCACTGAAAAATTAACAAAGAGAGGTCCACTTTGCCCTATCCCAGGCAAGGATATGCAACCAAGATACAGTGGCACTTAGCTTTTCGGATACATTGCCATTTGTCTTTTTGACCCTGAGGTGCTTACATTCTACTGGGACCAATACATGATGCATATGGAGACACGTGATGTAAGGTAGGGAGAAAGACAGACTTAGTGGTCTAGGAATGTTTGAGAAGAGGAGAAATGGTTTCAGTTTGAGGGATTATAGAAGGTTCCAAAGAGGAGTAAGCTTTGAAAAAGGTAAGAATTCTGAAAGATAGAAATGAGAAAGGTAAATGATTGAGGTAGAGAACAGAAGGAGAGAAGACACAGAGAAAGGGGAAAACAGAATAATTATGCCAGTTAAACACAAATGAAATGTTATCAGTTCTGAAAAAGAAAGGAAGAAATGTGTCATAGAATAGCAAAGTATTCAGTGGGCGTTGGTTAATTGTTTCTTGTCTTTCATTCTCAAAGAGTAAGTAACTGTTGTCAGTATTGTTTCCAATGGAGGGGAACATAAAGGGATGCTTTAAGGGTGAAGTGTTATTTTAGTTGGGCAGTGAAGCATGGGTAGAAACTCAATAATTGATGACAGTGTAGGCATAGGGCATGAGCAACATCATGGATGAAGGGAAATACAAAACATCTGTAGGGCAACAAAGACTAGCCTGGAAAAGTGGATTGGTGCTATATTATGAAAGATGCTATATTATGAAAAGCTAAGATGACTAGGAATTTTACATGGGGATAGGCAAAGGGAAGAGATTTTGAATGGAGAAATAACCCCAACTAGATATATAAATAACAACGATTAGCATGGTAGTTGTGTGAACAATGGATTGGAAATAAAGGAGAATACAGACAGAAAAAATAAAAGTCTATTATAGTTCTTCAGGCAGGTGGTAATGATGGATTTTTACCATAGTAGAAACTGAAAAGAATGGGTAGATTTTTAAGAGATACTGAAGTATAAGAGTTGACTAAATGTAGAACTGACATCTAAAGGAGAGAGTCAAAGATATCAGAAAGGTTGCAACAATGGGAAACTGACTAAATGTTGCTGCCACTAACAGAACTACAGGAGAAAGAAGGAGGAAGATAGTTTGGGGAAAAGAATAAGTTCATTTTGGGACAACGAGTTTGAAATTTCATTGAGACATCCTAGCGATATCTTTTAGATAGATGGATATGTGACTGTGGTGTTTAGAAGAAATGTCAGAGTGTATCATTTTTTAAATGCCATGAAGGTACCGTAAACTGTTTTCTTGTTGTTTAGTCATTTTTAAATCATGCACAACTCTTGGAACCCCATTTTTTGTTTTGTTTTTCATAAAGATACTATAGTGGTTTGCCATTTCCTTCTCCAGCTCATTTTACAGATGAGGAAACTGAGGCAAAATGGGTAAGTAACTTTGCCAGCGTCACGCAGCTAGTAAGTGTGAGGTCATATTTGAACTCAGGTCTTCCTGACTCCTGGCCTGGAATACTCTCCACTGTACCACCTATCTACCCTTAAATATTTTTGACTCATCCTTAATAATTCATTATTCATCTGTTACCCACAAATCTATCTAAACCTTGCTTGAACTTGGTAATATTTTCATCCCTGCTCTACCTTATGAGGGCAGCTGATGCAATGTATTCATGACTTTTTTATATCTCTGAAAGCTGTATCTTCAAATTTTGAGAAGTGTCTAGCAGTGCTGGCATTTAAAAGTCCAGAACTTATGTTATTTTATTTGTTCTACTGTCTAGAGTCAAAGCAAGGAAAGGCTTGTCATGAATCCCTGTATAATGTACTGACATCTGGTTATTATGAAGGCATGTTATATTCTTTACAAAACTCCAGAAAGATTCTTTATATACTCATCTCACAGTGCTTTATAAATATGCACTTCTGGGCATTGGTTAGTAGGGAGTCTTCAAATTCAGAGCCCAGTGGAGAGGATGCATGCAGGTTAAAGAGACACCATTGAAATAGCCAGCCAGCACTATTGTTGTCATAAAAGCTTCCAGCAGAGGAATATTTGCTTCCTGGGTTTCCAGTGTTATGTTTGTAATTGAATGTTTCTTTCAGAAAGATGTTTGCTAATGCAACAATTCACTCTTGGCTATCTTAGTTATGTATTTGGATCTTTAAAGCTGAAGGGAATGATTCATTAACTAAGGTGAAAATTGTTTAATATTTTGTTTGTATGATCCCCCTGCCATTGAGTATTCAGAAGATAAGTCAAATTGGAAAATTAAATTAGAAATCAATCTGTTTTAATTTACTTCCTTTATTGGAATAGAACTGCTATTGTTTTACTGGCTAAAGCCCTGGTTAGGTTGCCATAATGAAAATACTGAGATAAGGCTATATTATTCTAACAGAGAAAGAAAGTTGCTACCACATCCAGATCCTTGAAGGATCACTGGACACATAATAAGACTGAAAACTTGAAATCAGGGACCTTTTCATTTTTTAAATCTCTATAACCCAGGAACCTAGCATTGCACTTTGCTAGAGCTTAATAAAAATTTGTTGAATATATTGAAAATTAGCTATCTCTTTTTTACTTTTTAAATTACAGTTAGAAAGTCCTATGTAGCAGAGAATCCAAAAGGAATAATTGATTTGTTGGCATTAACACAGAAATCTGACAATTCAGTCAATCAGTGAAGGCTTATAAAGGACCTTCTATGATCTAAGGACCTACTGAATTAAAAAAAAAAGAATATATATGCTCACTCACCATCATTAAGTGATTCCACAATCAATCAACAGGTATTTATTATGTAATTGCTATGTGCCAGACAAGCCATGTGCCAGACAAACCTTGTACTAGTAGTGAAGATATACAGACAAAAACTAAATGACCCTTACCCTGAAGCAGCAGCTCAGATCACATAAGAGAAGCAACATGTATGTATGGAAACATATATCAAACATAGTCAAAGTAGACTACAAAAAGTAATTCTAAGAGGGAGGAATGGAGGCAGGGCAGGAGGCAAATTGAGAAAGACCTTATGAAGAATGTGGTGTTTCAGCTGTGCTTGGAAGTAAGGGGAGTATTCTGAGAGTCACAAAAAAAAAGATATAACTTTAGGATAAGCGGTGTTATTTACATCTAGAATAAGAGTTCTTATGTGGGTGACCGTGAAATTGTTTTTATTTTAACATATTTTAAGAACTGTATTTTAATATATTTTCTTATAATCTCTTGTATTTTATTTTATACATTTCAAAAAGTTATTATTCTGAAAACCTGGAAAGAATTGGATGAACTAATCTAAAGTGAATTGGGCAGAACCAGGAGAACATTATGCATAGTAACAGCAGTATTAGATAATGATGAGTTGTGAATGACAACTATTCTCGGCAATACAATGGTTCAAGACAATTCCGAAGGACTTGATATTATTTTAACCTTCCTATTTTGTGACAAAATGTTTAACAACATAATCTGTTTTCATGATTTGGAAATGTTAATCAGTCATGAAGGCCATGTGCTTATCACCTTTGTGATAGATGGATCTAAAACAGAGTATATGTGGTTGCTATGATACCAGTGCTGGCTACTGCTGTTTTTAACTTCTTAGGCATCAGGACTAGGATTTCTTTTTACACCTTTTAATAGAAAATATCTGTGGAGCAGTTAGGTGGCTGAGTGGATAAGTGCCAAGCCTTAAGTAAGGAAGGCTTATCTCCCTGAGCTCAAATCTGGCCTCAGACACTTACTAGCTATGTGATTCTGGGCAAGTCACTTAACCCTGTTTGCCTCAGTTTCCTCATCTGTAAAATGAGCTGAAGAAGGAAATGGCAAAACATTGTAGTATATTTGACAAGAAAGCCCCAAAAGAGTAAGACACTACTTAACAACAATTTAACTTCATTGTCAAAATTGCCCACTTGAAAAAAAATCCATTAGCATTCTGAATGTAAATGAAAAGCAATTCAAGATTGAGGTGAAGATTTTTAAATGTTTGTAGAAAACATACTAGATTTAGAATCACAGGTTCAGGGTCAAATCCTGACTTCACCTCTTTATAGCTTTGTGACCATGTTTATTTCTTCACTTGTAAAATGGAATTTATCTTTCTATCACCTGCTACAATCTCCTCTTACTGTGTATTTATTGCTGGCCTCTATTATCCACCTGCAGGGTGAATCCAGAATGAATTTATATTACTGTTTTATTTTAATGAATTTCTCATCCCGCCACGTGTCATATTTTGGGCAATCCACATGTTTCATCCACTTTGTGTTTGCCCTGTGTGTAGTTAAGCAGATCTCTTTGGGGATTATCATACATTTTGCTGGGAGATTTTGTAGCTCAATGCAATAAAGACAAAGCCATCCAAAAGCAGCACTGAGGGAAGCCTGTCATTGGTTGGGATTATTTTCTCCTGTTCAAATACAACACAGGACATATTCTATGGAGATGGCTTATATCTTGTATAAGCAAATGACTTCCATCTTAATGTCCTCATACCAATACTTTTGAAAAGTATTTTCAAAATACTTTTGCCATTTCCTTCTCCAGCCTATTTTATGGATGAAAAACTGAAGCAAACAAGGTTAAATGACTTGTCTGGGCCACACAGCTAGTAAGCATCTGAGGTCAGACTTGAACTCATGGAGATGAGTCTTCCTAATTCTAAGCCCAGTTCTCTATCCACAGTACCATTTGGCTGCCATGATGTATATCATGGAATATTTTCTTCAAAGAGAGTTAGAAGATGTCTGCTATGATGAGCAAGGAATAACATCACATAAAAAAAAATAAATTGACCATATCTTTCCAGACAGAAAAAAAACACCTTTTTGGTCATATCTGCCAAACAGTCATGTACAGTCTTAGTCTGTATGAGAGAAGTCTTATTTGAAGTTTTTTTTAAAGGATGTACTTTATTCTTCTGGAGGAAATGTTTTGAAATTTTAAAAATAAGCACACACATGTTCTTTTCTTTATTTTTCTCAGTGGTAGAACTATAAAGATATAGTGTGCTGCAGAAAAAATCATCTGTGAAAGCTTTCCTTTTCTCTTATTTTTCTCATCAAAGACCCCTTCAGTAGAAATCACTTTAAAAACATAATTATAGTAGGCACATAGGTCAGCTGATGTCTTCTCATCTGATTGATCAATATATTGCTTGATGAATGGATGTGCTTGAGAGAGTGAGCAGTACTATTGATGAAAATTTCTATTTCTTTAATTTTTTTTAACCTTCCCTCTTTGAATTTTTTTGAAATTTATTCCTGAATGCTTTTAAAAATGTGTTACCTCCATCATGGCCTTCTTATGTATTAATTTAGTCATATCCAGGCTTTCTTTGTGCTTTCATCTTCTGAAGTATTATATCCATTTCCTCATGTGCCATTTAAGATTTTGAGTTAGTAGAATACAAATGAGTTGATTCTGCCTTTGTAGGTAATGAAAGTAGATCAAGGTAGAAATTCTGGTTGAGCTGTTTGATTTTACATCTGTTGGTTATTCTTGAATGTATAAATGAATAAAAAATAAAGATTTATTTCTTGCTGTCTTCCTGACATTATGTGCTAAGTTCTGGGGATATAACTACAAAAAGCAAGACAGTTACTGCCCTAAAGAAGATTGCATTCTAATAGAAGACAACACAGATAGGGAGTGGAGGCCCATTAGGGGTGTTTTGGTTGATGAAGTCACAGAGAAAATGAATGAAGTCAGAGAGCAACTGATTGACAGGCCTCTTTCTAGAATGATACTATTGATTTTCTTGCAACATCTAGAAGTAAGAGGTTGAAAGGTAAAGGAAGGAATTGTATAGGAATATGGCTTGACGATGCATATTTTAAAGATGTCCTGGAGCAGCAGGATGTTAGATATCAGTAGGGATAAAAATGGTGAAATCACATCAATGAGAAGTCCAGAAGAAGCTGAGGCAAATATTCTTGGAGTGATCTGGATCTCATATCAGAATCGCTAACAGTGCATTTTTAAGAAATGTTACTATTTATAATTTTCTCTGTAATGCTTTTGTAAAAAGATATTTTCTAAAATGTTGTGAGCTTTGGTGACCATTTCTTTCTCTTTAGCAAGGAGATTGATCATCTATTAGCTGACACAATTGCCAGGATATTTTGGCCTTCTCATTTCTGCAATTCGCCTTTTTTCAAATTTCTCTTTGAAATAGTATTATCATTTTTGTCAGTTTCTTTATTTTTCTTTTTCAATGGATTATTTAAATCATTTTAGAAGAGTGAATTCATAGTATTTTCATGTCTTTGTACTTTCTTCTGATTTGACATTCATTTAGACCTTTACTCTAGTCAGTAGAGAATTCAATTCTGCCCAGATATCTGCTTCTCAAATGACTGCTACATCTTTAACTGGTCATTTTCTGTCCTTAAAGATATGATCAATTTATTTTTTTTATGTGATATTATTCCTTGCTCATCATATCAGATATCTTCTAACTCTCTCTTTAAAGAAAATATTCCATGATGTACATCATGGCAGCCAAATGGTACAGTGGATAGAGAACTGGGCTTAGAATTAGGAAGACTCATCTCCACAAGTTCAGGTCTGACCTCAAATGCTTACTAGCTGTGTGACCCAGACAAGTCATGTAAACTTGTTTGCTTCAGTTTTTCATCCATAAAATGGGCTGGAGAAGGAAATGGCAAACCACTCCAGTACTTTCACCAAGAAAACCATAAATGGCACCAGACACAACTGAAATGACTCAATAACAACAAAAAACTATGTAAGATTTCAAATTATTCATAAGGCTTGACTTGTTTGATTTCTCCATTCGTTCATTCATTCACTCATTCAACAGCCATTTTATTATCAATCATTAAATGCTCATCAATCATTAAAAGTTCATTACATGCCAGGCACTGTTATATATTATGTTCCTAGATTGTTCAGGGGACTGTGTTACTGTAGCGCCAATGTTATATTGACAGCATCTATAGTGGCTATGCATATGCATAAAATATAATAGACTCTCCACGTGGAAGACAGAACCAAACTATTTATTCAGACTCCAGAAAGCAGAATTCCAACACCAGAAAACCAAATCTATCATAGCAACAAAGAAATCCATCAGAGTAACCAAGAAGTCTATACACAGTATAAAATCTTTCTACAAATAGACCCCCCCTAAGCAAAATGCCTTCTCTCACTCATAGCCAGCTGCCTGCTTCCTCTGTCCTTTCCAGCTCTGACCAACTTCCTCTCAGCTCTGCTCTGGCTCCCCCTCTTCCTGTTCCACCTATTCAGCAAGCTTCTCCCACCACTTATGACTTAGGCTTCCATGTGATTTCAGCAGATCGCATGGACCTATGAATGGGTGGGAAAGATCTTTGAATTAAGCAAAAATACATTAATAATACAGCTACTCATGCGGTATAATATAAAGGATAATGGGTAAATTGCAGGATTAAGTGCTCTGAGAAATTTGAGGAAGGGAAGATCATTTTATTCTCCTCACCATTTTTTCAGACAGTTTCCCTGTCTTCCACTATGTCCACCCTATCTCTGATGTCATCATCTCAAGGTATATGTTGAAGGTATACCATAATGCTAGATCTGTAGTTCTAGAGACATGGTCCAAATCCTATCTCAGACATTTATTAGCTGTATTAAGAATGAAAAAGCCATTGACTCAGAACCTGAATTTTCTGGTGTCTTTTGGGGAGGCTGATAATACTTCTATTTAACTGTCTTCTAGGATTGACCTGAAGAACAAATGAGATCACTCTTATCAAAGTCCATAAAATTTCATATTTCTTCAATCCTATCCAAAATATGATGTTACATAAATTGCAAGTAGCTTCACTGTGGCTTGCTATATTTCATTATATTAATTGATAGTATTTATTAGCAAAGTTGATGTTAGTTTCCCTCATATGGAAGCCATCATAGACACGTTTCCACAATTGTCTTTGTGCCAAAGGCTTTATAATGTAAAGAAAAACTTGTTCCTATTAGGAGTAGAGAAAGACTACTTCTCTCCTACATGTTGAGATTTGAAAACATTTTCAGTGACATACATTTTATGTGTGCATATGTGAATGAATATGTACCTGTGTATGTACATGCATATGGACACACATACATATGTGTGTGCATTTGTGACATGTGTATATATACATACACATATATAAATGACCTGGAGTTCAAACTTGAACATATATGTGACTTGCCTTATTGGTGGGAGAGGATGTTTTATTTAGTATTCTCTGCTGCCTAAGGGTCAAAGTTAGTGAGTTCTTGGTAGAGGAGAGTTCTATTGGAAATACCCAGGCCTGATCACTGCATTTTTGTGTACATACACAGATGTCTATTTATGTGTTCATATACGTACTTTTAAATGTATGTTTATTTATCCCCACATAAACATGTATGCATACAATTATACACATATGCATAAATAAATATATCAATACATTTTTTTCTGTTGATTTATATAGTAGGGTTAAAATTGTAACCATTTTACACAAAAGTTTTATTTCACTTCTCTTCCTCTAGCTGGGATGACAGCAGCTCAGTAAGTAGTGGACTCAGTGATACTCTTGATAACCTCAGCACAGATGACCTAAATACTGGATCCTCTGTCAGTTCTTATTCTAACATGACAGCCCCTTCAAGGAAGAACACTCAGGTAAAAATGCCTTCCTTTCCTTTGCCAATATTCTTCTTGGTTTCTCCCCCCAAATCACCTAACATCCATGGATATGCAGAGATCATTGCCAAGGTACATATGCGTATATGAGGGCAATATTACCATCATGGGCCCATGCTAATATTCACCCTATGTTGTGCTGGTACACATATCTACACATTAGAACATATCTATGCTCATAAAAGATCAAATTCTCCAAAACGCTTAAATTAGATCCAACTTGGTCTAGCAAAGTCATTGATCATTTCAGGGCTGACTTTGACATTGTCTTCTATGTTAGAGTATGGTCTTTGCCCCCATCCTTTCTATGATTATCCACTCTAATCTGTCCCTTGAAAGTTTTGATGAAATAGATAAATTTGTTGTATTTGAATGGACTACCATAATAGCAAGTGAATTTTCTACTGGTTATAATCTAATAGAATCAAAGACCTTCTTATTTTGGATCATGATGGTTATTTTTGACTAATGTTTCTGTAACAAAGTACTTGGGTGATTTTGAGCTGTTAAGCAAAAGTAAACATTTAAAAACCAGTGTTTATCTTTTCTTACTTTCATTTGAAATTTTAGATGTCTGTGTTATATTTCCCTTTGAACATCAGTTATTCCCTAGAGAATTTTAATCAGGGATTTGGGGCAAAGATTTATTCACACAAGGACAAAGATGAATCATCATCTATTTTTAATAATAATGAGAATTCACAAAAATATACCAAAAAACAAACAGAACATTAGTAAACAAGGTCACAAATGAAAAGTTAAAAAAATAAACTCTAGAATTCCTCAAAATATTACTGATTTATTCCTACCAATATTTTGTTTTTCTCTTTCAAAACACAAGCTTATAACAACTCACATTTTATAGTTTTTCTGGGATGTATTTCTTATAGCTGAAGACAGATTCAGAGAAACGTTCTGTAGCAGATGACACCTGGGACAGCACAGAGGAGCAGAAGAAACCTGAGGATGAATTTGATGGCCATGTAGACAGCAGTAACAAGTGGAAAGCTGCTCCCCCAGGACTGTCTGAAGACTCAGAGAAGGGAGGGCAGAAGGCAGCTCTGTCAGTTTCACAGACAGGGTCTTGGCGACGGGGTATGTCTGCTCAAGGAGGGACGCCATCCAGGCACAAAGCTGGAACAAGTGGCCTCAAGACTCCTGGTAGGATTATATTTTGAAGCCTATGAAGTGGACTGTTTGTATTCATTTTTTTCCACTTATTCTTTTAAAATAGATTCCAATACTGATCACTGTCAGGCACAATGATGGTGATGATGACAACTCATTTTTATATAGCACTTTAAAATTTGCAAAATACTTTCCTTACAATGAACCTGAGGTAGGTAAACAGCCATTAAGCATTTACTATATTCCAGGAACTGAGTTAGGCACTTGGTATAAAAAATGCAAAAGTGAGCCAATCCTGCCCTCAAGAATCTTATGTTCTTTCAGGCAATTGTATCACATTCATAGATAACTACCTATGTACAAAATAAATTCCTAGTGATTTGTGTGAACCTATGTGTTCGCAGATAAGTGCATATGCACAAAACAGATACAGTGATTTTGTAGGTCTGGATGGGAGGCCTAACAACTAGGAAATCAGGAAAGGTCTCTTGAAGATGACAGCCCTGCACTGAACCAGGAAGGGAATTAGGATTACTGAGGCAAAACTGAGAAAGGAGTGCATTCCAGGAACCAAGGACAGTCTGTCAAATGTATAGAGGTGGGAGATGATTCCTAAGAATTTTCCTCACATCATTGCAAAGTATTTCTCCTCCCCATTTCCATTTCCTCTCCTCTTCTCCATCCTCCTCCCCTCTCTGTCGCTGGTTCTCCTCCTTTCTCTTTTCCCCTCTTCTTCCTTTTCCCTTTCCCCATCTCTCCTCCTATCTCTATCTGTTCCCCTCCTCTCTTAACCTTTTCTCTCTGTTTTTCTCTGCCTATTTCCCCCTTCTTTTCCCCTTTCTCCTCTTTCTCCCTCCTTTTTCCCTTCCCCTTCCCCTCCCTCTCCTTTTCTCTTTTCCCCTTCCTCTCCCTCTTCCTTTTCATCTTTCCTTTCTCCCTCTCCCTCCTTCCCCCCTCTCCCTCCCAATTCTCTTTTCCCCATTGTCTTTCCCATTCTCCCTGTTCCCCTCCCCTCTTCCTCCCCCATCCTCCTTTCCCTCTCCAATTGTCCCTCTTCCTCACCTCTTTTTTCCCACCACCACCTCAACACACAGACAATACAAACATCCATACTCATTCATGTATATTAAACATGGATCCAGGTATAAATCTATGAGTTACCAGCTGGCTTTTTGCTCTGCTGTAGTTTTTCTTAGTTCATCTGAAACAAAAGAAGTTCACTTAGTAATAACTTTGGATTTTCTTGCCAAGGTTTTTGTGTTATGTGAATTGCTGAGTTTCACCACAGATGCTACAGGCTGCAAATAGTTTCCTAACTCTGAAGTGTGGCGAGCCATGAAAATATGAAGCTTTTTTTGTGTTTATAACTGACATGTGTGCTGAGGAAGAGAGGCAGTAGTGAACTGCCTTATCTTTTTTTTTTTTTTGCCTTACTCTCATAATAATGGCATATTCAGAATCATCTGAGACATGGGTTAAAAAAACTGCTTCCAATAGAGTGACAGTTACATTTGGGGAACAATGTGGTAAAAGACTGAGAGTCCTAGATTTGGCATGAGAGAACCAGTGTTCTGATCCCAGCTAAATATTTAATCTCTCTGAATCTGTTTTTTAATCTGTAAAATGAAAGAGTTGGGGTGGATGACCACTAAAGTTTCTTTCAGCTCTAAATCCATGATTCTGTTGCCCTAATCTGAAAGGAGATTGGTCAAGAATGTAGTACTGTGATTCTTAAGGAAACAAAAAGGAAGGTGAACTGCAGGCAATAAGTCATTATCTTTCCTTGCTTGTTACCCCTAGCCTTTCATTTCTCCTCATATCTCTAAGACAACATTTCCAAACTGATGATTTTTTAAAACTTTGATTTGGTTCCAGAACTTACTGATGAAATTATAGTCAATTACAATTGGGGGGAAATTTTAGAATCTTTAAAGAAACCTTTATGATGCAATAACATTTATAGAAAATCCTTTTCAGGTGTCTCATGAACTGACGATCATTAAGAGTATAAATGTAGAAATGTATCCTCATGTATGTCTTTATAATCAGGAAAAACAGATGATGCTAAAGCTTCTGAGAAAGGGAAAACGGCCCTTAAAGGGACATCTATACAGCGCTCTCCTTCAGATGCAGGAAAAAGCAGTGGAGATGAAGGGAAAAAGCCACCATCAGGCATTGGGAGGTCAACTGCCACTGGGTCATTTGGATTTAAGAAGCCAGGTGTTGCATCATCTACTATGATCACCACTAGTGGTGCAACTATCACCAGTGGGTCTGCAACACTTGGCAAAATCCCCAAATCAGCAGCTATTGGTGGGAAATCCAATGCAGGGAGAAAAACCAGCTTGGATGGTTCACAAAATCAGGATGATGGCGTGCTACACATGAGTTCAAAGACAACTCTTCAGTACCGAAGCTTACCACGCCCTTCAAAATCTAGCACAAGTGGCATTCCTGGCCGAGGTGGACACAGATCCAGTACCAGCAGCATTGACTCCAATGTGAGTAGCAAATCTGGAGGTGCCACTGCTACCAAACTGAGAGAGCCAACCAAGATCGGGTCTGGGCGGTCCAGTCCTGTCACCATCAATCAGACAGACAAGGAAAAGGAGAAGGTGGCAGTGTCAGATTCAGAGAGCGTTTCTTTGTCCAGTTCCCCCAAATCCAGCCCAACCTCTGCAAATGCATGCGGAACACAAGGTCTCAGGCAGCCAGGTTCCAAGTATCCTGATATTGCCTCACCTACATTTAGAAGGTAAGGAGTCATATATGGTTTAAAAAAAAAAAGAGGTTATATTTGCCTACCCCCACTTCTACCCCACAAAAAAGAAATTGTATATATCTTGACAGTTGCATTTAGATTTTTCAGATACTATAAATTTGTGAAGTCAGTAAATTACGTATTATTCATTCATAATTTTTAATTATTAATCATAAATTTTATAACATTACACATGTAATGTATATAATAATATAAGATTTTATATACATATATATGTATATTCCTAACATCACCAAAAGGAGTGTGAGAAGTGGAAATTTGGACCTATTCTACCATAGTTGGACTCATCAATGGAATGTATTTTTTATGAGATTAAGATATTATTACATATATAGATGATAACAACATGGAATGAATACTAATAGTTAATGTCTAATATAAATTCCTCAGATATCCACTCTTGCTTTCCCCATCGCAGGGCTTGTAAATCCCATTTGGAAATGGAGAGTTGTTTTTTTTCCATTGTCCGTTATTCTGAAGACTACTAATGAACAAGAGATAACACAGAATGACTTTCAAGATGACAGTCACATATGTAGACAGATGATGTTCCTTGTCTTTTCTGAACTCTAAGGTCCTGAAAAGTAGAAGATTAGATTGAGTTTGTCTACATGGTGCCAAAACCATCTACATATTTCTGATACACTTTAGAAACATTCAGATTTCTAAGTGATTAACTATTTTCTGACTTTTCATTTGGCTGCTTTGGCATTTCATAAACAAAACTTCAGAGTAAGAGAAACCATTGTTCAGTGGCTTCTGAAAGTGAATTGATGCCATGGATAGAAATCTTTTTTAAAAATTGCATTTCTAGTAGCATGATTAAATAAGTGAGATTATTAATTTTTAAGCCCTTTTCTCAGTGAAGTTAAATAAATGTGTGTATCCTTCAGGATTCCAGCTTCCTCATCTGCAAAATGTCCAAGATCCCTTCCATTTCTAAAAGTCTATATTTACATCTGTTTGCTTCCTATAATATAATTACTTCCTGTAATAATCTTTGTGCCTTGGAAATGCCAGATATTGAAATATTTACCTTTATGTTTTAGACAGCTGCTAATGCATGATGCTTTTTAAGAACTTCAGGACTCAAGGTTTTTTCTTCAATAGAAATGTTAATTCGTGTAGATATTTCTTTGTGAAATGTTGATTCTTATAAAAATAATAAATCATGATATGCAGAGTTTATAGCTCTGTTGTTTAAGTAAAAGCCAGTAGTGCCCTCCTGTGGCCCACTACCTATGAAACAATCCTCACTTATTAGCTATGAAATATTCTACTATGGAGAATTATGCATTTTATTATAACTCAAACTATAATCATTATACCATTGCTGCATTTCACAGAGACCTCACATTTACATGAATGAAATCTCTCAGAATATTTTTTTTATTTCCTACATCTAAACAAAAGAAACATTTTCTGAATTGCTGTCCAACCTCCATCACCCACATCATCTACAGTGGCCTTTGGAGCACGGCATTGTGTGTTTCATATCATCCTTATACTTCCATATGTATATTTCAGGAAACTCCTGGCAGCTGATATGCAGTCCTTTTGCTCATCCAAGGAAAGATTGCAAGGAACCTGACTTGCTTCGCTCAGTGCCCCATAGTGAGGCTAAATAGCTACTACTTGGCAGCCAATGAAGCTACCAGCTGTGCAGAATAACCTCCAAAAATTGTCCTAAGCAACTGTTTAAATTTTGAATAAATTGTAGAAAGCTTCCCCCACTTTGTGAGTGTCTTGTGCTGAAGTAACCGAAGCCATTTCAAGAATATGATACTGTAAATAATTTAATAGCAGGAACAGTCAAAATATTAATTTTGGGTGAAAGTATAATCTTGTTTTCTTAAAAAAAACCCATTAAAGTCAGATATCTTCTTGTTTGGCTCAGCTATGCCTTGACCTCTCTGGGTGTGTCAGTCATTTATCCAGCTACGTTCTGAGGGAGAAGTTGATTACTGGCATTTCACCCCAAAACTCAGAAATACAAAGTGCACACATTCAAAAACAAAAACTGTGTTTGCTCACCACTCTTGCTTAACCACGAACACACATGCTTGGGCTCTATAGATATTGTACCCTGAATACTGAATGTGGATAGTAGGTTTTCTGAATAACAACTGAAGTTGTTATTTGTTTTTCTTTTAGGTTGTTTGGTGCCAAGGCGGGTGGCAAATCTGCCTCTGCACCTAATTCTGAGGTTGTGAAATCCTCCTCAGTAATTCCCAGCCCTAGCACCACATTAGCGCGACAAGGCAGTCTGGAGTCTCCATCGTCGGGTACAGGCAGCCTGGGCAGTGCTGGTGGGCAGAGTGAAGGCAGCAGCCCTCTCTTCAATAAACCCTCAGACTTAACGACAGATGTTATAAGCTTAAGCCACTCCTTGGCTTCCAGCCCAGCATCGGTTCACTCTTTCACCTCAGGTGGTCTTGTGTGGGCTGCCAATCTGAGCAGCTCGTCTGCTGGCAGCAAGGACACTCCAAGCTACCAGTCAATGACTAGTCTCCATACAAGCTCTGAGTCTATTGACCTCCCTCTCAGCCATCATGGCTCTCTGTCTGGATTGACTACAGGCACTCAAGAGGTTCAGAGCCTGCTCATGAGGACTGGTAGTGTGAGATCTACTCTTTCAGAAAGGTGAGCTTTGCTGAGGACACTGATGTCTGGAGCATTGAGGAGGCTGGAGGCTCATACCAGATCTCTATTGGAACATTTACTCATGTTGAGTTAGAACAGAGGGTAAATGGACCAATGATATTTGCTTCACCCATGGGTGAAATTTCTACGATTTGCCAGGAATTTTGCCATGTGGAAGCATATGAGATTGGATCTTTCATGGAAAGATAGAAAGAAATAGAACTACTCTGCCCAAACTTATAGATGAATTTAATCAATACGTATGGGAAAATCCAGTGATTGCTTTGGTATGTTTATAGCTATAGGTATAGGTCTATGTATAAAAATATATGTATATACATATGCATGTGTATGTGTATGTATATACATATGGATATATGTATGCACATATACATATATAGCAATCATATCATAAGCAACTTGAATAAAAACAAAAGTATATATTTATGCATATATTTATATATAATACATATTTGTACATAATTTATATATAATATATTTATGCATAATGTCCCATCACAAATTGAGTGTTTGGACCTAAGGCCCTGGGAGTGCAAGTCTCTTTTGCTCCTGTATTCAGGTTCTTAAGCATTCCATTGAAATAGTATCTACATGATGCTTTTGGCAATATGTTCAAGTTGCTTTCTTTTCCTCTATGTGGACAAGGAACCAATAAATCACTGGTGGATCATAAAAAATTGGTTTGGCTTCAAGACAAATAACTTCACAAATATTTAAAGGAAATTTTGATATTTTTAAAAAGCCTAACACCAACAAAAATCTTGATGTTTTTGATTTTAAGGATTTATTAGAAAGTTTTAAAGATTGGTTTTAGGTTTCTTTTAATGCGAAGAGAGAGAAACATATTTAAGTAAGCCTTGCAAAATATTCAAAGAGAATATGCTTTCTCAAATACTTAATTACTCAAGTGGATTATCTCCATCTCATCAATTTGGATGCACCTCCTTTGTGACTTGTCCATGGCTGCCCAAGAACCTAATTACTACTGACTAAAGAGGCTTACTAGAAGCTATGAATATAGATATTCTATAAGCACTTCATTTCAGGTACTAAATGTACATGGATTTCGATGCTACTTAGTATAGCCTAAGGAGTTAATTATCAGTCTTCAGTGGTACCTTCCCTGTCTCTTGCTGGAAAGCATCATTTCTTATTTTAAAAAATGACCTCACTATTCAAGTCTCTCTTATTGCTTATCTGCTAGTTTCCCATAATTCCTCTTTCCTGCCCTCAAACTTCCTATTTTTTCCAAGCAGTCATTTTCTATCTGACAAACTCTTATTCTTGCAGTGCCAAAAGTCTTTCTGACTTTGCTGTATCCATGCATCTCAAAAAGCAATTAGCATGCATACCTACCAAGAAATACCATTGAGAGAGTTTCAGGGATTACTCCCAAGTCTGAAATTTTCCACATTCTTTTCCTATCTTTTCTCAACTCTCTGAAATGCATCTAAAAGAAAATAAAACAATCATTCTTTCTCCCTCAAAAATCTTTCCACTTAACTATATTGTCTTTCACTTGTTACTCCCTTCAGTACAGAATTGGTTGGTGATAGTGGCAAATTGTCTCTTAGTATGAAAACATGAGAACATTCTGAAGTCTTGTGACCTTTGATACTTGACTTGTTATGATCACTAAGTCATAAGATCTTAAGATAGTGGCAAAGATGCAGGGTTTTTTATTTTTATTACTTTTTTCTTCAAACAGAAAAAGGAACAAAGGGCAACATTTATGAAAACTTGAAAGCCATCAACTAGATTGCAAATATTTGTCCCTGTTTCCCTCATTTTTTTGTGTATTATTGTTAACAAACAGCCTATAGGACAAAGATCTGCTGAAAAGTTTCTGGTGGAGTCTAATGTAAGAATTCATGCTTTCTTTCTGTAGCTTTTAAAATTATTATTTGACCACGTGCAGAAAGAACAGAGAACTTCATCCATCATTTTCTTTCCCTCTTTCAGGAAGTCATTAAAACCTTGAAAATAGTTTCCTTTCTTTTATAATATATGCTTGTTAGCATTCTGTAGTTGAAAGGTGTACAACTAAAAAGACAGTTTCTATGTTTATGATGGATTAGATTAATAACTGGTCAGTCAATTACCAAGTCAATTACCAATCTCAAAGTATTGACCCAAATCACTCCCTACCACAAATGTTTGGGACCCCTCACACCCCTACCTTTGTCACAAAGATAAGTGAATCTGATTAATCATGTGCCAATATATTGCCCTGGTATTTAATCACCATGATAACTGAATAAAGACATATCAATCTCAATGTGACCAATTTAAAGCACTTTATAGTGTTATTTTGACCACAAATTATAAAATATCAAAGCTAATGAAATGTCAGCTATAGAAAAATGACAAGAACTATGGTTTTCCTTTTCTTTGGAAAACAGTCTTAGTTTTCAGTGATTGATTTTGAGTGACTGATGTTTTTTTAAACTTGAGAGCATTCTAGTATTAAAATAGACGTATAAAATTTTATAAAGCAAACTTCAATAAACCCATATTTAATTACTCACATGATCATCCATCAGCTTTTAACAAGTTAGCTTGATTAATGTCATTATTTTATATCTGTATGATTATAAAATATAAATATTGATTAATCTGTGCAGATCATTAAAGAACCCATTAATTAGAGTTTTAAAATACTTTGATGCTGAGGGGGATTTTTTGTTGTACTCTCTGAACAAAATTACAAGTAATAAATTTAATACAAATCTGTTAGGAAAAAATTCTTTAGCTGTAATTGTGTTGAAATTTGAATTACCATTTGTTGAGATTTAGGGATTATTTCACTTAGATTAGTAAAAAGGAGTTGTGTAGAAATCCAGGAGTATACTACCATGCCGTCTTCTGAAAAATATTCATGGAATTAACTTTATAAAATTTAATCTGAATGAACAGAATTCTTTGCAAATATCATTGAATAGAAGCAAATATTCATTGAGAAATAATTATCCTGTTAGCCACAGTAAGACCAGTGAGTGATTCCTGCACTAACAATAATTGTGTCATGGTACTTTGTTCTCTTTCTTTGGAGAGTCGTCTCCATTTTTCCTGCTATCTTTCCCTTTAGTCAGTAGTGGAAAGAGACAGAAAGATGCAAGAATGGAAGGGAAAAACATATAGTCTTGATTCAAGTCAGGAATCCTTTGATTACTCAAGAATAAGTACTTCATAGAGCTCACAGTGTGAGATGTAGAACATGTGGTGTTGACTAATGACCATATGTAGAGCTTTATATTCAGAGTAGTTCATTGAGTCCACAGCTCTACATGGGTTAAGAAGTATAATTTCCCTGATTATCTTTGCTTTTCATCTTTATACTCCAAACACTTGGGACCATTCCTTTGTAGGAGCTTGTGCACAGTAAGAGCTTATTGAGTAAACTGATTTTTGTCCTAAGATTATGTCCAGAAGTATTTTATTTCTTTTTAAAACATGATAAGCTCCCTCTAATTCACAATTCCTCTTTAGTCTTTTATCATGAGCTTGGCAACTATCAGAGAAATTAAGAGAAATCCTGTTTCTTTTATTTTTGTAAGTTAGGGTGAATCTTTGATTCAAAGGCCTTGGTTTGGGAAAAAATACAGATCTAGTTGATTTATTCATTCAATCATTTTTATCATTTTTTTCTTTCTATTAATTTCCATGTTACCACTGTAGACTCATCAAATAATATGAGCAAAATATTCATTACTTGTTAATGAACTTCATGTTATTTAACTTTGATGACTCTGGTTGTACAGATCCCAAAAGGAAACTCCAAAATAGCATCTAAAACCAAGAAATTCCTAAACTAAATTAAGATCGTATTTTGATGCTTCAACATAACTATAATTTCTATGAAATCCACTTTTTTAACCTCTACTAAAAAAAAAAACAACTTAATGTTGATTCAATTAATTTCATTTATTATTCGAGTAGACAGTTATAGCTGAGTAGAAAAAATATTGGATTTCACGTTAAAAAAAAAAAAAGTTTTGAGTTCAAATTCTTTCCTCTACTACTTACTGCATGTAGTAAGTAGTACTCACTGGGTACTAATTTCCTCATCAATAAAGTATAACATAGACTAAATGATGTCTAAGTGGCCTTCCAACTCTAAATTCACCACATTTATGTCATACTCATACCATGTTATTTTTTGAAATTCTTTGTTAGACAAGGATTTCCACCATATTAAAGTGTTGAGTTATTGAGTTCCATTAGAAGAAAATATTTTTAGCTTGGATTTCAATTAGTTAGCTGTAAGATGACTTAATTTGACATTCATATTATCTCATTCTTGTTATGCATAATATGTTTCTTTGATTTTTGATGAGTGCCCATGTAACAAACATGCTTCTAGAAGAAAGATAAAATGTTAGATGTTCAATCCAACATCTTTTCTCAATTACTCTAATAATTATAGCCAGGATACCTCACTTGATGGTGAAAAGGCATGACACCCTTCTTTCCTGTTTAGGTTGAGAAGCTAGTTGTGCTTTATCCCTAGGTCCTTTCATATACAGCAATAGATGTGGTACCCTACTGGTATTAAAAAGTAGAGACTCAGGATATTATTCTTTGGATAAATCATTAGTATTATAATTTGTAATCCCTAAAGTCAAGTTTGTAATGTTTAACTCATTAAAATGTCGCCGGGCATAGGAAGAAACATTTACTTTTGACAAAGATTACTTAATAAGGAGGACATACCCAGTATTTCCCCCCTCATTTTGAATTTTAATTTGGACCTACCTGGGCCCACCATGGGATATGCTTATATCGGATTTGCCTATATATGATTTTTTAAATCTGGTCATTTACAATGATCTAATCTGTTCATCAAAGTATCCTGCTCTAATTTAAACAGAGTCAGTATGTTTCCTATCCACCCACTGACTGTTCTTCTAGGTAAATTCAGAGTACTCAAACTAATAGGAAATTGACAGAGAAGCAGACAGTTATATTTCTTACAGTAAGAGAGTGATGGAATAAAAAAAACCCAGACAATATCAGATTCAACCTTTGCTAATGTACAAGGTGAATCCATGTTTTCATGCAATGGAGAGAAAACTAAATTTGGAATCAAGAGGACCTGGGTTCGAAACTTTCCTCTGCTAATTGAACCTTATCCTCTCCAGCACTGTTTTCTCATCTGTTAAAAAAAAAAAAGACTTGTACTAGATGACCTCTGGCATTCCTTCCATTTCTAAATCTACGATCGTATAATCAGGCAGGTATGTTTAGGGATTGCCAGGCAAAATAATTATTCGAATGGGGTTGGCTCTGAAAAGGAACTCACATCTGTGTCAGAAATGGACATCTGGTTACCCTTGGAATAGCCTTCTTTAATGAGTTCAGCATTCAAGTTCTGTTATAGTAAATTATTTTGTATGGGTTCACACAGAGAACAATTTTTGTAGAATTTGTAATTTGAAAGAGTTTTGTTTATAGTATGTCCTTGGGGGTTTCTTTGTTTTAACAGCATGCAGCTTGACAGAAATACGCTGCCCAAAAAGGGACTAAGGTATATATTTCTCTTAGCACCACTGCTGCCTCTCTGTTGTTCTGTGAACTTTGTTTACCGTCTTTCTCTTTCTCCTCTTGTTGCTTTACAACCTAGCACCTGGCATTTAAAATAAAGATAACTCTTAGGTCTCATGATTTTCACTGATTTTTATCAGAATGAGAACCTTTTTTAATGAGAAATTACTTGTCTAGTACCCCATTAAGTAATGACCAGAACCCTGAGCAAGTTAAGTCCAATAGGAATACTGTTTAAAGTAAAGGTTCTTTGCTAAAGACTTGTGCTCAACATAGTTTTTGGGATGGTATTTATGCTGTCCAAGGAAATGCAAATAGCAAGGTTGGAAATGGAAATGCATTCATTTCTATTGTATCCCATCTTGGAAGCAGATGTATGATACTCAAGCCTACAGATGGGGCTAGTTGTTGAATATTTAACTTCAAATCAAGGAAAGCATTATTAGAGAGCAAATCCAGCCGTTTAGTCAAGATATAGTTTTTTATTTAATCTCTTCCCATCTATATCTCAAGTCACTCCTCTGATACTTATTCACTATTGGAGAAAGATAAGTGGATTGAGGGAAGGTTTTGTGTTCAGGGTGAATTACATTGGAATTATCATTACCTCAGTGTACAAAAATATCATAATATCCTCTTTTTTCCACTATAGGGAAAGAAAGGGTTATATATTATTGTACAGTTGTGCTGAAGGTTTAGGTTGAGATTCCAATGATGAGGGTCTTGGAATATGATGGCTTTACTTCTCAGTGGTGCTGAGTTCACTTACTTCATGACAGCTTTGAAATCTGGCATGCTTTGTAACTTCCCAGTTAGTCTTTTTCTCTCAGTTAAATCTCTTCTGTTGGTTAGCAGTGGAAAATCATTGGCAAATGATTTAATTTTTTAAAAACTTCATTCTAGAAAATTTATGCTGTGATTAAATAAATGAATTTCCTCTCCATTCAGATTCAGACAGGATGCCTAATTGCATTTGGAAAGGCAAATGCTGAGTTTGGTCACAATAGTTATTATTCCCTAATGAAATTTGTCTTCTCCTTCCACCCTTTTTTCTCCATTACTTCTTGCTTTGTCTTCTTCTCAAACCCTACCATCATGGGTGTTGTCCTGTAAGAAGTCACTCACCTTTCTTGGCTTCTGACCTGCCATTTGTTCACCATTTCAAATCTGTGTTC
This sequence comes from Notamacropus eugenii, assembly GCF_028372415.1. Taxonomy (NCBI): domain Eukaryota; kingdom Metazoa; phylum Chordata; class Mammalia; order Diprotodontia; family Macropodidae; genus Notamacropus; species Notamacropus eugenii. Next base: position 257,657,964 of record NC_092874.1, read on the forward strand.
ACCCCATTCTCCATCTCACCCCCGTGCCTTTCTTTCCTTCTCAATTAACTTGGCTGTCTTGCTCATTGCTTGTGATTTTTTGATTCCACATCTCACAGAAGCATAATTTTCTTCTCAAGAATTCTCCCCTTTCCCTGTGAGATTCCAACAGATGGTGTTAAATCATCTGTAAGAACTGAGCAATTAAAATTAGATTCAATCTGTTCAGGAATTTTGTTCAGTCTGAATAGCCAAGTACTCTTGTGTGTTTTCCAGCTTTTGGTACTGCCTTGTCCTTCCGGGGGTGTTTAAGTGTCCCAGCTGTGTTGTTTTGCAGATACACTCCATCATCCCGGCAGACCAGTCAAGAAGAAGGTAAAGAGTGGCTACGATCTCACTCAACTGGAGGCCTGCAGGACACTGGTAACCAATCACCTCTTGTTTCCCCTTCTGCTATGTCATCATCAGCAACAGGAAAATACCACTTTTCCAACTTAGGTAAAATCTGGAAATATCTATATCTATATATTTACTACCTTAACCTTAAAAATCAATTATTGATTTTCTAGAAAACACCTTCAAAACTATAATAATTTCTTCAGTTTTGTAGAAAGACATGTATTAAGAAACTCTCCCTAAAACACTGTATCAAAATTGCTTTGGTTAAAAAAAGGCATTTCTTTATCATTTTTGATAAAAAAAATGCTATTTCAAGATCACACACACAATCCACCATCTAGCTGGTACTTCAGGAATTGCTAAAATGAAATACAAAATAAAAAAAAATCAAATAGATAACAATAAGAAAAAATACTCTTTAAGAGTTTTATCACATGGAGGAAGCATTCATTAGGAAATGATGTGGCAGGACCAAAGTCTGACCAAATCAGTCATCCTTTTTATAGCTATTATGGCATTTAAATAGGTGTATCTTTTATAAAGCCCCTCATAATTTATCCTTCACTTTATTTTTCTTTTACTATTTCTTTATGGAGCAATTGCTCCTGCCCAATAGCTGACTCTGGGAAAGATTGTGCTTCTGCAGTGGCTTACGATTCCCAACACATTCAGCACTGTTGGGAGTCTCTTAGCAATTTCTTGCCTACAGCAGTATTTCAAGATCCATCTGGTTAGACTTTCACCAGTTAAAAAAATCAAATCTCTTTTTTGGGGAGTTTGCATTTCAATTGGCCAGGGAAGTAGAAAGGTCTCTAATATCGATTGCCAAAATACTCATTCTGATAACAAAATGTACTTACTAAGGAGCTAGTTTACTCTCCATTTTGCCCAATATGTCATATGTTAGGGACACAAGAACAAGACGCTATCTTCTTCTTTCAATGAGCTTCCACTCTGCTGGGCAGAGCATATAAAAATGCAAAATATATGAAAAGTATATTCATAATAATTGAAGATACATCAAGAACTTACAATTGGGCTTTAAAAAAAAAAGATAAGTTTCAAAGGGATCTAGAGATTCCCAAGAGGTGAAAATGAGGAGAGGGAGCCCTTCAGGCATTGAGTTCAGCCCAAGCCAAGGAACAGTGGTGATAGACAGTGTCAGGTATACAAAAGAACAAAAGGAGGCCAGTTTCTCCAGAATGTCAAATAAATGAGAGAATTTAAATGAAATCAGTCTAAAAAGATGAGTTGAATCCAAGCAGTGAAAGTTTTTAACTGTCTACAATCAGAGGCAATGGATGTGGACCACAGAAACTATTAAACAGGAGAGTGACATAGTCAGATCTATGTTTTAGAAATATCAATTTCACAGCTAGTCATGAGTATAGACAGCATTAATGAGGTCAATTCAGAGGCTGTTTCAATAGTCAGGGCAAAAAGTGAAGAGCACCTGAATTAAAGTTATGGACACATTTGAGTGAAGGGCATGGATGCCAGAGATATTGTGGAAGGAGAATCAATAAATTGAGTCTTAAGCCGAGGAAAAGGGATTAGCCAAGGCTGATTCTCAGATTTCAAAGCTCAGTATCTGGTTTAGTCATCAGAATCTTTGCTTCTGCCTTATCTTGCTTCCAAATATATCTTCTACTAAAGTTCAAGGATAACGATAATGCTAGCTAACATTTATATAATGTTTTAAGGTTTGTTGAGCAGTTCTTAAACATCTCATCTAATCCTCACAACAATCCTGGGACTATGTTGTTATTATCCCTCTTTTACAGGAGAGGGAATTAAGGCTGATAAAGGTTAAGTGACTTGCCCAGGGGCACATAGCTGGTAAGTCTCTGAGGTCACCCTTGGCCTCAGGTCTTTCTGATTCCAGCTGCAGTACTCTGAAGTACCTAGCCACCTAAAGACCTCAAGGATATTATATAGCATATGACACAGTGCATTGCCTGTAGTAGATGTTCACATTTTTCTTGAGTTTATTGGTTTAATCACCATTGGAGTCAACCTCAGTTTTCCCTGAGCAAGTCACTTAACCTTGTTTGCCTTAGTTTCCTCATCTGTAAAATGAACTAGAGAAGGCAAAAGCAAGAAAATCCCAAACACTTGATCATGACACTGAATAACCACAGTTTTCTGTACCAGCTAAGATCTGAACAAATCCTCCTGAAATTGGTACTTCTTAAGTAAAATGGAAACATTTTCTTTATTTTTATAATAATTAAAAATTGATGATTAGTGTGAACCACGGTCTTTTTAACCTACTCCAATTCATTCTAATAATCTGCCATGCAAATAATGGAAAGTCCAGCTGATACTAATTTAATTTGCTCAGTATGTGAAATACATGCCTGTACATTCCCAGGCAGTCCCCCCTAGAATTGAATTCATAGGGATTTGACCTAGCTAAATAGTCAATGGAACATTCCACCCTTGGCATTAATGCCATCTGTTAACAAGCTGCATTTGCTAATTTATTGGCAAATGCCTTGCTTTAGGCCTTTTTCCTGGGAAATCTATTTTCTCCTGCATTTAGGCCTAGAACTTATTGTTCAAATGCAGGGTCCTCCACCCTAGACTTAGGACCATACAGTTTGTGCAAATCTTGTTTGTTGAAAATAATATTAATAGTAAGCCACAAGTTGCATTTCTTCTCCTCAGTCCCCACCCCCTGCACACACCTGTACCCACACAAATCCCTCTGGACATTAAGCAAGTTGTTCTAGGCTGACAGTTCCCCCTGGTGGCTAATCCAGGGAAGTATCATCTTTAATGGAAACTTTTCCTTTTCTTCTGTATCATCAGTGTGCACACATCTTGAATTCATTTTATTTCTCCTTTCTCTCTAACCACAGGCTAGACTTACAATTTCAATGACTTATGGAAAATCCCAGTGCAGAAGTCTTCTCTAATAATGCCATCATCACCTGCCCTGCAATTTATAATCTTAACAGGGATTCTAAACCTGGGTTCCATTAGCTTTTTTATTTAATATCTTGATAACTGGTTTTTGATAAAATTAATTTTCTTTGTGGTGTCATATATTTCATTTTATGCATTTAAAATATTATTCTGAGAAGGGATCATGAGGTTTTACCAAACTGCCAAAGATACTTATATCACACACACACACACACACACACACACACACACACACACAAAGGTTGTTAATAACCTTTGATAAAATATTGCCTGGGACACTGAGAATTTGGGTGTTTTGGCCAGGATCACTAATCCATTACGTGTCAGAGGCTGGTATTTAACCTTCTTAAGCATGAAACTGACTATCCACTATGCCATGAGGCTTTCTAATCAGTCTGCAACAATTCTCTCTTTTCCTGGCCCTTTAATTTCTGAACCAAAAAGAAAAATAGCACTCCTATAGTATGAATGAGTAGTATTACTTGTTAATATATCCCTGTGAAAGAAAAGAAAAATCATAAGTTAGAAAGAAGGCAAGGAAAGAAGGAAGGAAGGAAGGCGAGAAGGAAAAGAAAGGAGGGAGGGAGAAAGCAGATAAACAAGCATTTATTAAATAGTTCCTATGTACCTGACATGAAGTCATGGAAGCAAAATTAGATGTAAAGAAGTTTAGGTTCCCTTGACTTCTGATGGTCTTGTAGATTCTGGACTGCTATGAAAAGTTACCACCTGAAGGTCCTGGATTTGAATTCTACTTTTTACCTTGAGAAAAATCATTTAATATCTTTGGCTTCCAGGGGAAGTTGTATTGGGTGACTTCTAAAGTTCCTACCAGCTCTGAGACTATGAATCTATGAAATAACCAGCAACCCCACATTTCCATCAAACTATCTCTATCTTATATAAGCTTACTTTTCCTAATGCACCAGCATTCAAGTTTAAAAACAAAGTGTAACACAAAAAGAAACAAAATAGACTACTTCCTGCCCAAATTTATTGGATTTTTCTTTCAGTTTTGTGGAATGGCTAGAATGGTTAACATTATTTTTCAATCACTTTTCGCTGCAAATATATAGCATTTTAACTATATTGTAGAGAGAACAGGCTTTTGTGACCTAGATTTGATGCTTAGTCACCATTTACAGCTTTCCTTTTTGTGAAAATGTACTCTTAGTTCCAAACAACTAGTATGCAAACAGACTTTTTTACTACAACTTGCAAACTGGAGATTTTCTTGGTGTTACAGCACCATATATGGAGAAAGAAGAAATGAAAAAAATTATTAAAGTTACCTAGGGCTTGTCTGAGTTGATTAATTTTAGCTAGATTGAACATCTACCCACTACTGAATTTGCTTTTATTTAAAAACAAAACAAAAACCAAAAAAAATATTCATTTAACTTAATCCCTGTTATAGGCCAGCTGGGTTAAGATATGGTGGTGACAGAAGTCAGAGCCAAGAATTTGTTCACTGAAAATGTCGGCCTAATACAGATCTTAAATCTTGGCTTTTCCAACTCTAATATTCTCCTTTGGAAATTTCATTTAAATGTCTCCTCCCACTTTCCGTCTGTACTTCAGATAAACGTTATTACCACAGTCCAGTTGGTCCAGATTTGGGAGCAAATATCTTTTTTATTAATTTCTTAAGTGTAATTAGATTATTTATTAAGACTATTGGAGATGATGATGCTCTTTGGTCTGTGTTTAATATCATTTTAGAAATGGATAGATTGCTTTTCCCAAAGTTATGCTTTTTCTAGCTTGGAGAAAACTGAGGCTTTAAAATAACTTCCATATGATATGTGACTAGAAGGACTGTGTGATGTAGTAGTACATAGAAAGATGGCCTCAGAGCCAGGAAGTCTAGCTCCCCTCAAGTCCCTTCCATAACACAGTGACTGTGTGACCCTGGGTAAGTCACTTACCTTCTTGGTGCTCTGCTCAGGTCTTTAAGACTATTGGCAACAGAAAAGGTACATTTGTAGAGCCAATTTTCTCACTCTGAAATTCCCTACCCAATGAGATCAAATGCCAAATCCCTCTCCCGATCTATAACTACATAATTATTATAAAATATTTCAGAGTTAATAATATCTACTTACACTGATTGCAGAACTTGTTTATGTAATCTGTGGAAAGCCTCTTCTCTAGTTCTGAGGAAAACTTCTGTCTTTGATTGTATAAGGACATGGAGAATTGAGTGCATACTTTGTTTTACAGTGAGTCCCACCAACCTATCCCAGTTTAATCTTCCTGGACCCAGCATGATGCGCTCCAACAGTATCCCTGCTCAGGATTCTTCCTTTGATCTATATGATGACTCCCAGCTGTGTGGTAGTGCCACCTCTTTAGAAGAAAGACCCCGGGCCATAAGTCATTCAGGCTCATTCAGAGACAGCATGGAAGAAGGTAAGTCTGAGGAGTAAGAATAAACGGGAAAAAATAATCTAGATTTCCATTCTTCCAAAATGGTAATATTTATGTCATGAGGATGCCAAGAGTACTCATGGACCTTGTACAAAGCAGAGGGTGAATAAATGTAGGCCTACTGAATACCTGACATTGATGGATCCCTGAAGGAAAGGGAATTTGGACATCATTTATATTGTCCTATATGGAGAAGCAATGTTATCTAGTAGATGGCTGAGAGAAAGGAAGACCTATGTTCTGAAAAATCAGTTAACGAATTTTTATTAAGTGCCTGTTGTGGGATATGCACTGTGTTAAGAACATACTAACTGTATGACCCTTGGAAAGTCATTTCATTTTAAAATGCCTCAGGATTGTAAGTGACAAAGAAAGTACCAACGCATACTGGTAGAGCATGAAAGGATGAGGGAGACTCAATGAGAGTTTTCTATATTAATTAAAATATAGGGTCAGCTCCTAATTCCTAGTGCTAGGTATAAAAAAGTGTACAATATATACACAATAGCTAGTGTTTATATAACACTTTAAGCTTTCTGAAGCCCTTAACATATTATCTTATTCATGACAAAAATCCTGGGAGTCAAGTGCTAGTATTATTCTCACTTTACAGATAAATAAACTGAGGCTGAAAGTGACTTATCCAAGGTCACAAAGCTAATGTAAGAAGCAGGATTTGAACTAAGATCTTTCAAACTTCAAATCCAGTATACTAGCCTGATACAGACATGCATACATACATTCTCTCTCTCTCTCTCTTTCCACACACACACACACACACACACACACACACACACACACATACACACATACATATATACACACACATACACACTAACATGTACATATCTTTGTATGTACATAAAGAGACACAAGAAAGAGACAGAAAAAGAGAGACAGAGAGAGAGAGAGAATCAGCAAAAATTTTTCTTAGATTTTTGGGCAATTTCAGTTAGGGTTTACTAGGGAATTATACTAAAAAAGGTAAGGTATTTGCTGTCCTTCACCAGCCAAAGTAAACCTCTATCTAGTGAAAGTTTTTGTAATGATAGGCCCCTTTACAGTCTCAAAACCCAAGTCATGTTAATGTTAAATACTACAGCTAAAATGACACGCTGATAGTTTTGAGTTCTGATTCAAAATCCTACTATGAAATGAACTTTTGAGATGTTATCCATTTTTAAACTCAGAAATCCATTCATTCTGTTTTGATCTTTTAAAATTTATTTCAAATATCACGTTATGTAATCTCTCTGCATGGTAAATTTTGTAATGGTCTTTGGAGAAAAACAATAAATGTGGCTTTACCCAAATAGGCATAAATGGCTTTACATTTGTAAATTCTGGGTAAATTATAATGACCTAGTTTAAGAAAACAGTAAAGATTAAATCACGGTTAAGTTTATATTTTTATAAATTTCATCATATTAACTATAAAATTCATCGAAAATAACTTGGGAGATGTTTCATAGACAACATTGCACATTTTTTGCATATGCTTTAAAAAATTTTTAAAGACTAATAAAGACATAGCATTAGCTTTTAAAGACAGATAGGAAAAAATTTAAAAATAATATAATGTGGAAATGGAAATTAACTTGAATAAATTTTTCAGGGACTTGTAGTTTTCTAGTTTGAGTATTCCATCCCCTGACAGAAAGCATCAACCTTTTATGATATGATTTGGCAGGTGGTCTTTGAGAATACAGGACTGGGCAGCTCGGTGGTGCTACAGTGCCCAGAGTGCCAAACCTGAAGCCAGGAAGACTAATCATCCTGAATTCAAATCTGGTCTTAGGCATTTATTAGCTGTGTGACCTTGGGCAAGTCACTTAATCCTGCTTGCCTCAATTTCCTCATCTGTAAAATGAGCTGGAGAAGGAAATGGTAAACCACTCTTTGCCCAGAAAATTCCAAGTGGCCTAACACAGAGTTGGACATGACCGAAAGAACTGAATAACAAGAGGAAAATTCCTGTCTAATTTATCATCATGGGACCATCCCAGTGTAGCATGACCATACTTATTGTAATTGTTCCTTGATGATCCATTTGTGTATTCACAGAATCTCTACAAGAGAAAAGATCTCACATGTCCTCTAGTCCAATTCATTCCCAAACAAGAATCCCTTCTTTGCCATTCTTGAAGACTGACCATGAATTGATCATCCAGTTAGGGAGAGCACTCTCTCTCCCAGGACGATCCATTTTATTTTTTCATAGCTCCAATCATTAGGCAGCTTCTCCTTAAATGAAGCCCATGATAGTCCTTTCTATCCCTTCTACCTCTTGGTCCTGGTCCTCTCTTCTTGGGCAAACCACTCTTCAGACAATTGAAAATTTTATCATGCCCAAATAGAGCTTTTTTTTCCTTTGAGGTCAAATATTCTCAGTTTTTCAACCTATCATGTAACCCATTTATGAAGTTTACAAATCCCTGTGGGAGTTGATTGTCTTTTGACTGATGAGAGCCCAGAGCCATCTCAATATTGATTTGGAATAGGACTCCAGTGGACTGTAATGAGTCCCATAGAGTTTGCTCCCAGAGATCCATCTGGTTGCCTAGAGAAGGCTGACTACATCTTCTCATGCTCCAGGGGTCTAAGGGTGGGGAAAAGACCCATTTTAGATGAAATTTAAATAAATATATACATAAATCAGCTCTATTCTCCCAGAATCTATAGTATTCCCTGATTTTAAGTTTGTTAAATTGAGAAATTGCATTATTTTTTCAAGTCCATATGGAATTTACAATATAATCAAATTAATAGACAGTCTTTTTCCATGGTGGATTGACCTAATGGAAACTATTGTAATTATCTTCTTCTTCTTCTTCTTTTTTTGCTTTTAATTGATGAACTGTAGGGTCTGACTATGTGCTCTCTGCGTAAACAATATTTGTCCTCCTCTCTTGATTGCTTTTATATGGAGAAGCCCTAGTTCAGACATCAAACTGGAGGCAAATTCCAGAATGATCCTCCCATTGTCTATGTTTACAGATGCAATCCTTTATGATATTGAAAAAGTAATTAATTTACAGGGTGCTCCTCCACATTCCAGAACAAATGACTCTAGCTTCTTGAGATGGCTCACTCATAACCAAGTAATTAACCACCACAACACTTTGGAGAGTATGCCTTCGCGTATCAGGAAAGTTTGACAATCTAGAATCAAGGAGCCAGCTAGGAATCAAAGTGCTGGGCCTGAGGTCAGGAAGACTTAAGTTCAAATCTGGCCTCATACACTTACTGTGTGACCCTGGGCAAGTCATTTAACCTGTATTTACCTTAATCCACTAGAGAAGGAAATAGCAAACCACTCCAGTATCTTTGCCAAGAAAACCAATGGACAATAAAGTCCACAGGGTCATTGCATATGACTGAACAACAACAAAAAATTTGGAATGAGAAAATGAACTAAGTCCCTTTTATACATGATCACCTTTCAGTGTTGAATTATAGAACTATTCTCATTCTTACATTTGAACCTTAGAATGACAGAATTTTAAAGCTGGGAGGAACTGACATAATCTGGCGCAGCTACCTTGTGTAACAAATAAGGATATTGAGGCATATAATGTTTAAATAACTTCCACAAGGTTCCACAGCTAGTTGACCATGTGGCTGGAACTAGAACTGGGGTCCCCTGAATTCTGAACTCTAATTCTTTCTGCTATAAGAGCTATCACTCTTACTTTACACGTGCATTCGTCCTTCATTGCCGGAAAAGACCATGCCATCAGAGAAATAATGACATGACCTGCACTTGACCTTGTTTTGAGTGAGGAAGGGCTGTGCAGGTCACCAACCTCACTTCTCTTCCTGAGCCATTTTAGGTTCAATGACCAGGTATTCATCAGGTTGACTGGAGATGGCCCAGGATGAAGCAATTAGGATTAAGTGACTTGCTCAAGGTCACACAGCTAGTGAGTGTCAAGTGTCTGAGGTGAGATTTGACCTCAGGTCCTCCTGATTCCTGCACTGGTGCTCTCTCCACTGCACCACCTAGCTGCACCATCACTCTTACTTGATAGTTGTTAGGAGTAGTAAGGATATGATATTTTGAGAAGCAGCATTATTTGATAAGGAACAGAGTATCCCTGAGGCCAGAGTCAGTCATCACAAAGACGCTTATGTGAATCAATCACCATGATGGAGAAGAAAGGGACCTTGAAGGTCATTAAATCCAACCTACTGATTTTACAGCTAAGAAAATTCGGCCCCATAGGGGTTCTAGCCCTGACCCTATAATTCATGGGATTCTAGATGAATTTGGGCAACTTAAAGGCATCGGTTTATTCATCCCTATAATGGAGATAATGCCACATGTTCTACAAGAGTCCTTGTAAAAATCAAATGAAAAACTATATGCCAAGGTACCAACTAAATTAGAAAGGCTTATATAATTTTAAATTACTGCCATCTTTTATGAAACCAATTAATGACTTCTATCATACAAAGCAGGCAGGATTTTTCTGCATTGACTGTTAAGCACAGTTTTACCTAGGTTACTGGTTCTGACTTTAAATACAAAAACATAAAATGAATTATTTATGGTCCAGTATTGTCATTAATAGTCAGAAGAGACAGATACTACAAGAAAAAGAAAAACAGTGATTCCATCTACTACATTTATTTTCAATGGAGCTTCAATTTGGAATTCATAGAAATGCTTCTACATCTAAATAAGTAGAGTCACCTGTTCATATGTAATAATAAGGTCCCAAGCAGAATAAATTGTCAGTGCCTGTTTCAACAAAGCTATTGGAAGAAAAGCCCAGGGAGAAAACATTAATCTTTAAATCCTAATCAGTGGCCATTTAGTGCCTTAAGGCCCTTAGGCGGTAACATGAAGGGGAGAGCATGAGTGATGAAGAAAAGGAATGGGTCTTGAAGCTTTCTGTTATCTGCTTATTTGGTTTCATATAGGCTTGTGAATATTTAATCAGTGAGTTTTCATTGGAGCTTCTCTCTGAGTATAAATGACTCTTGGCGAGTGTTCTTTCCTATGGGGTAATGTGTGTGATTCCTGGGTTGTTTTATATCGAAAATGTTCTGTGTTGTTTACATTGGGTGGTTTAAGTTGTCGGTCTTGAGCATGGTGTTCCTTTGTGTTGAATGTGGACATTTTGGTTGGAAGAAAATGCAAAATGCACACAAAATATTTATCAAATAACTGGAAGTCAGATTTTTCTAAAGCTGTCTGGGTTTAATATCTGTTGATTATCATACCCACTTATTTTCTAACTGATCTTTTCTGTTTTCCTTTTTCCTTTCTCTACAGTCCATGGGTCTTCCTTATCACTGGTTTCAAGCACATCCTCTCTCTACTCTACAGTGAGTATTAATCAGCACTCCAAAGTCACAATGGAGATGCCCAAAATAGCATGAATTTCATGAAGTTTTCCTTACAATTAAAAGTAGGCTGATGATAAACTAAATGAAATGGAGTTAACATTTCCCCTCCCCAGTAGGTTCTATTAACAGCTTCTGAAATGAGTTCTTGTGCTTGATTTGAGGTGAGGAAGACACATTTTAGTCAATGTGTATATTTAAAACTGAAGTGCATCAAAATGAATTGAGTTTGGTACAGTTTCTGAAACACCAGAATGATGGTCTGTGCTGCATCTTTGTTCCCACACTGGCCAGTTTTATCCTGCTTCAGTTCCTTAAGTATCAGAGATGGTGACTGATGTTCTAGCATGCTTCCACCATGTTATTTGAATTCCCTTATTGGAGGAAATTATTCTGAAAGGTCAGAGACTTGGAAGGGTGACAGTTTTGCTTGTTTTAAAATCTGTTTATTGAGAATGGAATTTTGAAAGTGGTTTGAGATTTTGAGAGAGATTTCCTAAGAGAGAAGTATTGATTTAAAAGGAAATCCTTCTAACTCTAATGTACATTCTTTTATTTAGTTCCTTTCTCTCTCTCCAAGGAATATGTTTGACCTGTCCTTTAGATAAAGTATTATTGCACCTTGCAAGCTGGTAGAGTACAGTGGGTCTTAATGGGCTTTTTGGTCATGGACCCCTATATTATATAAAAAAATCAATTATATTGAAATACAATTATAGATATAGCATGAATATACAAAATATATAACTTAAATATAGTCATATATATATTAAATTCCATAGTTTAAATATAGTGTTTATACACACACCTAACTTTTAATATGATTTTCTTTTTAATGTTTTATATTTTGACAGATTTGGAAAACATTCTTAAAAGAGGTCTCTCTATATGTGTATATACAAACATATTGAAATGTATATTATTATATTAACTTATATCTTTATTATACCAACTACATTGATTTTATTATATGGGAATTATTATATTATATTGAAAAACAGTTAAATATATAACAACGTAGCTATATAAGCAAAACAGAGCTATGTGTCGTATATAACTGTTCATAAATGAAACAGTTTTATATATGTATACATGTATAGGCAACTATCTTCGTATAATTCAATTTTCTTTGCACTGATATATTTTATTTGATGGATTTAGAAAACATTCTGAGAAAGGGTGTATATACACATACATGTATGACTGGACATTTTGGTTGGAAGAAAATGCAAAATGCAGACAAAATATTTATCAGATAACTGGAAATCAGATTTTTCTAAAACTATTTGGGCTTAATGTCTATTGATTATCACACCCACTTCCCATCCCCTGGGGGATACCCACATGTATACATAATAGTATATGCATTTGTACGTATGAATACTTATATATGCATATCTTAGTAATAGATACATGTGTATGCAATTAATAATGGATGATGATTATATTTATCTAGCATTTATTATGTGCCAGGCTAAGCACTTAATATTATTTTCTCATTTGACCCTCACAGCAACCCTAGTAGGTAGGTGCTATTATTATCCCCATGTTACCAATGATGAAACTGAGGCAGAGATTAAATGATTTGCCCAGGTTCACAAATTGAAGTACAAAATACAAGATAGGTCTTTTCCCACTTTCAAGTAATCAAGTTGTTTAAAAGTTATATTTCTGCATTTATCAAGTCATAATGAGACTCTCGCTGCATGTTCAAAAGGACAGAATCCCACAGCTCTTGTACTAAATGAGATAACCCCTGTAAACAGGGGTTTATAATACTTATAAACTCATAAATATAATATAAACAGGAGTTTGTAATACTTACTGAAACAATCTTCTCAGTTTCAGGAAGTATCTCTCCTGGTTGCCTTTAAATGCCAGTGGTTGCTGGGTGTGGTGGCACATGGCTGTAAGCCCTACTACTGAGGGAGGAGGCTAAATTTGGCGGGTCAATTGAATTCATTAACTCTAACCTTCATTTGGGCTAAAGATGATCAGGTGTCTAGGCTAAGTCTGGTATCAATATAGAAAGCCCATAGGAGCAGAGGGCTATTGGGGCCACCTGGCTCAGGTTAGAACAGTGGGCAGGTCAGAGCTTCTAGGCCGATGAACTTTGGGAATGGGTTGGTGAGCAACTGCTGTACTTTGTACTCTCTACTCTGGAAATTTAAAAAAAAAAAAGTCTTAAAAACAACAGTAACAAAAAAAGACATTTGTAAAGCCCTGTGCCAGAATTAATTCCCTACCCCGATTTTTGACACTTTCTCTTTTAGGTGATTTTCGGTGTAGCAATTCTCATAGATTAGAAAATCAGAATTGTTGGTAAATGGATGTCAAACTGTATCTCTTTTCCTCTACTGGAGGTTTTAGCAATAACAAAATAATGTTTTTCATTTATTTTATGTAATGTTTTGGTTCTTTGGGGAGGGAGCGGGTGGTGCAGGGAAGGGTTTAGTTCAGACAATTAGAAATTATTTTCAACTATATAGTGAATTCCCATTGTGAAAATGGCTTCCAGCACTTAGTAACTTGTCCATGGCACACAGGCATGCCATGAATCTAGTTATTCCTTAATCTAATGCTTGAGTTTGTTTTTTTCCATTGGTATGGTGCAAAGAATATTGAAGTTAAAATCATGGATCTTGAGTCCAAATCTAGGACCCATCATTTCTACCTTGAAAAAGTAACTTCATCTCTCTAGGACTCAGTTCCCTCTTGTATAAAATTAGTTGGGGCTGTATGATCTCTAAGTTTTCATCCAACTCTAAATCTGTGATCCTACAGATGTAAAGGCAGCTAGTCAGGTGATGCAGTGGCTAGAGCACTGAGCCTAGAGGTAGGAAGATCTGAATTCAAATCTAGTTTCAGACCCTAGCTTTATGACGGTAGCTGCAAGGACCCTGCCATACACAGGAAGGCCTGCTGTACAGGTTCTTAGATCTGCATTTCTAAAAGGAAAGCAACTTTTTGAGGGGTCAACAATCACTTTAATCAAGTACATGTATCATTCACTTAGTTCAGGGGAAAATGTCAGTACCCTGAACTGCAGAGAAAACACAAACAGAGGAAATAAATATCAACAGACAGGGCTTCCAGCTGTCTGACCATAAGCAATACATACATCACAGATCAACAGAGAGATCCAACTGCCTGACCATTACATACATACTGTTGACCTGAAAACTTGGTTAAAGAAAAGGCAACAGGCTAAATGCATACATTTTATGATTTAATCAATTAATTGATCAATTCCCTATTAAAGAAAACAGTAACATAATGCATTATGGAGCCAGAAATGTTCTGGCTACCCAGTGCAGAAATTTTCTGGCTTATATGCATTTTGCCATGAGAAAGGAACTCTCCTAGTTGAACAAATCATAAATTCAGTAAGACAAGACAATTAACAAAGTAATGTCGGTTGGGCCTTGCGATTCCAGGCTGGGTAAACATATATCTTGGTGACAAGGAAAGAAATCCCACCACTAGTGAGTCACAGGCTTCCTGCCCTAAACAGATAACTGACATAGGAAAGGGTAAACAAAGTTCAATAGAAATTACGACCTAAGATGTTTATATTTTCTTTACCATTAATATGCCATAACATAGTAGATGTCTATAGATAATAAGATATAAAGGAAAGTCCCATTATTCAAGATAGTGTCTTAGGTTAAAGGTCTCCTAAGGAATGTAGAGTCAGCCTTGGCTGGCTTTGTTGACATAGGAAGAGGCATTCTCTGAGTTTGCTTCAGAGAGAACAAAGAGATTATTCCAAAATTTTACATTAAACATTGTCAATACTTAGTTAACAGAGAAAGAAGCACCAGCATCTGGGTTTTCAAAGCCAGGGGATCTCCTTAGCAGCTTCCCAGAGTCTTCTCTGGACAAAGACTTCCAATGAGTAATCCCCAAAACAAAACCTCACCTCAGAGAATATATACATTTTTCAGAGTCAGAAGGCATCACAACCCTTGAGAACCAGTGCTTCATTAGAAGTTAACAAAATGTGTGGGCCTTCCAGAAAAGCAAATCTTCCTAATCAAGCTTCCCTTAATGGGTAGGCCCATTAATGGGTGGGAAAGCTCTTTAACTCTCATTAGCATTATAATGACCCTGAGCAAATGACTTACCCTCTGTTTACCTCCATTTCCTCAACTGTAAAAAAAGGGATAATAATAATATCACTTATGTCAAGGTGTTGTTGTGAGATCAAAGTGAGATAATCTTTTAAAAGTGTTTAGCAGAGTACCTGGCACATAGTGGGCAGTACTTTTGTGCCTTTTTTCTGTTTGATTCTTCATGTTTCAGGGACCTATATTTGTACTCCCTGCATCCATCCAGATAGCAATCCCTCTAAAATTAGTCTTTGAATGTTTCTCTGGCTAGAAAATTCATCATATTCACAATCTTGTGGTGGGATGTTGTTGTTTTTTAACTTAGTTAGGTCAGTCTGCAGACAACAGAAATGTAGATATAGATAGTGGGCCAATGCAGGAATTCCTGTCAGCTTGGCAGGCCCTGAATGGTCTTGTACTACAGTATTATAATGTTTAACAACTGAGAATCACTTTCACACCACAATGAATTATTAGAGTAGGATTTACTGGAAGGTTTTTAAACTCCATTTTTAGTCATATTATATAATGATTTAAAAAAATATAGCTCAACAAGTAATTTATATAAAACTATTCTCCCATAGTATGGTGACTGTTTTCATTGTCTCAATCACATGCTTGCCACCTAACAGAGTGTCTGATGCTTATTAAACACTTATAAATACTTATGGAATTGATTCTGCAATAAAAATGAGAGTGAGAAAGGAAGAGAAAGGGATTAAGTTTTTATTAAGGGCCTGCAATGTGCCAGATTAGGGGCCCTGAGTGGTGCAGTAGATAGGGTACTAGGCCTGAAGTCAGGAAGACTCATTTTTCTTTGTTCAACTCCGGTCTCAGACACTTATTAAACTGTGTAACTTTGTGCAAGTCACTTAACTCTGTTTGCCATTTTCGTCATCTGTAAAATGAGTTGGAAAAGGAAATGGCAAATCGCTCCATTATTTCTGCAAAAAAAAAAAAAATCGGGTCACGAATCAGGCATGATGGAAATTACTGAACAACAATGAATATGCCAAGCACTGCAGTAAGCACTTTAAAATATTATCTCATTATGATCATTTGAGTGAATATT
Source organism: Notamacropus eugenii (assembly GCF_028372415.1). NCBI lineage: Eukaryota > Metazoa > Chordata > Mammalia > Diprotodontia > Macropodidae > Notamacropus > Notamacropus eugenii. Next base: position 257,674,239 of record NC_092874.1, read on the forward strand.
TGAAAGAAAAGAAGGGTAAAGAATTCAAATAGCTAAGAGGAGTTGCAATATTATTTTTTATGGAGAGAATGAAAGTGAAAATACTTAGGTTGTCTAAGATAAGATGAAGGGTGAAAGGATTACAAAGAAATGAGAATAGTGATGGAAATTAAGAAAGTGTATGCAAAAAGTATATGTAAAAGAATTGAAATCTGATTAAAAAGAAAGACAAAATCAAATGAAAAAGATTAAGCAATGAAAACCACAAAGGAAGGCAGTTTTATTGGAAAAGCTAGCTACAGTGGATAGAGCATTGGGCCTGGAATCAGGAAGACCCAACTTCATGAGTTCAAATCTGACCTTAGACACTTACTAACTCTGTGACCCTGGGCAAGTCATTTAGCCCCATTTCCCTCAGTTCCTCATCTGTAAAATGAACTAAAGGAGGAAATGGCAAACTCCTGAAAGGTGTGGTTTTTGTTTTTGTTTTTTGGCTAAGAAAACCCCAGATGGGGTCATGAAGAGCCTGAAATGAGCAGGCAATATTTCATTTATTTTTTTTATCTTGATTTCTTCCTTTATTTTTTGTTTTGATGTAAGGTTTTTTTTGGGGGTGGTCTAATAATCCTGTACATAGTGTCCGACAGAGAGTTGTGCTTGTTGAGAGAGAGAGAGAGAGAGAGAGAGAGAGAGAGAGAGAGAGAGAGAGAGAGGGAGAGAGAGAGAGAATCTAGAGCCAAACTGTGTCTCAATAATGAACAGAAGAGCAGGATGAATTCTGTTGCCTAATATTTGGGTCATGATTTTGGGGGCAAGGAAGGAGGCGAGGAAGTAATTAAATTTAAGCTGCACCAGAAATGACAAAAGGGAAAAGATGTAGAATTGAAAGTGAAGTGATAATTTCTGGGACTTTAAATATGCTTCAGTGCAGGTGTTCATATCTCCATGCAGACCACTTTGGCAATGTAATCTAGAGTATAGGTTTGTGAAGAAGAAAAAAAGGTATGTAGGATTCCAAAGGAAAGAAATTATATTGAAAGAAATATGTATTTTTCCCCATCCAATCTCATGACCCCATGGAAATCTGTTGATGAACTAGGTCTCTGGATGCCAGATTAAGTATCCCTGCTCTTGAGATGATGAGACGTGTGTTAAGGAGCACCTGGATAGACTGAGGGACAGTGTGTGTGTGTGTGTGTGTGTGTGTGTGTGTGTGTGTGTGTGTGTGTGCAGAGGAAAAAATAATCCTCCCAATATGACACTGCACTTGGAGTTTCAATAATATATATTACATATATATTGCTATAGTATATGACATATTTGTACAGGTAATACACACACATGTATATAATTAAACTTCTTTAATAGTAGCAAAGAAGTATTCTAATAGGAGGTATTTTTCTCACCATCACTGTCCATTACAGCAGAAGAGCCCTGAACTGACTCAGCCAATATCTAGTTAATAAACTTGGGAAAGTCATTTACATGACTCATTTTCCTACTCTGCCATATATACATCATAGAATTCGGACTTCCTTCCTTCTTTTCTCCCTCCCTCCTTCCCTCCTTCCTTCCTTCCTTGCTTCTTTGCTTCTTTCCCTTCTCCCTCCCTCCCTCCCTTGCTTCTTTTCTTTCTTTCTTTACTCAAATGAGAGAGTAAAGATGAAAGTATTTTAAAATTCCAGTACAGACATTTTGTGGGATTTTCAACTTTGATGACAAAGAGCAAAGAATAAATTAGCAAGAAACTATTTAAAGTCCTTTTGTCAAAAAAGAACAGTTCTCTGTGAAATCACAGGTCCTGACAATGTCACAAGGGGAAGTCTTCCTACATCTCTGTCCCTCATTTAAATTTGAAAAAGGATTAGAATTTAAACAGTTTCATTATCATTCTAAAATTTTTCCCAGTATGAAAGGGAACAAATTATATGATTCAAAGGAAAAAAACTCAATAGAATTTCTTAATAACGTTTTATATTAGTTGTCTCACTGCATTTAGATTCTAGTTGTCTTGGCCAACGGCCACAACAAGCTCCACGTTGTGTCAATTTGACTGAAGAGTAAGGATGATATCCTAGAAGCAAAGGTGTTATTTAACACTGTTTTGGATGAGAAAAAAATAAAGTACTTTTTGGCTGTTTTCAGTTCTTGCTTTCTCACCTTGATGTCCCCCAGGCCATCATACCTGTCTCAGAGGAGCAAGGAAAAAAAAAAGATATTCAGTGACTGACTCCTGTAACAACTTAATAATTTCCTCATTTCAAATTTTAAAAAAAATCATTTTATTCTCAATTTATGGAGTAAAATGTTTTTCATATTCAGCCGCAGTACTTAAATAATTTTGAAATGCCCAATAGAAATTACAGTGAAAATAATATACTCTAATCCAATCTACTCTAGTAATTCGATAAACATTTATTAAGGGTTTACTGTGTGCCAGGCACTGTAGTAAGCCCTGAGGAGTTAATAAAAAGAAGCTAATAAATTGCTAATAAAAAGAAGTCAATCCCTGCCCTCAAGGAGTTCACCATCTAATGGGGAGAGACAAAATACAAAAGGAGGTAGGAAAGTGGGATGGAGTGCAAGTGGGGGACCTTGGGTTACTTGGTAGAGGAACTTCTTATTCCATGGAGTTGAAACCAGGCAGAGCAGCAGATGTAGAATGGAGTGTGTCAAAAATCCAATTTCCATAGTCTATGAAAGGAGGAGCTTGGTGCTCCAACCTCCAACAATTCAATAAGAGGGGAAAAGAGACTCAGGGAGATGGTGTCAGTTAAGGCTTGGGTTAGAAGCATGGTGATGGGATTAAAAGTATAGTAATAGAACTGGGGAAGGAAAGCCAGGAAATTTAACCTAATAAAACTATGAAAATGTTAATCCACTTTAATTCAGATTGGAATTTTTGAAGCACCTGAGCAAACACCAGACCCTGGAGGGCCTGGAAATGGAGGGTAAGAAAATGTAACAGAGAAAAATAGTCATGGTTCCTTCCAGGCCTCAAGGCATTTTACTTTAGCAGAGGAAGTAAGACCTATTTTTAAATAACCATGCCAATAAAAATAGCTAATATTTACAATAACAATAATAATAGCTATCATTTACATAGCACTTTAAGTTTTACAAAGCATTAAATTTTATCCTCACAAAAGCCCTCTGAGAAGTAGGTCCCATTATTATTAGGCTGATCCCCCTTAAGAGACTTGCTTAGGTCAATGTGGTAACCTAAGTAATATAGCTAACTATGTGTCTGAGGCTAGATCCACTCTTCCTGATTCAAAGTCCAGCAGCCATTGAGTACCTGCAGGGTAAGATGGGACAAGTTACGGGAGAAATGCAAGTAAAATAATATAGAATTTTAGAGCAAGCAGAAGTTATGTTAGGCTGAGTGGGAGTCAGGGATCAAAATTGGCTGTGTAATATTGGTATTTGTTTGTCACTCTCAAAGAGAACTCATAACACCAGGAGGGGGATGTCCTGACTTTCAGGTGAATTGGATTTAAGTGAGGCAGAGCTGTGTAAAGTCAGCCTCACTATCTTCTCCAGGGTCATCTGAGTCCAGGGGCAAAACATAGGTCAGAATGACTGTAGGTGACTCCAGAAGCAGTGGGAGACCTTGGCCTTTTTAAACTAAGGTCTTCCCCAAGTCTCAGTTTGTCTGGGGCAACACCCATCAGTGATTTAAGGCTAGGTGAGAAATGAGGCAAAAGATAGCCTAGTCTGCTTACTCAAAAAAAAAAAAAAAATCAAACTGGGAGGGGAATACCCTCAGGATTTCTGAACTAAGAGGTGTTTAGTGTTGAACGACTGGGTAGAATTTTAGCAGGCAGAATGGGTAAAGAAACATCTTCAAGGAAGGTGAAAAGTATAAGCCAAAGTGTAGAGGTTAGAAAGAGTTACAGGTCTTAAGATTGTAGGTGTGAAGCTGAAAGAGACTCTGGAGGCAACCCAAGTCAAGAGGGTTGGCATGACTGGCCCAAGGTCACAGTAGATGGCCAAATTAGGAATCAGCCCCAGAATGCCTTTCAGTAAGTATTTATTGAGACTCTTCAATGGGCAGGACATTATGATAGACTCTAGAGAAAGATATAAAGGCAAAAATGTCTTATTTCTCAAGGACTTGACATTCTACTTGGGAAAACTAGTAAGGAAATAGGTTTGAATTTGCAAAATATGTACGGAGTAAATACAAAGTAGGTTGCTTTTTTGTTTGTTTTGTCTTTGAATGGGAGGATGAGCTTGGGAGATCTGGAAAGACATCATATAGAAAATAATACCTGAGGCTTTGACAAAAGTTTATCTACCAGAAGAGAGGAGTAAGGGAAAGGGAGGCAACCTGTTTATAGGCACAGAAAATCAAACAGTATATTACCAAGTTTGAATAATCATGAAGAAGACCAATTTTGAGATGGGTTTGTAAAGATAATTTGGAGTTACATCGTGAAGGCCACTAAGTACTTGCCTTGTGTTTGCTACTAGACTTTGTATAATGACAGCTGAAATTACTTGAGTAAGGAAATGATGGGACTTCAATTTTTAGAGTATCAATTCTATAGCTAGGGGTAGTATGGATTAAAGAGCAGAGAGATGGGATTCAGGGAAACCAATTAAGCTATTACAATATTGCAGTCAAGAGGTGATGAGGGCTTGAATGAGGGTGACAGCTAAATGGCATGTTCCAGTTGGAGATTGACAGGGTGGGTTATTCCTTTTTAGTCAACAAATAACAAGAACCAATATGTATAACAGAGAATATATTATATAATTGTTTTATAACCCTCAGGGAAGAATGGATTTCAGTAGAAAGCTTTGAACTATATGTTAATGGAAAATTCAGTGGAACAAAGAAAGACTACTTCATATAATAGCACCAAGAGTATTATGATCATTTTAGGCCATTTCAAAGTAGAGTGATTATTTTCTTAAATCCAGTCACGAAAATGTTTTTGTCATGCCTTACTGAGAACAAGTCTAGCATAGTTATTATTTATTTAAGAGAAAGGAGGAATAGATTTGTAGTTTCATGTGCAATCATCTTTTTGTAATTCTGCTATATTATAGAAATGCTGTTTTATTTTATAAATTAAAAATAAATAAAGTTTTGAAAATGATTAAAGAAGGAAAAATAATAAAAATAAATAAAATGTAGGGACTACCTATATATACATACATATATATATACATATATATATATACCTATATATATACATATATATATACATATATATATATAGAGAGAGAGAGAGAGACAGAGAGAGAGAGAGAGAGAGACAGAGAGAGAGAGAGACAGAGAGAGAGAGAGACAGAGAGAGAGAGAGACAGAGAGAGAGACAGAGAGAGAGAGACAGAGAGAGAGAGACAGAGAGAGAGAGAGAGAGACAGAGAGAGAGAGAGAGACAGAGAGAGAGAGACAGAGAGAGAGAGAGAGAGACAGAGAGAGAGAGAGAGACAGAGATAGAGAGAGAGACAGAGAGAGAGACAGAGAGAGAGAGAGAGACAGAGAGAGAGACAGAGAGAGAGAGAGAGACAGAGAGAGAGAGAGAGAGAGAGAGAGAGAGAGATAGAAAATTGCCGTGGAGATCAACAAGCCATGTTTGTGTGTGACTTGTACGTGATTAGGAAATCAAAATACAGACCATAGAGGTCAATCATCTCATTTAGAGATGAGGAAACTGATAAGGTCTTATAGATCTTGTTTGCCCTTAACCTTTCTGGCCCTTAGTTTTCTTATTGGGTACATCAGAGGTTTGGATGTTGTTGTTAGTCATTTCATTGCTATCTGACTCTTTGTGACCCTATCTGGGGTTTTTTTGGCAAATAATTTGGAGTGGTGTAACAGCAAAGACCCTGATATATGCAGGAGGGCCTGTTGTACAGGTTTTTCTAAAAGGAAAACAACTTTTGAGGGGTCAACAATGTACTTAAATCAAGCACATATATCATTCACTTTGTTCAGGGGAAAAAGTCAATACCCTAAACTTTGGAGAAAATACAAACAGAGAACTAAAGATCAACCAACAGACTGGGCTTCCAACTGTCTGACCATTCATACAAATTTACCAGAGAGAGAAGCACCATCATCTGGGTTTTCAAAGCATGGGGGGAGGAGGGGAGTTCCCAGCAGCTGCCCAGAGTCTAGTCTGCTACACGAACCTTCTTCCAAAAACTAAGCCCCAAAGTAAAACCTCGCCTCTGAGTATTTATACACTTTTCAGAGCCAGAGTATAGGACCTTCTGACCCAGTGCCTCAATAGAAATTAGCAAAAGGTATTGAGGCCTATTAATAGTCAGGGAAGATCTCTAACTCTAACACCCAACCACCATTAACCTTAAATTGCCATAAGTGATTTGCAATTTCCTTCTCTAGATCATTTTACAAATAAGGAAACTGAGGCAAAAAGGGTTACATGACTTACCCAGTATCACATAGCTAGGAAGTATCTATTTGTGTGATCTTTGGCAAGTCACTTAACCCTTAGCTTTCTTGTCTGTAAAACCAGAGGGTAGAAGTAGAAGGTCCCTAAGGTCCAGGACAGCTCTAAATCTATGAGTGACTTGTCCAAGACAATACAGGGAATAAGTACTAGAGGTAGCATTTGAATCTGAGTTCAAATCCTTCTCCATGTGATATCATATCCTTTCTGTCTTAAAATATGTGGCCAATTTTGATTGCCATTGATTTGTTCAATATGTAATATTATGATTTTATATATGGTATATGTAAATATATAATATGTTCTACGTGTTTATATATATATATATATATACATATACATGTCTCTATCTACCTCTCTATAGTATGTGTGTAGTATTAGTAGTAGCAGTAGTATTAGTAGTAGTAACAGTAGTAGTAGTAGTAGTAGTAGTAGTAGTAGTAGTAGTAGTAGTAGTAGTAGTATTTAGAAAAGAAATTATGTTATGGGGGGGGACTGCTATTGTTTTAACCACAGTTACAGTAGGACAGCACAGGCATATGGAAGTAAACATGATGTAATTGCTTTTGAAATACAACATCTAAATTTCCAGTCCTGGTGTAAGAAAGATTCCTCTACCTGAGTTCAAATCTAGCCTCAGACCCTTAACTAGCTGATTGCCCTGGGCAAGCCACTTAACCTTGTTGGTCTCAGTTTCCTTATCTGTAAAATGAGCTGGATTAGGAAATGGCAAATCACTCCCTTATCTCTGCCAAGAAAATTCCCAATGGGGTCATAGAGATTCAGACATAACTGAAAAAAATGACTAAACTACAAAAATCTAGGTTAACCTTTTTTTTTTTCTGCTAGCTTATTTTTAACTCATTTTTGTAGGAAAGAAGAAAAAAATAGATTTTTTTTTTTTGACTTACAGGTACTTTTGTATCAACTAATCAGAACAATTAGAATGAACAGAAAAGATTTCCTTTCAGGTTTTAAATGAAACTGTTTCAACGCAATGAACACAGTTGCCTTATTCAGTAGCATTGTCCCCTTTCCTGCTTTTGCTAGAATGAGGCAATTTCCCAAAAGAAATGGCTCCCATAACTCATTTCCTAGCATTTTATTGTAACCCAGCGTGAAGAGGGTAACCAGAGTTAAGAGTTTGTTTTTTCACAACTGAGACCAAAAACACCCAGCAGACCACTCCAACAGTTCTTATTTTCATAAGCTGTTGAACTAAAAGATGTTTATCAGCTACTTTTAGTCACCAGCTTCAGACTTAGCTCTCTCATTTTGCTGATTTGTGGCTTAATAGGGAAAGACAATGCTAGTGAAAGCTATGGTGATCAGCAGAGGTCAGCAACGTTGGTTTTTGGTTTCTTGTTTGGTTTTGTTTGTTTTGCAACTTTTCTTTTTTTTAGCTTCACTTAAGATAATGTTAGGATTAGTAAATAAGGAGTTGGCTTTCCACAGTGGGATTTACAAGAATCATTGCTTTTCCCATAAGTCACGGAGAATGGACCTTAAAATCTAACTAGAAACAGTCAGATTTCCCCATGCTTTTCTTTTGGTTTCTATCGGATGCTATGATCATTATGCTGCCAATCACAAAAAAAAAAAAAGCGATTTTTAAGTGGCAAATATCTTGATTCTGCTGACATCATTAACTCATTCTGTACCACATTATCATAGATTTAGAGTTGGAAAGTTTCATAAGGTTATGAAGTCCAATTGCTTCTTGATTTACCAGCAAAGATAATAAACTGAAACCAAAATAATGTAACTAATAACTTAACCAATGAAAGGGAGGCAATAAAGAGCAGATATTAGATTTCATCCCAGGTCCTTGGATTCTAAATCCAGGGTTCTTTTCACATTTGTTGTTTGTGTTTTATCCTTCCTTCTCGAAAGGGGACCATGACATCAAGATGATGATATGACTTGCAGTTGACTTTGATTTGAGTGAGGGAAGACTATGCAAGGTCACCAACCTCACTATCTTCTCCTGAGCCATCTGGGTCCAGTGGCCTGGAACTCATCAGGATGACTGGAGATGGCTCAGGATGTGTATACTATGTTTAAACCTTTCTGTTGACCTATTAAAAAAAGAAAAAAAAAATATGTTCTTAAAAGATTATATAAAATATCAATTTAGCCCTAGAAAGAAACTTACAGGTCTTCTAGGCTGACCCCTCTCATTTTTCAGAGAAGGAAATGAATTTCCAGATTTCTCAAGTGACCAGGAAAATTTCACAGAGGTGCTAAGTGAGAAAACTCAAATTTCAAAGCAGGTCTTCCTGCTTCAGAATCAAACATTGCATCACAGCTTAAACAGCAAGCAAATTTATCTACATTTCTGCCCAGTTACTTTATTTCAAAATTTTAACTTTAACTACTTATTTTAAATATAGGCTTTTTTCTCCTGGTTCATCATGCCTAATGTTAATAAGCAAAACCAACTTTATGTAAGCCCAGAATGCATTTCACTTGTATGTATGCTAAATTTCCTTGATTCTAAAGTCACTCTGTTTCTCTTTTGCAGGCTGAAGAAAAAGCACATTCTGAGGTAAAAATATATAATAATAATAGTTCTGTATCATCTCTATTTTTGTCTATGTATCTTTATCCCTCTACCTCTCTATCATCTCCTCTACCAACTATTCTATATCTCTCTCCTTCTTTTCCTTCCTTCCTTCCTTCCTTCCTTCCTTCCTTCCTTCCTTCCTTCCTTCCTTCCTTCCTTCCTTCCTTCCTTCCTTCCTTCCTTCCTTCCTTCCTTCCTTCCTTCCTTCCTTCCTTCCTTCTTATCATTAATTCTAGTTTCCTTTGACTAAGTCCTAATAGCATTCTTAGATGTTAATAATGTTAAAATTCATGAATAATGGAACATTGCTACCACTAGAGGTCTCCATGATACAATTGCAGAACGAACATGGGCTCTTCTGTTTGCTGAAAATATTTTTCAGAAAGACTGTAGAAAGGTACCAGAATTATCTCCACCAAAAGAAATGCTGTAGACACTTTCACTACCCTGATTTCTGGGCCAGATTCTTCTCTATCTGGTATTTTATTGCAATTTCATTTCTTCAGGCCTGTGGAATCTCACAGTATGTCCTGGTTCCTAGGTGTAAGATATTTAGAGCACAAAATAAGTGACTTTAACTCAGACACTCTAACCCATGTGGTCATTTTCAAAGTCATTTAAGACCCTGATGGCTGGTTCATGAGACCTGTGTGCAAGGCATGTGATTCTAATCCCATAAAAACATCAGAAAATATATCTTTATCATGTTCAAGTCAAATTTGGGATTGTAAAGAATGTGTGTGTGTGTATGTATGTGCGTGTGTGTGTGTGTGTGTGCGTGTGTGTGTGTGTGTGTGTGTGTGTGTGTGTGTATGTGTGTATAGGATATGACTTTGCCAGGAGAAATTTAACTTAGATATAATTCAAAGAGAAATAATGATTTTTCTGGATGATTTATGCTGAGGCAACAATTCTGATGAGGATAAAAGATGTGTTGGCACCCACCCATGCAGATAAATTCCCTCCTTGTAATCCTTATTTAATTATTCCCTCATCAACATCGATTTTAATGTCATTTCTGTGTTTAAAGTTGGTAGACTGAAGCATGTCCATGAAGTTCAAATGCCTAAATTACCTTCCATGGTAAACCATATGGTTTTTTTCCCAAGGCCTATAACATGGTTGAAAAGCTTGATACAGATCAAAAAATATCTAATCTCTTTGCTTCCTCGGCAGTTCCAGCTTCCTTTTCACTATCTGCACCCCATAATATGGTGATTATGCATTTTTCCTTTTCTTTTTAGAATAGAATTTCTTCTGAATGCATTCTGGATCATGTCGCAGATGAACTGTATTTCAAACTCTAAATATCCATGCAGAGAATGGGATCAAATTAGAGTTTTCTGTTTGAATAGACCACTAAAGGAAAGATAATTTTTGGACCCAAATCACTTTAAATATATAACAGACAGGATCTTAAATGAGATGATTTGGTGACATTATATCTAGAGATCTAAGGCTATGACTTCCAGAGTCCTTTAAAATATATGAAAATAACTGGAGCTGTGTTCAACACCAATATGTATCTCTTTTTGAACAGTAATAGTTTGAGGTCTAATTTACCAACAAAGCAAACATCTGATAGCCTGCTGTTTTTTTTTTTCCATTTGCTCTAGAGCTCTCTTAATAGAGAAAACTACTATTTTTATGAAATGTAGTAGAATAAAGTATCCCCAAACTTACCCTCTTTGAAAATCATCCAGAGCAAATATGCAAATGAATCCATGTTAGACTTTAACTTTTCCTGGGACTGTGCAAGAGAGAGAATTTAGCTGAACCATTTCAGGAATCTTCTTTCAGGCTGGGAACAATTTACCAGAGATTACACTACAGAGGAGAATTGTCATTAGAGAGCAGAGCTTTTTATGAATAGAAAGATTTTCAACATTAAAAGTCAAAAAATCAATAAGGATAAGACTTACTGTATACTTAAATGCCCTAAAAATTTCACCAAACCAAGATAATAAGTATTTAAATTCCATACTTGTAATTGGTAAGATTATCAGTGTGACATCAATCTATGAATTAACTCTGAAATGAAGATAATAAATAGTTAAACATCTTATCTTTATTTTCCACTCTATTTTTAACCTAACATCTGGGTTAATTTTGGGGAAAAGAACTTGGTATTTTAAATTAATGTGTAACAGTTTAAGTGGTTTGTCTTTTCACTAAAAATAAATACTTTCTCATCATCTTAACAAATGGATGTGCCAGATACCAAAACTATCGTAAACACCCATTAAAGTATAATTTAATGAAAAGTACACTAATAGGAAGTGTGGACATCCCCAGTACATTAGGCAACATGAATACTGATCGCTTCCTGAAACCCGTGTATTAGAGACAAGATTTGGCATACCTATCAACTAAAGACTTTTCTACAGGCCTTAAAGTAGGTAAATCTGGACATATTGATATAGGTGAAGAGAGACCACAGGAAGTCTAGCAGCAAAGCATAAATACACAAGAATCTGGAAACTTTTGCCAATGTAGGACCAAAGCCAATGTATTTTTAAAACAGTTTAAGACTAAAAATATTTTAAAACTATTTCTAATGTTATTAGTTACTAATAAGTTTGAAAGAGGATATAAAATGAGAGGGGAAAATGCCTTTGTGGTAGCAGTGGTGGGGGGCAGGTAAAGACAAAGTGAGCTCAGAGGAATTTAAAAATTATTTTGTTTTCAAATTTGATTCATGATATTTAACATATAGCATGCTCCCTTCTCCCATTCTCTACTTCAACTCTATCACAAGTGGAATTTTATTTTGAAGTTTGAAAAATGCTATTTCTTTCTTAAGGATTTAAAATTTTTATATGGAGAATCCCAATTTGAAAATTGCGTCTTAAATTGAGTATTTCTTTTCTCAGTAAAACAAGTTCATCTATCCTTAACAAATCATCAGTTAATGAAGGCATAAAGGTCATCTTAAGGAGATATTTTAAAAACCTATCCCCTTAGAATTTCATTGATGGGGCTTTTCCTTTACTAGTATTTCAGAGCAGAATACTTCTATATTTTATAAGGTTTTGTTGAGAAAACTCATCATTTGCTGGTTAACCTGCTGGTGACAAGCCTCTCTGGATTTACGAAGGTCTGCTATAGAGATAAATTAGTCAATGGCCCCATATTTGAAGCTTTTTTAAACTTCGTAGTACTGCCACTACAGTCTTAAATTTAGTAAATAATAATAATAAATTAGATGTTCTGTCCTTCTGTCTGTCTGTCTGTCTATCTCTCTCTCACTATCTATCTCTATCTATCTATCTATCTATCTATCTATCTATCTATCTATCTATCTATCTATCTATCTATATGTCTATCTATCTATCTATCTGTCATCTCTATGGCTCTGTCATTTGTCTGTCCATCTGTTTAATATCTGTCCGTTTGACCTTTACTAGATTTCATGGTGTCCCTCATTCCAGGATATATCATCAGAATGTCATTATGTCATTAGTATTTCAATATAATAAGAATCATATTCTTTGGAAGTCAAGCTAAACTAGAAAAATCAATTCTTTTTTTCTCAAATTCAGCAAATTCACAAACTACGGAGGGAACTGGTCGCATCACAGGAAAAGGTTGCAACCCTCACATCTCAACTTTCAGCAAATGTAAGTCATTTCTGGTTTTTGATACAGGGGAAAAGTTCAGGGATTACAAAGTTGTGATATGACCTTGCTTGTATTACAGCAAGAAATTGTCTGTTATTTGCTTAATTTTCAAGTATTTTATTTGTTGGACTTGTGTTTTTTTTTTAGGTTTCTGGGAAGCTAGGAGGAACAGTGGATAGAATATGGGATTTGGAGTTATGGAAGCCTGAGTCTGAATCCTGGCTTCATTACTTGCTAGCTGTGTGTCCCTGGGCAAATCACATAAATTCTCTAAGTATCAATTACCTCATCTATAATATAGGGATAATAGCAACCACCCATTCTGCATCCCTGCCTCTCAAAGGTGAAAATATAATAGAATAATAAATGATAATAGGTATGAGTGGGCAGCTAGATGATGCAGTGGATAGACTGTCAGGCAGTGAGTCAAGAAGATTCATCTTCCTGAGTTCAGATTTGGCCTCAGACACTTACTAGCTGTGTGACCCTGGCCATGTTACTTAATCGTGCTTGCTTCAGTTTCTTCATCTGTAAAATGAGCTGGAGAAGGAAATGTCAAACTACTGTAGTATCTTTGCCAAGAAAACACCAAATGGATTCATGGAGAGCCACACATGACTGAAATGATTGAACAGCAGTAGCAACATATCCAACCCAAGTCTCTTTTCTGAGTTCTAGTTGCATATCATCAACTATCTTTTGGACATCTCAAACTCAAGATCTTCTAGGTATCAGTCTATCTGACAGAATATTCTTCACCAACATAGAAGTAAACCTAATTCAGTCCCTCTTCTCTTCTGCTCTGAACTATTGCAATAGCTTATTTGGACTCCCTCCTCAAATATTTCCCTATTTCCCACCTCAGCTTTTAAGGTTATTTTTCTAAAGCATAGATTTTTCTGTCTAGATCACCTTCCCCATATGCTTTCCTCCCTTGCCTTCCCTGTCCTGTTTAGTGAGTTCCAGTACCACCACAAGCAATGTTGGGCATTTAAAGCTCATCATAACTTGATAAGTTATTAGTTTTTCAGTCTACTTACCTCATTCTCTTCCAATCACAGGCCATCCTAAGCTCCTTGAACATGACACGCCATTTCCCATTCCTGTACTATTGTACCTCTGCCTGGTTAGTTCCCTGAAATTCCTTAAGGGTGAGCTCAAAATCCCATGTACTGGAGGACACAGGTCCAAACTGATTCTGCACTTACACGCCCCTCTTAGCCTGTTTTCCAACTATTCAGTTTATATCTCAGGTATACCTAATTGTGTTTGCATATTGTCTTCTCTATTCGAATGTGAATTCCTTGAGGATGGGACTTGTGTTTTTGTTTTTTGGTTTTTTTTGTATCCCCTTTGTTAAGTACAGTTCCTAGGATAAGGTAAACACTTAATCAATGTTTCTTGATTGGTTGATTGAGTTATTGAGTGACTTGGATAAGATAGACTTTTTTCAAGGATAGACTTCTTTCTACAATTTTAGAATGTAACAAGGGGACAGTTGTCCATAAACACCATAGTAAAGTACAGAGAAGAATAAAATAAATGCTAAGGTGAGAAGCAACTTTAGTTGAGATAATTTTCACCTTAGAGAATGAGGTCAATAAAGGGATCATCAATGAGATATTATATTACCAGAATTGGGTCTGGAAGAAAGATAAGGCAATCAGCTGTGGCTGGGGAAGGAAGAGCTCATGCAAATGCCCAGTGAGAAGGGAGGGTAAGGCAAGAACCAGGGGTTGGGGAATTGCTCAGTATAGCTGGAGGAGAAGAGATAATATGAAAAATAGGAAGTACTTTCAATGTCAGTGTCACAAACTTTTACTCTGTTGGCTAGGCAGTTGGAGAGATAGTGAAAGTTTAGTTGCACAAATATGAATAGTTCTAAAAATATAATAGTGTTATATTAGTAAGATTATGTGGATACCAAGTGAAGTGAGGATTGGAAAGAGGATAAGTTGGAAAGAGGGAGATGAATCAGGAACTTGCTATTAACAGTATAGATAAGGGAAGATAGGGAGTCAATTAGACTGTGTGCATAGGAAAATTCTTTCAATGAAATAGAGAAATTAGGGAGCAATGGGGGTTCTGTGGACAGAGACAGATATTTTTATTCAACTGAATGAACATTTATGAAGCATTTAGAATGTGCAAGGTGAGGGGAATCAAGACATAGAGATATAGAGCAGACCTAGAGTCAGAGCCCTTGGAAATTCGCTTAGGCTGCAAGAGTACAAGCAATCTGACGGTCTACATGGGTGCAGGAATTTCCTTCCAGTGATAAAAGTGAGTCTGTCCTGGCCAGTCTTGAAGTGTGGAATGCATTTTTCATTACCTCCATTTCATAGAGTCTCTCTTCCTTCAAGACCCTAAGTAAGCACCACCTCTGCTTAAAACCTTTCCTGGTTCCCCCAGCTGTCAGCGCCCTTCCTCCTAAGCTCTCTTGTATTTAAGTACTTGACAGTTGCATGTATTTATTCATTTTATATTAATTTGTATTGAGTTATATGTGTGTTTTTCTCCATCATTAGAATACAAACTTGTAGTCAGGATTTATTTCATGCATGGTATGTTCAAGAGTGTCCGATGCTACAGATTACTCTAAGAAGATGAGGACTGAAAAAAAAACAGCATTGGATTTCATGACTGAAATCAGTGGTGACCTTTGAGACAGTAATTTTAGCAGAATGATTGGGATAAATTATAGGAAAAGGAATGAAAAGTGGAGAAAATAACTATTAAGTATAGATTTTTTTTAAAGTTATGTTTATCATGAAAGGGGAGAAAGATGAGATGGTACTTGGTAATGTACAAGGTTCAAGGGAAAGGTATTTTTTTTGGTTTTGTTTTAGGATTGATGAGAACACAAACACAGGTAGAGGATAATGGAAGGAAAAGAAGAGATTGAAGATGCATAAATAAGGAAATGCTTTGTAGTTAAAAAAAAAAATGAATGTGTAGTAAGTGGCTCATCTCCGTCATTCCCTATATTTGTAGGTATATTTGGACAAGTTACTTCATCTGGTCGACCTTCATTCATGCTAGCTATCTCATAGGATTATCTCTAAAGAACTTGAGAATTGATCAAGGTCCTAGACTAAGTCAGAGGTGATGAAATTAATGGCATACTTTCACTATAATTTTTAGCAAGGATGAGGGCTACCTATTTTTTCTGAGACATTATATTAAGGGGAGATGAGGACACAATACTGATCAATTTTGAGGATTGGAGTTGATAACCTTAGTCTTTTCAGTGAAGTCATCTGCTCTTAAAGTGAAGGAATAGGATTCAATTGGGAATTTAAGGGCAAAGGAAAATATTTGGAGCAATAATTGAGGGAAATAAAAGTCATACAATTAGAAAGCTCTCTAACTAGTAAGAACCAGCTGTTTATACCCTAAGTTTATATCAGATGAAATTTGTTCTTTTATTTGTTTTTCTACAGTGATACAGAGGAGACAAAATATTGAGTGATGGAAGTACCCAGGATTAAGAATTAACATGGTAGGAACAATGGGAGGTTGGGGTATGGGATAGTGAGGATTTTCTTTGGTGTTAGTTACTGAATCGGACAGACAGACTACAAGGTCAGTACTGTGTAGGGAGACGGATGAAATTGTAATGAGAAAAATGGATTTGGGAAAAATCTGGAGGGGTCAAGAGGCTGGAGAATATAAATGAAGGTTCATAGATTTAAAACTAGGAAGGACCCATCTTATTATAGATGAGGAACCAAAAAAACACATCAGTTTTAGTACAAGTCAGAGTTGGAGAGAGTTAGAAAGGTAAAATACTGTAGTTTGGGGCAGAAAGCAAATTTAGACAATACCTCACATTTTAGAGATATGGAAAATTAGAACAGAGAAGTGTTACATAGTTACTTAGTTCTGGACATGGAAATATTAACCCATCTTCCCAACTGCTGGTTCTCTTCCACTACTTAATACAATGCTTTATGTCAAGATAGGATTCTTATGAGGACAAGAAAATCTTTCCAGACATTCCAAGACTTGAATCGTTCATAAGCTGGTTGTTAACTACAAACAATCCTGGAATGGAGCTAAGCAGTCTTGGATCCTTAATGCCAAAATGGATTTTTTGGAGCAGGAAAAAAAAAAAAAAACATCACAGATTTCATAACATTTTATGATTTCTGTTCAATACTATGATAGACTGATCATGGCCAGTTTTCATCCTTGGTTCATGTTCTATTTCATTCCCTCTGAACTGATGTCTATTGATCTCATTAAAAGGGATAGGGGTGGGGGTTTCTGTTTTTATTTATTCATAATGCTCTTTCAACCTGAGCCAAGGCATATTCTTCACATAACTGTCTTCACATTCCCGTTTGGAGGTTGAAAGGAGTTTTTTTCGCAATATGTAAATGTTCTCACTTTTTTGATTCAATGTAAGCAGTACATAAAAATTTTAATTTAGTTGAATGTAGCAAGTGTTCTAGTGATCTCTGCATGGCCAAATCTGATAGTCTTTTCTAAATTCTCACCTTTCCTGAACTCTCATTACATTTGACATTGCTGACTTTCTGGATACTATTTCTTCCCCGTCTCATACTTCCTAGCAAGGTTTTTTGTTAGATTCACAATTAAAGAGCACATTCCATCGCCTGTGCAAAGATGCCAAAATCAGAGATTGAATATGATAAATCACTCACTCTAGGGAAGATTTCCATTTATGATTTTCCTGAAATTTAGCTTTCTCACTCATTACCAATTTCTCAGTAAGTAGATAAATCTAAATATTAATTCTAAGAGGGTAGTTTTTTAGTTTAACAACAACAACAAAAAAAAAGTCATGTCACTTTCCTACTTGTCTGATCTAGCTTGGCCAGTATTTGATAGAAAGTATTCAAATCTTTCCCTCCCTCATCTGAATAACTTGAATCAATGGAAAAAAGCCAAAGTGTCATGAAATTATGCCAATCTAAGGAAGCTTCTACCACTCATATGGGATGCTTTCACCAGTATAGTTTCTGAACTTATATCTTGTAGGTAGGAAGCCAGATAATTGTAGGAGATAAATAGGAAAAACTATGCGGCCCAGTGATTCTTGACACTCTTCCAATTTCCTTCTGTCCTCTCTTATACCCTGTCATTCAGTCATGGCCAGGTGGCTCCTTTGATACATTCAGTAAATTTATGTCTGCTAAATGCACTTTTATGAATCTTGATACTCCTGTGACTGGCCTCTTAGATAATTCTGAATGCTGAATATAAGTAAAAGCAACATTTAAAAAAATTGAATGAATATGTAATAAAAATGAATTTTCTGCCATTCATCAGATTAAATTACATTCTAATCAGATAAAATAGCCCCAGGGATGCCATTTCATTTGAAATATTTGTCCTGTTTCTTTGAATTATTTTATGTTAAATGGATTGACAAGTTCCCTTCCTTCCCCTAGCCCTACAAAGGGAAATTGTAATTTATAAGTTCAGCTTATAAAGTCATATTTAGGTTATTTCCCATTTAAAGACCAATTGAACAAGAAGTGTTACTTTGTTTGGGTATGATGGAGATTGCTCTTGGATAATCTAGATAATCATTTTTTGTTTGAAACAATTGAATGGCCATTTTCCATATGTTTGATAGGTGTCACCCTAAAATGTGTGAACAAATCCTCAACAGGCTAAGCTTATATGAATTATCTGTTTTATTCTTCAGAGTCAAAGAAACTGTCTCTAAGTATCTTTTTAGACGATTGTGCAGGAATCAGAAATTAAAGATAAATAGGTATTAAGTAACACACACTTCTTAACACTTAGCCAGTCTCTTCTCATCTATTACCTTGACAGACTTCATCTAAGTAAAGGTAGGAGAGATTCATCATCATTGAGACAAAATGGAACACTGGCTTTCAAACCTTGCTATTGACCAAAGAAAATTTAAACTTAGACAAACCTAGAGTAGCCCCTCTTTTCTTTCCCACTCAGAAAGATCTATAACTGTGACATAGCGATCATTCTTCTGCAATATTTCAAGTAAAATCTATTATCCTGTGTTTTAAGTGGCATTGCTTTCCATTTCCCTTGGGAGTTTCCTTTGATGGAAATGGTCCCTTGGTTTTAATCCACAACCTGTCCATTTTCCCAGTTATGTTTGAGGGGTATCCACTGCTCGCCAGTTTATGGAAGGGTAGTGTGATCCTGTTTTCCTGTCTTTGCTATCTTTCCTCACTCCCATTCTTGGGGATCTCTAATTAAGCCCTATAGCGTTCCATTATGTACTTTAAATACAACCCTCTACCCCTTTTGTTATAGAATTACTGGCTGGTCTAAATCTTCCCAAAGCCCCCTTTAAAAGTCCCAAATGGACTGGAACAGCCCTACTTTGTAACCATTTCCCTTGATTAACACTTGTGCACCTTCCATTTGGAAATTCAGCAAAGGTTATGTAAATACCTACTATCTGCAGAACACTGAGTTGGGGGAAGGACAAAATTTAAGAAGTCTAATAAGGGAAAGTAATCCAAATAATTCTGATTGAAAACTTTTTTTCATTATGTTAACACACCACAAATTGCATTTTTAATGTGCAATAGTAGCAATACTTTGATAACATTAGGATGGATTAAAGAGAATCACTGTCTTAGGATTGATCAATAATAGGCAAATTAATTTAGCTTGTCAAATGTTTATTAAATGAATCCCATGTTCAAGATACTTAGATTCCAGAGATACATATACAGGAATGAAAGTCCCTGCCCTCAAGATGCTTTTGTTCTAATGAGGAGATACAATAGAAATACAGATAAGTAGCTCAAAGGTAACTATGGGAAGAAAAGGGACCCAGAAACTCTAGGATCAGGAAATTCCTCTGGAAAGACATAGCACCTGGCCTGATTCTTGAAAGGAAGTGAATGGTCCTCAAAGATGGAAATGTGGAAGAAGTGTGTTCTAGCAAGAGGTGATGCCTTGTTGGAATTCATGGAGGTAAGAGATAGAATATTGAGCATAAGAAAGCGCTTGACTAGGAAGTAAAGTCATACATGACAATGAAAATATGAAGCGAGTTTGTTCTCCAAGAGAACAGATGACATCAGGGCTGTGATGTCTTGATTTGCAAGTGAAATGGATTTAAGTGAGTCAGGGCTGTGCTGTCATCAGGCTCACGCTCTCCCCTAGAGTCATCAGAGGGCAGCGGCAAGACATAAGTCAGGATGACTGGAGATGGCCCCTGTGCAGTGGGAGAACTTGACCCTTTTATACTAAGGTCTTTCCCAGGTCTCAGTTTCAGTGATTAAAGTCCAGGTAAAAATTGAGGTGAAAGATGACCTAGTTTGCCTTAATAAAATAATAGATCTAGGAGGGTAAGATCTTCAGATATTCTGGCCAGAATAGAAAACAATTGCAATTTATATTCACTCTGAGCCATCACAACCCAAGCAATGAGCCAATGAGGATTGGGCTGAGTCTGATAGTTGACCAGTCAGTGAAAGTCAGAGCCCACTCTGATTCAAATGGGGCTATTTGACTATGGCTGGAGAAGTAGATTGAAGTAAGATTATGCAGGATCTTGAATGCCAGGACAAATAATTTGTACTTTATCTGAGAAGCCATGGGCAGAAGCATAAGGTTTTTAACTGTTTGTGATAGTCAGACCTATTCCATAAGGAATATTATTTTGCTACATGGCTGATCAGAAAACTAGATTCCCCTGCCCTCCCTTTTTTAAGCTGATAGGAAAGCTGTGCTCAGGATAACTCAAAGCATAACAAGTATTTTATTTACTTCTCTGATGTTTCCAAATTACTGCAATCATTTTTCCCCATAGGTTATTCTCAGCAATAATCCATGCTTCTATAGCAATTTTCTGCACTTTTATGTTTTTCCTCTTGCTAATTTGATGCAATAGGCAGCAATAGATGAAGCAGTTTACTCAAGCTTGTGTACTGATGCAGTGGCAGTTTTAAAATTAAACCTCAAACCCCCTAAATTCCTTAGAAGATCATCCCTTGGAATCTTGGCTTTTAGTAATGCTGTAAACAGAACTGTTCTCTTGGAAATTTCCTTTAAAGAAAGTAAACACATTTGGAGTTCATTTCACTGTGAAGTAGTCCTACTTGGGTAGGTTCAAAAGATTTAGATTTTAATATTAGGGTAAAAAAAGCTTTCTTGTTCTTTCTCTTGTCAGGCAAAAAGGTTTGTTGTTGGAAGGATGCATTTGGTTTCCTTGCTTCCTGTAATCCTCTGGGTATAGGTGCATGGAGAAAATGAAATAACTCGGATAATAGTAAAAATGATAGATAAAAATTTATGCAGTGCCTTAAAGTTGGCAATAACTATTTATAAATATTATACAATTATGGGATATGGGTAATCCAGGAATCATTGTTCTCATTTTTCAAACGAGTCTCTTGTTAAATTACTTGCCAGTAGGCAAACAGTGAATGTTACAGACTTGTGTTGAACCCAGGGCTTCTTGACTTCTCAGTCCCAAGTTCTCTGCCCTGTCTCCTAGAGACTCTGGCAAAGTTGATGTGAATGTAATCTTTCAAAATAGTTTTCTGCAAGGGGACTCCTATATTATCTTTATATGCCTATAAATGACGGAGGGGTTGCTTAGTGTGGAGAGTGTCCTCTTTTGACATCTAGCTGTGCAAACCTGAAAGGTATATATGAGATTATCTTCCTTAAGAGTGTTCATGTCATTCAGTCTTGTAATTCTAGATTCTTCTACATTTGTTTGAGGGAAGTTTTGAACTTGCTGTCTCATATAACTTATTGCATGGAAATTATAACTCTTCTCTCAGTGAATATGTGCAACAGAGGGAATCGCTTTCATTGGAGAAGCATTTGAAACATTATAGAGGACAAAGAATACTCAAATTCATGATCTGTGGAACAGTTTTGGCCAGTAGACCTCCTCACCCCCAAATCTGCTGCAATTCTATTGAACCAGCCCCAAAGACTATATAGTACCCTGGTAATCACCTACTTTCCCTACTCAACAAGAAGTTTATAACAATGAATTAAGTGAGAATATTTCTCTTATAGGAAAACTGAGCTATTTATTAATCTCTTCATGAACCTTAACAGTCATCAATCTTTTAGGTTTTAAAGAGTTGATGATATTTCTTTTGGTGCTAACAGAGCCTAAATCGGACAATCTCACAGTCCTACTGCTTTGTTTAGCGTCTATCGCTGCCCTTTTCTTTCTGGATAAATAGCAAAGTTGTATGAAATGTAGCCTGAATGATGACTCCTTCCCTTTGCTTTCATTTGCTTTCAACTAAATGGGTCTATAAGCCTGTCTGGAAAAAAAAAATTCTTTGATGGAATCCAAAAACAATGGCTTACTTTTGAAAGGGAAGTATTCACCTGGGAATGTATAAGAAGACATGGAAATCTCACCAGTCCACTATTGAAATTCAGTTCATCTTGTAATTACCCCACACTACTTACATGCACAGGTATTTGACAGAAGTGGAGTGGTATTGACATCAGAAATCACCATCTCTGATGATACGTCTGTTGATTATTGTAAAATGATAGGGAAAGGTTAATAAGCACTTCTTTCTCAGACAAATTCATCACTGTGTCAATCATCTAAAGGAACTTTCCTAAGTACTTTCTCAGAATATAATATACTGTTTTTCTCCTCTATTTCTGGTGAACTAAAAGTAATTTCGTTTAAACTCTGGCTAGGGAATAAGCGTCGTGTTTGAGTGAAAGATGGCAGAGCAACATTCTCTTCAGCCATATCTCTCCTTCCCCATTGCCCCAACACCATCACCCTTCCTGCAAGTCAGGTAGCCATAACTGAAGGCAGTTGTGGAAGTAACCAGACCCAGGAAAAGAAAGGATGATCCTTAAAAGAGTGGTGTGAGAGTGACTTGATGACTCCAAGTCCAGAAGACACTGCTAAGCCTTTCTTTAGATTGCTTTCCCTAAATTATTGGTAGTAAGTTTGGGGAAAGGGTCATTGTTTCAGAATTTGAAGTTGGAGGGAGTCATAGATATCATCTACTCCAACCTTTTGTTTTATAAATAGTGAATAGAGCCCCCCAAAAGTCAAATGTCTTGGCCTATGGCCTCCTAGGTCCTTTTCATTGTCCATACTGTTAATCATTAGAGAATATTAATATGATAAGTCATGAATTCTCTTTTTTCTCATATACTTAAAATAGAAATTCAACAGTTTTAGATATTTTCGCTCTATTCTTTCCTAAAGGTGGGAGAATAGATGAATTCTGGATAATTTCTTTGGATAAAAACCTCAGTTCTCTTTGGTTTAAATTGTGGTGTTGTTTAAGATATAAGTAAGAGTGGGGCCTCCTGCTAAGACATTTCTTGCCTGTTTGTTTGTGTTATGTCAAATAATCCTTCTTAACTTACAAAAAGAAGAATTTGATAATATACTGTTAAATTTAATAAATACCTTTAAAAATGAAATAACTATCCCTCATAGAAAATTCGTGGTTACAGATATAATTCTCTTTTTCTCTTCTCTCTCTCTCTCTCTCAAATTGATTTTTTTTTGTCTTTTAGTGATTAAGGTCATAATATAAAGGAAATGTTTAAATGTACTTGCTCTGAAATTTTCAATAGAATCACTAACTCTGAAAAGAAAAGCATGTGAAAGAAAATGCTACTGAGTAAGTGTGATTTCCCATGGTTAGATGTTTGCTGCCTCAGCTGGAGGGGAAAAAAGAAGCTAAGCCCTTTTATTGGAAATGGTTTCAAAAGCAAAGACAAATCTTGTTGGCTCAATTCTTTGTAAGTAGCAAAAGAAGAAAGCTAATGTTATGTCTGTCAGCAGATGTCTCCCACTTGAAGGAGAGCATTGTTAAATCAGAAAAGTTAACAGTCTCTTCAAAGGTCATCAGGGGAGCATAAAACTGTGGGACATGTTCTCAAAGACCATTTGAGCAACATGCTTTAGACCTTTGGTTCTGAAAAGTTGGCGGTGTAGGACTATGTCTAATATATCTCAATATAAATTCTTTCTGTCATGGAGAAATCAGGAGTGATTAATGGTAAGTTTCCATTTCCTTGTAGTACTTGAATTCAAATGAGGTGTCCAGGGACTGAAAGAATGAGTTTTTGAAGATGGGAACTGGTAAAAGAAAATTTACATCAAAGGGAGATTAAAATAGGGCTTATCCTCAGAGTACAGATTTAGAGCTAGAAGGAACCTTAGAGGACATTGTATATAATGCTCTCATTTTACAGGTGAGGAAACTGAGACACAGAGAGATAAGAAATGGCCAGAGATACACATGCAATAAGACTTTTCACTAATTTGATTGCAGGTTCTTCTAACTCCAATCCACTAGATTATAAACTCCTTGAGGATAGCAACTGCCTTTTACCTCCTTTCATATGCTGAGTGCTTAGCACGCAGTAGGTGCTTAAAAAGTATTTTATTTTTCACTTATAATTTTTAAATAAAGTTCATTGATTTAAGCCTAACGTAAAGATTGTGGGGTCTGTGTGTGGTTTAGCTAAAGTTAACATTTGATAATAAGCATTTATCCAATGAAGGTTGTTTTTTTCCTTCCCCTCAAACACATAAGTCTTGGATGACATTTAAAACATTTCTTCCATTTCTTTCACAGGCTCATCTAGTAGCAGCTTTTGAAAAAAGCTTAGGGAATATGACTGGCCGTCTACAAAGCTTAACCATGACAGCAGAACAAAAGGTATGTTTATAGCAATTGATTCTAGGACATAGGAAGATTTGGCAAATTGTATTTTGCTTCAACAACAGAGGATGTATCTTCCTTTTAGAGACTTTGACATTTAGTCTTAAAAAACCTCTGGCTGTTAGTAGTCCAGAGCTTCCCATTGGCACTGTCACACAGAATTTGAAAGATAAAAATCTTTCATTTATGGATGTTCATTAAAGGGACACTGATTGTCAACTTAACCCATATTGGAAGAATCAATACCAAAAATTTCTTAAATCCTTTCAGAGTATTTCACTACATTTGGAGCCTTTCTCAGAAGACTAAATGCTAAGGAAAAGAAAAGTGTTATTAAATTTTTTAGAAATTTTATATAGCTGGAAGGGCAGCTAAAAGGCATGGTAATATTGAGTGACAGGCCTGGAGTCAGGAAGACTCATCTTCCTAAGCCTCAGATGCTTACTACTTGTGTGACCTTCGGCAAGTCATTTAAACCTGTTTGCCTCTGTTTCCTCATCTGTAAAATGAGCTGGAGAAGGAAAGGGTAAACCATGCCAGTATCTTTGCTAAGAAAATCCCAAATGAGGTCATGTAGAATTGGACATGGCTGAAAAAATTACTGATCAATGACAAAACATACCTGGATAGAGTTCCATCTAGACAGGATATTGTAAAAATGGTCAAACATTCATAGTAAGTTCCGAATTATAGGAAGGAAAGAAATAAGCATTTATTAAATGCCTATTATATATCAGTTACTGTGCTAAGCATTTTATACAAATTATCTCATTTGATCCTTACAGCAAGACTGGGAGGTGAAGGTATTAGTTACCCTCTTTTTGTAATTGAAGGAACTGAGGCAAAGAGAATTTGAGTGACTCATTCATGGCCAAAGAGCTAGCAAATGTCTGAGGCTTTATTTGAATTTGGGTCTTCCTGACTCCACTCTGTCCACCATGCCAAC
Source organism: Notamacropus eugenii (assembly GCF_028372415.1). Lineage (NCBI taxonomy): Eukaryota > Metazoa > Chordata > Mammalia > Diprotodontia > Macropodidae > Notamacropus > Notamacropus eugenii. The sequence goes on from NC_092874.1 coordinate 257,699,444, forward strand.
TGGCTGCCTCTCTAGCAATTATAGATAGTAAAATGTTATTGACTCATTTCTAAACAGAATTCAATTCCATTTGGACAAGCATTTATTAAGCACATACTAAACATCACACACTTTGGTAGACATTTCGGATACAGCGATAAAAATGAAAGGTACATTCTACTGGAGAAAAACAACACATATTCAGATAAGTAAGTACAAAATTTCTTCCAAGTAAACAGAAAGGGGAGATGCTAACAATTGGGATGGCTAAGATGGGTCTCATACAGGTGATGGCTCCCAAGTTGAGTCTTGATGTGAGCCAAAGATTTCAGGCACTGAAGGTGGAAAGGGAAAACTTGTGCAAAGAGAAGGAAGATAAGGTGATCTATTTGGGTAAGAGCATGGAGACCACTTGGTTTGGAACATAAATAATATAAAGGAGAGAACTATTCTCTAATTACCAAAGTACCGTGCTGACGTCCTAGGAAAAGTCCAAAGATTAACTAACTTGGTTCATTCTCCAAATTATCTTTTAGTCTGGTATGGAATAAAATATCAACAATAGTAATTATAATACATAAAATTAAATAGTTTATTCATTTAAAAGGTACAGAAACAAAACCAAAAGTACTTTGTAAAGTCAGAGGGAGAAAGGTTATTACTGAAAGAAGGGCATGAAGAAGTATTGATATTTGAATTGTGTTCCACATGATAGGTAGAAATTTAAGAAGCAGTGACAGTGGGGAAGGCTGGGTGACATCTAAATATGGAGGGTCCCGGATGCCAGACAAAATAATTTGATTTAGTAAGTAACAGGCAAGCATTTAAGTTTTGTTTTGTTTTGTAAATAGTATTTTGTTTTTTTCCAATTACATGTAAAGATAATTTCCAACATTCATTTCTATAAGATTTTTGAACTCTAATTCTTTCTCTGTCCCCCCCCCCTTCCCTACGCCTTTCCCAAGATGGCAAGCAATTTGATATAGGTTACACATATGCAATTATGAAACATTTCCACATTAGTCATGTTGTGAAAGAAGAAACAAAACTAAAGGGAAAAGCCACAAATAACAAAAAATAAGCAAAAAAGGTGAAAATAATATGCTTCCATCTGCATTCAGACTCCATAGTTCTTTCTCTGGATGTGGCTAGCATTTTCCATCATGAGTCTTTGAAAGTGTCTTGGATCATCGCTTTGCTGAGAAGAGCTAAGTCTATCATGCTTGATCATCAAACAGTGTTACTGTGGACAGTTCTCTTCTGCTTCTGCTCACTTTGCTCAGCATCAGTTCATGTAAATCCAGGTTTTGTTTTTGTTTTTTTTTTTCTGAAACGTACTGCTTATCATGTCTTATATAGCTCAGTAGTATTCCATTCCATTCATATACCACAACTTGTTCAGCCATTCCACAATTGATGGATATTGCCTCAATTTCCACTGCTTTGGCACCCCAAAAAGAAACAGATATAAATATTTTTGTACGTGTAGGGCCTTTCCCTTTTTTTATGGTCTCTGGAATAACAATATGTGTGTGTGTGTGTGTGTGTGTGTGTATGTGTATTCTTCCCTTCTCCATAAACCTGACAAGTAAACTATTCATTGTTTTCCTAATTTGCTTAAGGCATCATCCGTAATATCTAAACCATGTAACTATTTTGACTTTGCTTGGTACGTGATGTGAGAGGGTGTTCTATACCTAGTTTCTGCCATACTGTTTTCCAGTTTTCCCAGAAGTTGCTTTTCTTTTTTTTTTTTTGTCAAATGGTGAGTTCTTATCCCAGAAGCTAGAGTCTTTGGGTTTATCAAACAGTATCTTACTATAGTTATTTACCATTGTGTCTTGTGTAGCTTACCTGTTCTACTGATCCACCACTCTAATTCTGAGGCAGTACCAAATAGTTTTGGTGACTGCTGCTTTATAATATAGTTTTATATCTGCTACAGCTAGGTCAACTTCCTTTGCATCTCTTAATTAATTCTCTTGATATTTTTAACCTTTTGTTCTTCTAGATGAATTTTATCTTTATTTTTTTCTAGCTATATAAAATAATTTTTGGTAATCTGATTTATATGGCACTGAATAAGTAAATTTATTTAGGTAGAATTGTTACGTTTGTTATATTAGCTCAACCTACCCATGTGCAATTGACATTTTCCCAATTGTTTAGATCTGACTTTACTTATGTAAAAAGTGTTTTGGAATTGTGTTCATATATTTACTGGGTTTGTCTTGGCAAGTAGGCTTTGAAATTTTTTTTTATTGTCTACAGTTATTTTAGATGGAATTTCTCTATCTCTAACTGTTAAGATTTGTAACACACACTCACATATATACATATACATGGTTGTTTATGTTTTTTTTTTTTAATCCTGGGACTTAACTAAAGTTCTTAATTATTTCACAAAGTTTTTTAGCTGATGTTTTAGGATTCTCTAATAATACCATCATATCATCTGCAAAGAGTAACAGCTGTTTTTCCTCCTTTCCTATTCTTATTCCTTCAATTTCTTTTTCTTCTCTTATTGCTAAAGCTAACACTTCTAGTACAATATTGAATAATAGTAGTGATAAATGGACATCTTTGTTTCACCCTTGAACTTATTGGGAAGGTTTCCAGCTTATCTCCATTACAGATAATGCTTGCTGATGGTTTTATATAGGGGCTACTTATCATTTTAAGGAAACTCCATGTGTTCCTATGTTCTCTTGTGTTATTAATAGGAATGGATGCTGTATTTTGTCAAAAGCTTTTTCTGCATCTATTGAAATAATCATATAATATCTGTTGGTTTTGTTATTGATATGGTCAATTTTGCTAATAGTTTTCCTAATATTGAACCAGCCCTGCATTCTTGGTATAATTTCACTATTTCACTAAGCCATAGTGTATTACCATAGAGATAAATTTCTGTAATCTCTTTGGTAATATTTTATTTAATTGTTTTGCATCAATATACATTCGGGAAATTGATCTATAATTTTCTTTCTCTGTTTTGGCTTTTCCTGGTTTAGGTATCAGCACCATAAGTTGTCATGAAAGTAATTTAGTAGGGCTCCTTCTTTGAATATTTTTTTCAAATAATTTATATGGTATTGGAATTATTTTTCTTTAAATGTTTGATAGACTTCACTTCTAAATCTGTCTGGATCTGGAGATTTTTTCTTAGGGAATTCATTGATGGCTTGTTCAATTTCTTTTTCCAAAGTGAGGCTATGTAAGTATTTTATTTCATCATCTGTTAATCTGGGCAATTTGTATTTTTGTAAATATTCATCATTTCACTTAAATTGTCAGATTTATTGGAAACAGTTCAAAGAGCTCCTACTTATTGCTTTGATTTTCTCCTTATTGGTGGTGAATTCACCCTTTTCATTTTTGATACTGGTAATTTGGTTTTCTACTTTTTTTTTTTTTAAAACCACATCAACTAAAGGTTAATCTATGTTATTTCCCCCCATAATGCCAGCTCTTTTATCTATATTCAATAGTTTTCTTAATTTCAATTTTATTAATCTTTCCTTTGACTTTCAAAATTTCTAATTTGATGCTTAATAGGGGATTTTTCTAGTTTTTTTATTTGCATGCCTGTTTCATTTTATGTATTCTTTCTCCATTTTATTCGTGTAAGCATTGAAGAGATGCAAAATTCCCCTAAGAATTGCTTTGTCTGCATAAATTTTGGTATGCTTTCTCATTATTGTCATTCTTTTTAATGAAATTATTGATTGTTTCTATGCTTTGACTTATTCTTTAGTATTAGATTAATTGGTTTTCAATTAATTATTTTAATCTACTTTTGTATGGCCCTTTATTACATGTAATTTTTATTGCATCATGACCTGAAAAGGATACATTTAATATGTCTGTCTTTCTGCATTTGATTGTGAAGTTTTTATGCCCTAATACATTGTCAATTTTTGTGCAGTTGCCATGAGAAAAGGGTATATTCTTTTCTATCCTCATTCACTTTTCTCCAGAGGTCTATCATATCTAACTTTTCTAAAATTCAACTCACCTCCTTTCTTCTTTCTTGTTTATTTTGTGATTAGATTTATCTATCTCTGAGAGGGGGAGATTGGGGTCCCACACTAGTAGGTCTGCTATCTATTTCTTCCTTCAACTCACTTAGCTTTTCCTCCAAAATTTTGCATGCTATACTACTTGGTGTTTTTAATATTGATATTATTTCATTATCTAGCAAGATGTAGTTCCCTTCCTTGTCTCTTTTAATTAGATTTTTTTTTTTTTGCTTTGTCTGAGTTCATGATTGCTATCCCTGATTTTTTTTTTTTTACTTCAGCTAAAGCATAACATAATCTGCTCCAGACTTTTACCTTTACTCTGTGTTTATCTCTTTTCTTCAAATGTGTTTCTGGTAACAGCATATTGTAGGATTCTGCTTTTTAATCCACTCTGCTATTTGCTTTCATTTTATGTGAGAATTAATCCCGATCACATTCACAGTTATGATTACTATGTATTTCTCTCCATCCTGTTTTCCCCTGTTTATACTTCTCTCTCTCTCTCTCTCTCTCTCTCTCTCTCTCTCTGTCTCTCTCTCTCTCTCTCTGTCTCTCTGTCTCTGTCTCTCTCTCTGTCTCTGTCTCGCTCTGTCTGTCTCTGTCTCTCTGTCTCTGTCTCTCTCTCTGTCTTTCTCTGTCTCTTTCTGTCTCTGTCTGTCTCTCTGTCTCTGTCTCTCTCTCTGTCTCTGTCTCTCTCTCTCTCTTTCTCTCTCCCTCTCCTCACCAGTGTCTTGCTTTTGACTACTGCCTCACTCAATCTACCCTCCTTCTATCAGCCACACCATTTTGTTTCCCACTTCCCATCCTACTTGCCTATAGGTAAGAAAGATTGCTTTGCCCAACTATATATGTCATTCTCTCTTTAAGTCAAATCCAGTGAGATAAAATTCAAACAGTGCTCATCCTCTTCCTTCTTCCCCTCTACTGTAATGAATATTTCATGTCTCTTCATGTGATATAATTTACCCCATTCTATCTCCCCCTTTCCTCCTCTCCTAGTACAATCCTTTTTTCACCCCTTAATTTTTTTATCGTCACATCAAAGTCAATTTATACCCATACTCCCTGAGTATACTTCTTCTAACTGCCCTAATAGAGTTACATTTCTTAAGAGTTTTAAGTATCATCTTCCCATGTAGGAATGTAAACAATTTAACCTTATTAAATACCTAGTGTTGTTGTTTTTTCTTTCCTGTTTGCCTTTTTATGCTTTTCTTGAGTCTTGTATTTGAAGATAAATTTTCTGTTCTGCTCTGGTCATTTCATCAGAAAAGTTTTTAAATTGCCTATTTCAATGAATGCCCATCTTTTCTCCTGAAAGATTATGTTCAACTTTTCTGGGTAGTTGATTCTTGTTTATAATCAAAGCTCTTCCACGTTCCAGAATATTATATTCTAAGCTCTGTGATCATTTAATGTAGAAGTTTCTAAATCCTGGGTAGTTCTGATTGTGGCTCCTTAATATTTGAATTGTTTCTTTCTGGCTGCTTTCAGTACTTTCTCTTCAATCTGATAGTTCAGGAATTTGGCTACAATATTCATTGGAGTTTTCATTTTGGGATCTGTTTCAAGAGGTGATCAGTGGATTCTTTCAATGACATTTTATGCACAGGTTCTAAGATAGTAAGGCAGTTTTCCTTAATAATTTCTTGGAAGACACTGTCCAGATTCTTTTTTTTAATTATGTTTTTCAGGTAGTCCAATAATTCTTAAATTCTCTCTCCTGGATCTGTTTTCTGTCAGTTGTTTTCCCAATGAGGATTTCACATTTCTTCTATTTTTTTCATTCTTTTGATTTTGTTGGACTGATTCTTGATATCTTATAGAGTCATTAGCTTCTACTTGTCCAATCCTAATTTTTAAAGAATTGTTTTCTTCAGTCAGTGTTGGTGTTTCCTTTTCCATTTGACTAATTCTACTTTTAAAAGAGCTTTTTTCTTCAGTCAATTTTTGTGTTTCCTTTTCCAAGCTGTTGACTCATTTTTTTCATAATTCTCCTTCATAATTCTCATTTCTTTCTCCATTTTTCTTCTACCTCTCTTGATTTTTAAAATTCTTTTTGAGCTCTTTCAAGAAGACTTTTTGGTCTTGAGACCAATTCATCACCTTGAGGCTTCATATGTAGGAATTTTTACATTGTTGTCCATTTCTGAGTTTGTGCTTGGATCTTCCCTGTTGCCATAGTAGCTTTTTATTGTCAGGTCTCTATTTTGTTTTTTACTCATTTTTAAAAGTTGAGCTCTGCTTCTGAGGTACAGGGAGCATTGTCCCAAGTATCTTGCACTGGGAATCAAGGGTTTGGTCAAAGGTTTTATGCACTGGGGCCTCTGGGGCTGGTGGCTTGCCCACTGCATTAGGGTATCTTGGTCTGGTCACACCTGTGTGATACCCTGTGTTCTGGGACTGACAATTTGCCTGCTGTAATGTGACTGGAGGCCTCATAGATACCCTGCTGTGCTATTGACCTGCTCCTCCCATATCATGAGGCCTTGGTTGCTGATCTGAGGTATGGCTAAGAACCTTCCTTAGGCTTACCTGGACCTGTGCTGGGCTGTGCTCCCCTTTTACCCACGTGAGACAGATATCTGTTGAAGTCCTTCTAAGTTATCTTATGCTGGAACGTTATTTCATTGTGTCGTTTTGTGGATTCTGTCACTCCATAATTCTTTCAGAGGCTTGATTTAATGTTGTTTCCAAGGGAAACTGGGGTGACCTGAGGTAGCTTGCTAGCTTCTCTCCACCTTCCTGGCCAAGCACTGAAGATTGTTGAGCAGAGTAGCAAATTATCCAGCAAGATCTGTGCATAAGAATGATTATCAGTTGTACCAGTTAGGTGAAGGAGTGGATAGAATGCTGGACATGGGTTGAGGAAGCCCTGAGTTCAAATCACCCTCAGATACCTTCTTGTTCCATGACCCTGGACAAACCACTTAACTTCTGTTTGCTTCAGTTTCCTCACATGCAATAATATCTATTTGATTCTCACAATAACTCTGGAAAGAACATTGCTATTATCATTTTACAGATGAGGAAACTGAGGCATACAGATTTTAAGTGATTTGCACAAGTTCACTCATGAAGTACCTAGGTGGCTCAGTGGATAGAACATCAAACCTAAAGTCAGGAAGACTTCTTTTTGTGAGTTCGAATGAAGCCTCAGAAACTTACTTAACTGTGTGAGCTTGGAAATGTCGCTTAATCCCATTTGCCTCAGTTTCCTCAAATGTAAAATGAGCTAAAGAAGGAAATGGCAAACCACTGCAGTATCTTTGCCAAGAAAACCCCAAATGGGGTCACAAAGGATCACACAGGACTGAACAACAACAAATTGCTTAATTCTAGTCTCAACACTGTACCACCTAGATGCCCAGTGTTCTAGGTGTTTGTGTTCCAGCACTCCCACAAGTATGGAAACCCAAGAGTTTTGCAATATGGAGATGCTTTTCATCTGAAGTTTAACAGACAGATTGACCTGTCCATCCATCAGATTCATTGGGAGCCCTGTAGAATGTCCAAATGTGAAATCAGTCTCTCAGGATAAGGTGTTGACCAAAATCAGGTACAAATAGTTAAATCAATTTATTTGTTGAGTGAGATTATTTAATATAGTCCATTAAAATGTCAACATTTATTAAGGATTTCCTCTGAGCTAGGCACTGGGGATAGATAGAAATGAAATGGTTCCTGTCTCCCAAAAATCATTCTAAATTCACTACAGTTGCTGTTGAGTTGTTCTCTCTGGCAATAATTATCTGACAGATTCAGTTATTCCTGTCATTTCCTACTTGGAGATAATAAAACTATATCATCGACAGCACTGTAGAGGGTGCTTGTCTTCTTTCCTATTTTCTATACCACTTGAGGATACGACTTAAGTGCATTTCCATGATAATAGCTACTGTTGTTTACACTTTTAAGGACTGCAGTTCATTTTGCTCTTTCTGATGTCAGTGATGGTACAATGAAGCAGGCTTTGAATAAGCACTAATAACCTGAGAACCATAATGAGACGATATAATTAGAAAGAGATCATCTTGTTGATGGAGTCAAAGGCTAATTAAAGGTTTATTTATTAGCTAAGGAAAGTAGCAGAGAGAGACAAGAGGGTAGCATTCTGACTTGTGATTTCCTCTATGCAGGGAACTCACTCGTCTGTTACTTCTTCAGATAGTTGCTTTGAAGACTGATCAGTTGAGTGACATAGTCAGGGCCACACAGGCAGTATGTGTCACAATCGGTTCTTAGTAACTCTAAGGCCAGCTGTCTATTTATTTTGCCACACTATATGACACTAGGAATAGTGTTAAAAGTCTTGTGTTTTTCATAGCTGCTTTCTTAACAAGATAAATAGTGTGATTGGTATATAACACATCTCCTATAATGTCTGTGCCTGTCTATCTATTGGTGTTTTTCTGACTATCATTTTTCTAACAAACTATCTATTTATGTATCTGCCTACATACATATACAGACATATACACAAACACAGAGATAGATATTGATCCAGAACTGTAATTTGTTTTTCATTTTTAAAAATATATTTATTTTTAGTTTAGAACATTCAGTTCTATAAGCTTTGAGTTCCAAATTTTCTCCCCCTCCTTCCACTCCTCCTTCACTCCTCCCCAAGACACTATGCAATCTGATATAGGTACTCTGTGTGTGTATACACACATACACATACACACATTCACATTAAACATATTTTCATGTTACTCATGTTGCAAAGAAGAATTAGAAACAAAGGAATAGACTACGAAACAAGAAACAAAACAAAAAGGAGAGAGAGCGAAGAGTATGCTTCAATCTGCATTCACACCCCATAATTCTTTCTCTGGACATAGATAGCATTTTCCATCATGAGGCTTTTGGAGTTGTCTTAGAACTTTGATTTGCTGAGAAAAGTCTAACCAATTTAGTCATTACACAATGTGGCTGTAACTGTATACAGTGTGGAACTGTAATTTCATTGGCATAGGTCATTTTTAATGACGAAACTCCTTCTATCAATGCAGATGGGCAACTAGTCAGAAACTTAAAATCTTCAGTGGAGTGTGATCCTGGTCCCCGTTAATTTGAATGACTTGTCCAAAGTAGTACAAATAATATGTATCAGAGGTCGTACCTGGACAAAAGTCCCCTTGGGGCCAAGGTCAGCCTTATATTCATTGTGCCCTCCTGGATGATATCAGAAATAATCATGCCTGAAATGTACTTACTCCTTGTTAAAGTTAACAGAAGAGAAATAAAATAGCATCAATCTTGAAAGAACCATAAGTGTGGAGTAAAATGGGATCATTTTGGTTCTACTTTTCTTGACAAAATTCTTGTGTCAAGAGATATTCTCATAGGACTATTATTTTTCCTTTTATTTTAAGTGACTTATCATTCATTTGAATATAACTAGAGTTACTAAATCCCAGTTAGGAGAGACCCTGTAATTGTAAAAAAAAAATTAGGACTTCTAAAAAATATCTAGTCATCAAAGATGTATATTTCTGTAATCCTGTTATGAACGTGTCAATGATACATATCAACAAATATGTATTAAGTGCCTACTATGTGGTACAATGTGACATGTACTATGCTAAGCCCTAGTGATACAAATACAAATGAGTAATATACAGTCCATACCCATGAAGTATTTCTATTCTATATGACCCCCAATTTTTATTTAGTATTGTTTCTGACAACTTAGCCATCTCCCATTAAGATCTATTATTTTCCTGATTTTTGGAGAGGCTAAGCTGTAAAGATATTTAAACTTAAGAAATGTTTTAGTGAAAGAAGTAGCCAAGGGATAGAGAAAACAAAGTCAGAAGGATCTGGATTCATGGCCTATCTCTATAATATAATGTCTGTGTAATCTGTTGCAAATTACTTAACTTCTAACTGCCCCAGAGACTAAGACTAATAGTGATCAGGTAGTTGCCCATCTACTTCACTGGAAGGGTTACTTCACTGGGAGTTACCCCCAGGTCTGTTAGTTTTGTTTTTTTTTTTATAATCTTTTTTAAGCCTTTCAGAGATGAGTTGATTTCCACTTCTGATACTGTTTTGTTTTTTCTAATAATGTTTTATATATATATATATATGTATATCTCCATTATATATCCATTATATATCCAGATGGGCACTCTAATTCCCAGAAAAGATAAGTGAATTGTCCTTGGTAATACAGCTAGTAAATGCTGAAAGTGGAACTTTCTGGATCCCTCTGACTCCAAGTCTAGTCCACATCCAGTATACCATGTTGCTTCCAAAGATACATCCTTACTTCATGATTTTCTGACTTTCCACCATCTCTCCTTTCTACTAATATGTGTGACCATATAGCAATACCAATTCAAAATAAATCCTAGTAAAAAAAAATGAACATTTTTCAACCTTATCTGGAATATCCATTTCAAAGATGGAGATAGGCAGGCAATACAATAAATAATATTTGTCCCTTGGTTAAACACTTAAGCAAAATTCTTCTAAATCTATCTAAGTGACTATCATTTAGCATTATAATTCTGCTGAAAAATAAATCAGTCTAACAGTGGTGAATTTCTTCATTCAGGCAATTGTCTCTGGGTGAAAAAAAATGACCCATACAGGAGGTAGCATCCCAATTCTGATTTCCTATTGAAGTTTTATCAAAATACTATTTCTAACATTCAAGCCTACAAAATTATTATATTATCCAGTGGACACTTAGAAAACAAAGCTCAGAAGGCCATCACATTTTTCCAGATAGCTAAAGAATTAACTTTAATTCTTAGGTGAATGTATGTTAAAATATGCCAGTTGGTCTTGTCGGGAACTTGGATAAGGACTTGGCAGAATAAGGTCATTTTACAGATATAGATAGATAGATATATCTATAGATCTCTCTCTCCTTATATGTGTGTGTGTGTGTGTAGGTATATCTATATATGTGTGTATATATCTATATGTATCTATATGGATATCTATATAGATTTATTTGTATAGCTATCTATCTGTATATATATATGTGTATATATATCACTAGGTAAAAAATGATGTTTTGGTGTTAACAGATAAATCAATCTCTCTCACTCTCTCTCTCTGTGTATACACACAAACATACACACATCAAGTAGGTTAAAAAAATGATCTTTTGCTGCTTTTAGCCTTTCCTTTTCCAAAATTCCTTTGACAGGTGACTGGGTAAGGAAAGGATATGAAGTCTTAGATAATGTGAAATTACTTTTTTTTCCAAAAAGCCAGACCCATTGTAAACAGTTATTAAAGGCAGACATGCAGGGAATAATGTCACATTCTTTGTAGCTGCTTCCTCAGTTTAATACCTTCTAATCTATATGGTTAGTGACAGAATTGCAAAGTTAAAAATGACTGTTGCAGCTTTTTAGAAATTCTATCTGAAAATGAATACCTACCACCCCCGCACTTAAAAAGTGACCATCAATTTTTTGCTACAAGAACTTGAATAAGGAATAAAGCATTATGTCCTGAGGTGTTTTTGAAGATCTCTCTTTTTTAGGAATCTTATTTTCCCCCAGTCATTATGATTAAATTTTCCACTTCAGCTGCCACCCATTGCTTTTGGTTTTGCCCTCTCTGACCAAGCAGAACAGTTGAGTCTTTCTTCCAGATGACGAACTTCCAAGCACTTGAAAAGAGCAATCTTGTTTCCCTTAAGTCTTCTGTTCTCTAGGCTAAATATTTCCAGTTCTTGCTTCTGATCCTTATATGACATGGACTTGAGGCCAACCACCATCCTGATGATTCTTCTGTGAATATTCTAGAGCAGGAGTTTTAAAGTGTGTGTGTGTGTGAGACAGAGAGAGAGAGAGTAGAGAGACCCCTTTGACAGTCTATTCATAAACCCTCCTGAGATGGATCTTAAGTTATGAACCTTTGTTCAATAGCTTAGCAGTACTTTACCTAAATTGTAGGGCTAAGAACTGAACACAGTATTCTATTTGTATTATGACCACAGCAGTGTCTTCATCCTTTAAAACTCCGCCCCACTTAATGAAACCCAAGATTGCTTTTCCTTTCTTGGCTACCATATCATACTCAACTCATATTGAGAGGGCAGTTCGCTAAAATACAAAGATAGTTTTTGTTTGTTTGTTTTCCTGAACAAAGTACGGTCCGATGCATTTATCCCACATGCCTGTAAAGTCAATCATAGGAGATTTTTATATTTTTCACTATTAAATTATATCTTATGAAATTCAACTTTATGTTGCAATGAGTCAAAATCTTATTTGGATCCTTACTGTGTGTGCATTAGCTATCCCTCCCAATTTGGTACTATTGGCAAATTTCATACATAACCCATTTATGCCTTTATTCAAGCCAATGATGGAAGTGTTAAGTAGCACAGAGTTAAGTCCAGATCCTTTGAGCATTCCACTGCTTACCTCCTTTTAAGCTGACAGAAAAGCATTTGTGATTAATCTTTGCATTTGATCATTTAACCAATTTTGAAGCTACCTAATTATACTATTGCCTGACAGGCATTTCTCCCTCTTTCCCATAAGAAGAGAATGAGACGCTGTAGCAAATAGTTTACTAAAATCCAAGTAACTATGTCTATAGCATTAACTTGATGTATCAATTTAGCAATCCTTTCAAAGAAGAAAAGGTTAATCTGGCATAATGTGTTATTGATGAAACCATACTTGTTCTTCATAATCAATATTTCCTTTATAAAATGTCCACTTACATGTCTTTAGTATTTAGGTATTGATTTGCTTCTCTGTTGGTTTGTTTGACCCAGACTTTTACTTTCAGCAGTAGAGGGAACTGTAGGTGAAGACACTATGAAAGTTATTGCATTAGATTGTTACTGGGGGAACTGGCTTGCCTCGCCATGATTGGTGATTGCCATTATTTGTCAGAAGTAGGATTTGAACCCTCGTTTTTCAGACATGATCCTGCTATTATGCCTCTCTTTAAGCCTAAAAGTCTAGAATTTGGGGAGAAATTACAGTCATGCTCCCTGGCTTATAGGTTATAGATTTTCTCCTCTTCCCCTTTTTATGTTTTTTGAAAATCGGGATAATTTGTGCCTTCTTCATTCTTGCTGGACCATTCTAGTTCTCCATGACTTTCATGGGAGTCCTCATTTGCATTTTCCCATTATTCATGGAATTTATTATATTCTTTATTTAGAGATCTAACCCTGTCCCCAAAGGTGGCTAAATGATCCCATCCATCAGTCCTTTGTATTACTTTACATCCACATTTGTTTAACTATTTTCCAATCGACAGGCATCTACTTTTTTTCCTAGTTTGAGGCAGATATGCTAAAGACCTTAGCTTCAATAGGTCAAAGTCTCCCACTGTATCCAGGGCCATCTCCAGTTGTTCTGATCTATATACCTTGCCACTGGACCCAGATGTCTCCAAAGGAGAGAATGAAGCTGGTGACTTTGCATAGGTATCCCTCACTTAAAATCCAATGAACTTGCATGTCATGACATCACCTCCCTGATATCATGACCCTCTTCTAGAATGAAGGACCAACAACAGCTCAAGGTTGTAGTTTATTGGGGCTGCACAACTTACATTTCTCAAGGACTGTTAGGAATACTCTTTCTGTCTCCTTACTTATCTTGGTTATCACATATTAGCTATATGTGTTCCCTTTGTCCCAGTTCATCATTTTCTATGGAAGAGAAAATGAGCAAAATAGAAATTGATCAGCCCTACTTGACTTCTCTCTGATGCCACATTATTGCCTAATACAATATGAAAAGTGTCCCTCCCCCTTTTTCTGAGCTTCCTTTTTTTCCCTAATGTAACAACAAAAAAGCAAAACCAATTAAAGAACTCCACCAACCTTTAGTCACGTGGGTATCAAATCTCTATTACCATTTTGATTTATTAGTTTGCAATTCCAGAACACTGAAAGGTTAAGTGACTTTGCCAGGATCATAACAGCCAGTCCGAGTCCAAGATGGTACTTGAATGCAAGCTTTTCTGCTTTTGAGACCATTTCTATTTCTGCTTTGTCTTGTGCCCCTAAATCAGTCAATATCACAGATGCAGACTAGATCCTTATGTCTTTCCAGTCAAAAGGTCTCCTGGGAAAATTTTGAACGTTTAAGGTTAATCTATCTGAACAGGGTCATAGAATGATATTAGTGTGATGATATATGTGATATATATTCCATTCCATTTTCTTCATCTAGCAAACAAATTTATGAAGTGTCCCTATACTTTACTTTTGAGTTACTGAATCCATATAAGATCAATAAAGTATATTAAAATATTTTTAGAAATTAGCAAAAAATAAATCCACTTGATAGAGCTTTACATGCACAGTCCTTGAGGGCAGATACTAGTATTAGTTTTATCTTCATATCTTGACAACACTTAGAGTACCTGGCACATAACAGGTGGTTAATAATTCTTACCGAATCTCTCAAATGTCTAAATGTTTATGATTGTCCTTTCTTTGGTCCATAGGAGTCTGAACTTATTGAACTAAGGGAAACCATAGAAATGTTGAAAGCTCAGAATTCTGCTGCACAGGCCGCCATTCAGGGAGCACTAAATGGCCCTGATAATCCCCCAAAAGGTATGTTACCTACAAATGCTATTCCTGAATTTTATAAAATTTGATATTGGTTTTAATTGTTGTTTGGGGCAAAGCCAGTCTTGTGTTATGATATTCAGAGATTACTTAAAAAAATACATAGCAAACAATCAAATGAGCTTTTTTGTTATTTAAAAGGTGGCTTTTGTGGGCATTTTGATGGATTATTTTTTCAAATCTGTACCTTATGATTCTCAAAGAATCACTGTGATTTTATTAATTTGTTCTTAAGTTCATGCAGATATCATCACCCCACTGGATTTCAACATCAGCTAAGATTTCTATATTCATGCAATGTTAAATGACCATTTAGGGATGATGGTGGAATTCCTCCTGCTTCCACTGAACATTTATTGTTTTTTATTACAATTTGCAACACTTTAAACTAGCCTAATGTGACATATGAGCATCCATATAGACATGCTTGAGATGAAAATGAAGACATCTTTCTCACTAAATAATTTACTTTATGCCTTCATTAAATAGCTGCTCAACTAAAATCCTTAAAATAGGATTCAATTATGCATATTCCTTCTTACATTCAGCCTGTCTAGGTTGCATCCTCTATACAAAGTGAGATACACCTTTAAAGTACAGAATAAAATAGTCCTCTGGTATTGATGTCTGTTCAATATTTAGTAACTATTTTCCCAAGGAAAATTTATATGTTTTATGGGAAATTGTAGTGTCATAAACACTTCTCCTAGTGCTATAATAAAGCAGCTTGTGTTCTCAATCTTGAAGCTTTAAATGAGTCCAGAAGGGGTTTAGGAAGCCTTATTCCTCTCTCTATACAAGTCATTGAAATAAAACTCAGGAAAGAATGTCTTTATTCTTGGGCAACAGGTTGTTCAATACATCAATCAGACCTGGACAATATAAACTATTAAAAGGGGGAAAGATATCTAGAAGAAGGGAGGAAGGAAAGAAATTCATTCAGTTCTAGTAGCCAAAGAGTGGATTGCCAAAATTTAGACCAAACCAAAATTCTCTCTCCACTCAGGAGCACTTTTTATTTCTTCAGGTGTTTGTTCATGTCCCAGCATTATAAGAATTAACAGACCACTTAATGAATAATGAAAAAAAAAATGTATACCATCCTGATTTTAAATGCCTGCTGTACTGATCAACAACCCAACAGATTGAATGCATTGTTTGCCTTCCAACAGCTTATTTCAGTGATCATGTAGACACAGCCTCATAAATTTATATTGAAATTGACTGTTAGTGACCATGTTTGACTTGCAGACTATACATCTATCCATTTTAAATGTCAAGGATTAAGTGTCAGGTGAATCTCTAACATGGGACTTACAGTCGATTGTTTTCACTTTATGAAGCATATGGAATATCTTTTCAATGTTTCCTGTTATAACATTAATAAATAAAAATAAAACACTACTTATCTTTAATACTGTAGACAACTCCGTAGAGCTACAAGTTTCAGCATGGATGCCATAAGTACCATGTTTCTTCATCTGACACTCTTCTGTATACAAAAAAATAAAATCAAAGATCAGGTACCAAGATCTGGAACATAATAATCATTTCATCAATACTTGATGACTGACTGACTACACTGATTGTCATTAGCCATCAAACAGCACTCAGATAACAATTTGTTCCAGGAGTATTTGTAGCAGAAGTCTATTGAATATAAGATGAGAATAAGAAATGACAATAATTATAATTAAAAATAAAGATGTTGATGATACTGAGATGATGATGAAGATTATGATGTATGTTAGAAAGAGCATACAGAGAGCTGGTCAGGGCAGAAACAATTGGGTTCAAGTCAGACTTCTGATAGATTCTGGTTGTGTGCTTCTGGCCTTGCCATTTAAATCCCCAGTTCTGTAGCCAGCTTCTGAGACTCTATAAACCTTGCAGAGGCATAGCTGATCTGCATTGATTGAAGGCAACTCTTTCCTGGGATTTCCATTCACCAGTAATATCCTGGGTCCAGAAAGAATGATATCCTGCTCATGATTCCCTTGCTTCATCCGTCAAGTGATGATAAGAACAATAATATTGGCTGTCTCATGTAATTATCATCAGAAATGGTGAAGTTTGATTGAAGGGAGCACTGGATTTGCTGTCAAAAGTCTCAGATTCTAATTTGATTACTTGCAACCTCCATAATATTGGGATCATCATGTACTTTCTCTGCACCACAGTTTCTTTATCCATAGAAGGAATGGGTTAGACTAGATATTTGGTTCCCTTTTAGCTCTAATGTTCTAAGCTGTTAGGATGAAATGAGATAAGATATTCAACATGTTTTGTACCTTGACATATTACAGACCTTTGACCTATTATAAGGAATCCTATGTAGCACCCACTCTAAAGCTGTTCCCCTGAATAAGGCTCACACTGGTGAGTTGAGTTCTCAAAGGGAAAACTGCTGCTATTCTCATGGTTCTAGGTGTAATCTTGGGGGTCCAAGTTTCTAGTTGTGTTGCTTCTTCGTCCCAATGGGTATTGTTTCTTGACTCCAAGAGAAGTTCTTAGATAAGAACGTCCTGTAGGAAGTCACTAAATGGAAGGATGGTATCACTCCCATGTAGTTGCTTTTGGGAGATAATTCAATCAGCACCTTTTCACAAATAGCGTTTCTCATATTCCTAGTGTGGAATGGTAAAGGGTTCTATCTATTTTTATTTATGCTTTTTATTTGGCTCTCTGGTATACGTGGACATTGGGGTCATCCACATATTGGAATGATGCTCTGATTGATTGAGTGGGAACTGAGTGTAGTAGATAGAAAGCTGGCATGAAAGCCACACAGATGAGGTCAAGGCCTGCCTCTGATACAAAGCCCCACCATGACATTGGGGAGGTTACATAGCATCTCAATGCTGTTTATGCAACGACCTAAGGATGTACATTGCAGAGAAAATGCTGCCTGGCTACGGCAGAGAGAGTGTCCTCATCTGGGCCTTCACCATAGCAATTGGACCACAAGTCCAGTACCTGTGCCTGGAACTAATTGAAAAATAATGTCATCTTGTAGACAGGGAGTTGGCTTTGGAGCTGGAAAGAATTGTATTCATGTTTCACCCCTGATATGTATTGGCTGTGTGACCGTGGGCAAGTCACCTAACCTCTGAGTGTTTTAGGTAAGCAAAGAGACTCGAAGTTGCAGAAAATTTGGTGACCTGTTTTGGTAGAGGGACTTTTCTTCTCTGGTGATTTTGTAAACTCTTAAAATCCCAGGTCTAGTTTCACTTCTCTGTAATTGATTAGTAAAAAGATAAGCTAAACTAAAAGAAGCAAGGCCTACTTTTACACAAAAGCAAGAGGAAATTTTATTGTTAGTGGTTAAAAGGCAATGAGTATTCACCAATGCCTTCCCCGCTGTTTTTTCTCCTTCCTTCCTGTCTTTCTCCTTTCCTTCTTCCCCTGCTTTCTCCCTTCCACTGCTTTCTATGTTTCCATATTTCTCCTTCTCCTCCTTTTCTCTCATCTTTCTTCCAGATCTCCGTATTAGAAGGCAGCATTCCTCAGAAAGTGTGTCCAGTATCAACAGTGCTACAAGCCATTCCAGCATTGGCAGTGGTAATGACGCTGACTCTAAGAAAAAGAAAAAGAAAAACTGGGTAAGTTCTTTGATCAATCTGCCTCATAATTTGTATATCAGACCACATAACACTAGTAGAACTTCTTGATGTGTAGGAATTCAACTCCAACCCTAAAAGTCAAACTTCATTTATTACTAAATCAATGGCTTTGTGATCTAGTGATCTAGGGTGATCTAGTTCAGGTGTGGGGAACCTGCAGCCTCAAGGTCACACGTGGCCATCTAGGTCCTTGAGTTCACTGTTTTGAATAAGTCTAAGTTTTACAGAACAAATCTTTTTATTAAGGAAATTTGTTCTGTGAAGTTTGGATTCAGTCAAATGGTCATACTTGAGGACCTAGAGTGCCACATGTGACCTCAAAGCCGCAAGTTCCCCATTCCTGGTCTAGTTAAAATAAACTGAGGCTTCTTCACCACGCTAATAAACAATCAACAAATATTTCAGTGCCTGCTGTGTGCCAGGGACTTTACAGTAAGTGTTTACAATAAGAAGAGGAGAGGAAGAGAGGAGAGGGGAGGAAAAGAGAGGAGACAAAAAGAAAAGAACAATTCCTTCTCTCAAGGAATTTAGATTCTATGCAGCTGGGGTCAGGGAGTTCCAAAATGTAGAATGACCAACTCTCTCCCACCCCATGCAAAGGTGATCTGTCACATTTTCTTCTGAGACAGTCTGACCACATTCACCAGGCAAAGGTGATAGGGGTAGCCACTTTGGTCCATATGGAAGGAAGGAAGAAAGGACAGAGAAAAAGAAAAGAAAAAATAGAAAAGAACATGGCTACCTGGGGGCTAGATAATAATACATTTAATATAATTGTACTTAGCAGGAATGGTTCCAGTGCACAGTACTTAGAAGCAACAAACTGAGAGGTTCTCTTAAAAAAGAAACAAACCACTGGTGAACAGAGTGGTTACATAAGTGAAGCTCTTTTGATGAAACCAGACACATACATATCACAGGATCTTATTGGAGTGTTTTCTATTAAATAATGAAAGACATATCTTTTTTGTTTTAAAAAAATGTTTATGCAGGTAATATTTTTAAATACTGATCAGCCTTCATTCCCTTGATTTGTAATTCCACACTCTTTCATGTTTCTGCAAGGTGAACTCTAGAGGAAGTGAGGTGAATATAAACCATGGACAATTTGGCATGCATCTATAAAAACCCCCTATCTTGGCATGATTGCTATTCATTTTGGCAGTAGGCTTTTATACCCTTTTAAAAACAGATTATCTTGTATGTCTTTGTGTCTTTTCATTTTAATCTCAGTCTATAAAGAAAGGTAATGTAGCCACTTCTGAATAAAACTGTAGGGGACATCAATTCTCTTTTTGAATAGTTTGGGAATTTAAAATTTCAATAGAAAATAGCACTTAATAAAGAGCAAGGTGAATTTGATTTTATTTTGCCTTTTAAGTTGACAATATCAGCTATGGCTGATGTTATTTTAGTGATGAGGTAATTATTTAAAACCAAGTGCCTTGAAGGGAAAAGTCACGGGCATGGGCATTGGTCAAAGGTGCTTGGTTTTAAATGGGTGCTCTGATGGCCATGCTGCTCATTCTGCCCTTGTCTGAAAATCCTCAATGTCTGCGCTGTGCTGGATTAATATATATTTGTATATATTTTAAGGCAAAACACAGTATTGTATTATTAGAGATACTGTGTTGCATACGTTAATTCTCTGCTTCTACATACTGACCCCAGGCAGTGGCTAGGATGGCATCTGCAAACTAACTTCTCAAAACAAAACAAAACAAAACAAAAAGCTTTCTCATGATACCCAGAAAACAAGGAAAAGGCTAATTTCTCTCTTTCTTTCAGCTGAGGAGTTCATTCAAACAAGCCTTTGGGAAGAAAAAGTCCACCAAGCCCCCTTCCTCCCATTCTGACATCGAAGAGCTGACTGATTCATCCCTTCCATCATCACCGAAGCTGCCCCATAGCTCTGGTGACTGTGGGTCAGTATCCATGAAGCCTTCACAATCAGCTTCTGCGTAAGTCACGTTCTAGACAGGCTGCTGGTTGATTAAAATAAAGCAGTCAGCGAAATGAGGTATTGGACCTCAGGCTCAGCCCTCTTCTATTTGTTTCTTTTAATTCCACATTTCAAATATTTGAACATTTTTAAAACATGAAGCAGTTTAAATTTTAGCATTGTGGCATCCCCTTTTTGAACATATTTTTATTTTCACATTCTCATTTCATATATGACAATACTTACTTTTCTTTCGTGTGATGGGAATCGACTATTTTCCACCATCACTCTCCATTTTCCCATCTAAACCATTATCTTTGCTTCTTTCTATTTGCATTTGTCTCTGTCTGTCTAATTGTGCATGGACACAGATCATCTCTTGTGTGGGCACCAAAGAAACGACAAAACGGCCATGTGATCTACAAGCACAGATCTCGGTAAAAGGCGTGTGGTGCATGACGCTCTATACGTAGCCAAAAGCAAACCTGGAAAATGTTCTGGTTTTTTTTTCTTCCTAGGAATCATTTGCATGTTTTTCAGGAGCAAAAATATTTTGAGTCCTTTAGTGTAGTTTAGGGGAGGCAATGTGCTAATGAAAAGTACACTAAGCCTCATGTCAAAAGACCTGTCTTTGAATCCTGGCTCTGTCACTTACTAGATAAATGACTCCCAGCCTCCTCCCCCACCCCCCGGCCCCCCCAAGAAAAAAAAGTAAAAAACTCCAAGCCTGTTTTTCAATTTGTAAAATGGGGGAAATAATATCATAGAGTTGGAAGGGACCTCAAAGAACAACAAATAAAATCTAATGTCTTCCGCTATTAGAATATGAATTTCTTGAGAGAATGGATGAGTTATTTTTTTTTTCTCATTGTAACTCCACAACCTAGCATAATGACTGCTACATAGCTGGAACTTATTAACTGCTTATCGATCTATTGATTGAACCAGTCTATCTACCTGGAAAATGAATGCCCTCTAGGATATTCTTGATAAATGACCAACCACACCATGCTAAAAGATTTTTAATGTTTGGGAGCTCACTACCTTCCCAAGGCAACTCATTCCATTTTCAGGTTTTGCTAATTGAACATTTTTTTTTTTCTTCTATTGAGTGAAAATTTGGCTTTCTGTAACTGATATTCATTAGTTTAAATTCTGGTCTCAGAGGCCAAGAAAAACGAATTAAATTCTCTAATCACATGACATTTCTACAAGCATTTGAAAACAGTGATTTTTTTCTATACTAAGTTCATCTCTTCGACAAGTTAACCATCCCCAATTCTTTCAAATGAATGATACTCATAGGGTATGTTTTCACGTGCCTTACCTCCCTGTTTGCCTTCTTCTGATTGTATACCAATTTGTCAGTGCCCCTGTCAGTATTAATTATCCTTTCCCTACCTGCTTTACAGGGTTTCTAAGCGGAAAGTTTTTATGAATAGTGAATTGCTATTTAAATGGGAGTATTTATTATTACAAATAATCATATCAGTTACTTGGAGGTAGTGTGACCTGGTACAGAAGTGCCCTGGGAGTTAGGACGATCTGGATTAAAATCTTAACTCAGGTGCATATTAATTTTAAGACCTTGGAAATGTCATCTAACCTCACTGTGCCTCAGTTTCCTTCTATGCAAAATGAGAGGGTTATGCTTGAAGGCTTCTAAGTTCCCTTGTAGTTCTAAAAGGCATGATGCTGTGTTCATATACATCATATACACATACTGCCTGTGTAGTCTTGGTCAAATTGCTTAACTTTTCTTTGTCACTGTCAACTCTTTAAGATTAAAAGTTGCTAGACAGGTGCTGACCTTAATTTTAAGAGCATTTCTTTACTAGGAATTCTCATAACAATGGTATTGCAGATATAGTCCTCTACTAATCACCCTCAAGAAAAGAAAAAAAGAGATGAGAAGACAATATGTACTGATAGAGATACTTTCCACTATGGTAGTTGCCTATGCAGATGAAAATCCAGGCCCATTTTCCTTCTCTCTCTAATAAGTAAAACTGGAAAACTGACCTATGCTTTCCCAGTTCTGTTATATGATCAAATAATTTGGCTGAATCGTCATCCTTCTCTAAGTTCTCCCTGAAACCTCCTCAAGGTGCCTATATAATTCACAAATCTGGAAGGCAATGCCAATGGGAGACAAACTCTTAGGTCCTACAGAGATCGAAAGGCGTTAAGAATGATACTGGTGATGGGCAGCTCTCATGTAAGGAATAGACTATCAATGTTTGGAAGGTTCCTCATCAGAAACTTGGCCACTCTGTGCTAAATATCATTGAGAGACCTTTAAATACCTAGTTCTATTCTCTGTGAAGTCATGAGTCACTCTTTGTGTAGGAGGGAACAGTGCCCCAGACTAAAGAAATCACATGTCATTAAACTGCTTAAGTAACAATCATTGGTTCATCACCTCTTTAGGTCTTTGTAGACAAAGGCTGGGTGACCAGAAGTCTTTGATGTAGGGGGGGTTATTTCCAGGCACAAGTGTGAACTAAGTGAGCTCCAAGGTCTCTTCTAACTCTGAGGATATTTTTACAACTAGGATCATGTGCTCAGTCAATTTCTTTCTCCTCTTTTTAAAAAGTCTAATTTACTAGGGCAGGGAAATGCTTTGCAATGATTTGATATTCATTAAACCTTTCCTAATGCTAAGATGCAAAACAAAAAATTGGAATGCTAGGTTGCCAGTCACCAAATGAGAATAAGAATTCATTCCCTTCCTTTCCACAAGTGACAAAAATGATCAGTAGTCCATCACTTTCACAATAAACATTGACGGAGTGACTGCTGTGTGTTCAGGACTGATCTGGATGCTTTAAGGCATTAAAAAAATAAAGATGCATAAGAGACAGTGTCAATATAGAATGAGTTTACAGTATCACTGGGGAGAGATATATAAGACAGCATGTGATTAAGTGCTAGGACAAGTGATATGGACAGGAAGAACTATAGGATTTAGTGTTTTCATTTACTTTTCTAGTAGTGGTAATGAATTTGCCCTGATCTAGTCACAGTCTCTTGCCCTGTGTAACTAAAAATAACAATTTGTTGAGACAACTGGTTGGGAATAGGGAGACAATGCAAAGTTGAATTTCCTAGGTTTATTGGAGCTTGTGATTTTATCCCTATTGGCATCCTCTAATTCAGGAAGACAAAGCATGTATTCCTCCTAAAATGCTGAGATCTAACCTCTCTACTGTTTTGGATGCTGCTAACTGCTTAGTACTTTTGGATAATCTCTGTTTTCCTGTCTTTGTGCCTTAACACTCTTCTTGTTTGCTTCCTGTCTCTTAAATTACCTCATAGGATCACAGGATTGTAGATCCGTTAAGCAAAAAAGGTTTTAAGTGAAAAAGGGTGAGGCAAGAAAGGACTACCTACATGTTTCTCCCAAGTTAGAAACCATGAAGAGTAGCTAGAGAGAAAACCAGTTGATAAAACCAGAAGATACATAGGAGATAAACTTGTGGTTTTAAATGCCTAAGTGCAAATGCCCTAAATTTAGGCAACAAATAAGAGAAACCAAAAATTCTAACAAAGCATTTTTTGCATCATGGATTAAACTGTCATCTGCAGGATGAAATATCATGGATCTGGGAGGGTATACCTCATCCTAAAGTAGCAGGACAGATAAAAGGGATGTGAGGGTTGGTATGGCGTTGTGTTTTAAGAAGGTATACCTTTGTGAAAAAATCCAGGAATCAGAAGTGGAAGGCATGGTGGAGAAAATCAGTGGAGTGAATTCTTTGTTGCTTTTTTAATTGTTATATACTCCATACCATTTGGGTAGAAAGAAGAAATAGGTGAGGTTTTGAAATAGAGGACAAGCCTGTCACAGAGACAATGTTACAGTGAAGTGTGTGTGTGTGTGTGTGTGTGTGTGTGTGTGTGTGTGTGTGCATGTGTATGTGTACGTGTATGGGGGCGGTGTTTAATAATCCAGATCATTGTTAGGGAGGGCTCTCTGACAAAAGTAAAGTGGTTAATGACCTCTTAAGTTTTTTAGTGATGATTTCATTATTCAAAAGTAACCACTAAAGGGAAGTTATATTCTGGAAATAATTCTCATTAATACAATGGGGCTGATTGCTGTGATGAAAATGATGAAAAACCTAGGTAGAAAGAAGTGAACACTCCTCTGACAGAAATGAAGAAGAAATCTAGGCACAGTTTTACGTGCTTCCTAGATCTGGGGAAAGCAGACTTCAAAAGATTTAGAGGAAATACAAGTAGCATCTCCTGGACTAAAGTACTTCAGAGATAATTGGCCCAGAAAGGATGGGAAAGGCTGGAGAATATAATTCTGAAGACACAAAAGAAAAGAATTCAAATAAGGAAAATAGAGTTTCTCTGAAGAGACAAACATAGGGAACTTAGCAACCACCTTAGATTTTAAAAAGAAATTTAGAGAAGATGAAAGCAAGGGAAAGTAAGAGAAGTGAATGAAAGAGTATGGTTGTTCCTACTGGGGGGAAAAACACAGTGTAAAAAATACTAAAACTCAGAATGAACTAATTCTAGTGAGGAAACCTAAGGGCAACAATAACATTAAACCATATTGCTATATTTAGAGAAAAGGGATGATCAAAGAAGGGATAGGAAGTCTGCTTGACAACAGAGAAGGCAGAGCTACTCAATTTTTCTCATACTTCTATTTTCTTTGACAATGAGGATGACCTTTGAAATGGCAATGGCATAACTGAAATCAATAACAGGAATTTTATACTCAAGCAAGATAGCTAGCTGCCCTTGATGAATTTAAAGTCTTCCAGCCCAAGTGAATCTTGGGGACTCAAAAGAACTGGCAGAGGGGGTTGCTGATCTCTCAGGGATGTCTGAAAGGTCATGAGGAATGGGATGAGTACCACAGGATGGGAGAGCAAATATTCCAATATTCAAAACAGGGCAGAAAAGACAGTCTACAAACTCTAGGCCATCAAGCATGACTTGGATTCCATGAAAAGATCTAGAACTAATCGTTATTAAGATGACTGGTGAACACCTAGATTGACAAACAGTGATTGTGAGCTTTACCTTATTTCCTTTTTGGAAATCTTACTATAGTAATGGATGAGGGAAATCTTGTACCTGTAGTTCACCTAGATTTTTGCAAACTTTTTGACAGACTTTCTCCAACTATTCTTGTAGAAAAGATGGAAAAATACAGATTAGACCAGTAGTGTTAAATTCAGATGGAAACATTTCCCTGCAGCTCCACCAAGCCACTAGCCAGACCAGTTATGGGCTGGAAGTCTGATTAGAAAATGACACACAGAGGGATTCCAAACTGGCCTCATGGCCAGATTTAAAGAGTTTTTATTAATAGTTTATGTCAGTATGGCAGGAAGATTCCAGTGGAGTATGCCTAGCATCTGTACCTAGTCCTATACTGGGAAATATTTTTATTGATCATTTGTACAAAGATAATAATGGACCGTTCAACATATTTTTGAAGTACATGAAGCTGGATAGCCAACATGATGGATGACAGAGCAATAATCTCGAAGAATAATGACTTCATCCATTTTGATGAATCTTATAAGATGAAATTCAGTAGGGATAAATGCAGTCTTATACTTGGGTACAAAAAAGCATTTTTACAAATGCAAGATACAGGGAGGCATGTTAGATACCAGCTGTTCCCCTATGACATCAATATCATTGTAATTATTTTTATAGATTAATCACATAGTGAAGTTACTTCATGTTTAGTCATGCATGGATATTTTTAACTTTAGATAAAAATGGATAGATAAAAAGTTGGCCAATATTTTCATTTATGAACCATTTAAAGCTTCTTTCTGCAATTCTCTCTGTCTCTGTATCTCCCGTTGTTCCTGTCTCTGTCTCATCTATATATCAACGAACACTTTCTGTTGAACCCCAGCTTATGTGAGGGTACATTTCTTTTCCATAATCTTCTTTCTTTTCCTTCTTACCATTTTGCTTTTCCCTCTTTAGGATCTGTGAATGCACAGAGGCAGAAGCTGAGATTATTCTGCAGTTAAAGAGTGAGCTCAGAGAGAAGGAGTTAAAATTAACGGATATTCGTCTAGAAGCTCTCAGTTCTGCTCACCATCTTGACCAGATTCGGGAAGCCATGAATCGAATGCAGGTCAGTGCTTTGGTTAGGTTGAGGAACAAAGCAAATGCTTAAGATGTTGGTATTTTTATCCTAGATTTAAATGACTTAAGGCAACTTTCACACACTGTGAAAATGAATATGCTACATGTTAAATATACTGTAAAAATGTTCTCTGAATTTTGCCACTGTATCTCATTTTTTACCCATAGTCACCAAAATAGAACTTGAGTAAGTCCAGGGATGAGAACAGGAATGGAGTGGTTATATCAGACCTGTGGCTGTGAGATATGCTTTGAACCAAGACAATTGAATTAATTTGAGTTGGAGATTAAATTCAAGTTCATTCCTGTGTCTGTAGAGAAACATTTACCATTCTACAGTACTGATAGTTCCAATTTTTTCCACTTCCTGTCATCATGTATCTGTTTCTTTATGTACTTTTGAAATATGACTTTCAAGTGACTTTACACATTAGTATTTAAAAAAAAAATAATAAATCATTAAAAGAAAGAATAAGGCCTCCATCATTGTTTCTAACTGAAGAAAGAAAATGTCTTCCTCGGAAGTGAGCTTTTGAATATCCCTGAACTTGATGGAGAGAGGTTAAATTCAGAACAAACAGGATGTTCTTAGATTAAGTTTTTATTTTATAGTTGTAAACTCATCCTTCAGCACCATGGAGGATTTAAAGGAAAGGGCAAATCTCCTAACTGTGCAAATATATATTTTAATAAGTGTGTAGGTGTCAGATGATTTTGTTGACTATTTCATGAATTGGTAACCTTTCAGATTTTGATATGGGCTTTGAACTTTATGGGGAGACTATCTTATTTTTATGTAATATTACTGAGATTTTGTTTATTGCTTTTGTAAAATCATCTCTTCAACATGCTGAGAAGGGTATTGTTTGAGTTATTTTGTCTGTGACCATTACCTAAGGATTATTCAAGTAGCTATTTATTGAAATTATTCATTTTTTAATTTTAATTATTCTAAATAAATATCCAAATGAGAAAAGTTAGCTTCTAAAACAAAAAACACTAACAGGTCTTTAGTCAAACCCCCTCCCCGCCCCCAACCAAGTGCATATGTTCTCATTGATCTCACTGTGCTCACTGTCTCTGTCTCTTCCTCTCTCTCTCTCTCTCTCTCTCTCTCTCTCTCTCTCTCTCTCTCTCTCTCTCTCTGCCTCTCTCTCTCTCTCTCTCTCTCTCTCTCTCTCTCTCTCTCTCTCTCTCTCTCTCTATATATATATATATATATATATATATATATATATATATATGTGGGTGTGGGTGTGGGTGTGTGTGGGTGTGTGTGGGTGGGTGTGGGTGTGTGTGTACATACTGAAAATACTAATTGACTGAAACCTTTCTCTCTCTCTTTCTGTCTGTATGTGTGTGTGTACTGAAAAATGCTTAGTATTTAGCAGTGAGAGGAAAACATGATTCTTTTGATTCTGATTTTGTCTCACTTTTTTCCTTTCTGCACTAATGAAGGAAATTTTGTGTTTAGGGCCCATATTTGTTCATTTCTTATGCTATCTCTGGACTGTGAGGTAGGGATTTGAGAGGAGATAACTGTTTTCTCTAATTCAGTTCTACTTATTTTTGGCGATTTCCCCATCCCCACACCCTCTTTGCAATAGAATGAAATTGAAATCTTGAAAGCTGAAAATGACCGTTTGAAGGCAGAGACTGGGAATTCAGGGAAGCCTGCTCGCCCTTCATCTGAGTCTTCTAACAGCCCCTCTTCCTCATCTTCTCGTCAGTCTTTGGGGCTTTCATTGAACAACTTGAACATCACTGACTCTATTACCTCAGGTGACTATGTGTGTGTGTCTCTGTCTGTCTGCACCTGTCATTTCACTGAAGGAAGCTAGTAATTCTGAGAATATATTAACTGGTTTTTTTGTAACCCTACAAAATATTTTCTGAATGTTATCAGCATAGCAAGGTGACAAGAATTACAGATTTGGAGTCAGGGAATCTGGGGAGAAATCCTGGTTCTGCCATTTCTTACCTAGGAAAGTTTGAGTAAGTCACTTGTCTGGGTCTCAGTTTTCATAACTGTAAACTGAGGGAATTTAACTAAAAGTTTCTTTCTCTTATGATCATTTGAAGTCATTCCTGGCTTCTACCTCAGACTTGACTGCTACATATTCCAAAATATAGGAAATGAGGAAGCTTTCTATACAGATAATTTTGGAGAGTTTCCTGGAAGACTGAAAGGTAAGTAGGTTGCCCAAGGTTGCACGGCCAGCAAATGGCAGAAATGAGACTTGAACCCAGGGCTTCCTGTCTCTGAGCCTAGTGCTTCATTAACTTTACTGACTCTCCATCATGGAAAGTGAAGGCAGAGGATTTTAAAGAGTTTATTCTGCTAATCCTAAACTGTTGATCAGTGTGGCTTCTATTTCATCACCTGACATTTCACTCTGATTCCATGCATAATGTCTCTTTGATCATGAACAGAAAGAGAATCTTCTCAACAGAGTCACTCAAATTATTGAATAATCTGTTAAGTAGGGGCATTCATTATTTGTATAATGTAGAACTTCTTAATCTATAGATTTCATGATTCAGAAATTAAAATAACATTGATATCACCCTCTGTGTATGCAATTTTGTGTGTATATATATATATGTAATTTAAATATTAAAATATTATCCATCTTCATTCAACATTCGGTCCTAAATTACTGAGTTTAAGTTTGCTCTCAAGCAGTTTGCATTCTAATGTAGGAGAAAAATTACATATGTATGTATATATGTATGTGTGTGTCTTCATGCTTGTGTATGTATGTATATATGTATGCAGATAAATATATACACTATGGATATTTACATGCTAATGGGAAGAAATATACATATATATTTATGGATGCTTAAATATTTTATACATGTGCATACATACATATACACACACACCACATGATAATGTAAATTTCTGGAGGGCAAGGTCAATATCACATGTTTTTCTTTGTATCCCCAGTAATCACATTATTCACGACATGTAGCATAACCCCTAGTAGACTCTTGTTGATTGAATGATCCATTTCTGATAACTAAGTTCCCCTTTAGCATTAGAATTTATTATTCTATGTAGATACTAATGATGTAAACAGAGTAGAGATGTTAATGAATTTCAAGTGGAATAGTATTTTCCTATAAAATATTCGGTGGGAACGTATGACACCCTCGACTTGGTTATAACTTTCAGCACAGCCTTAGGAGCCTTTGTCGTAATTACAAGGCATGACCACCAGGTGACGCTTGGAAACTATTCATTTGAATGCCTAAGTGCAAAATCAGATTCTACTATAGAACCTCAGAATTTTTCTCTATTCCTTTAAATGAGATTAAAAAGCAAAAGCTAAAGCAGTATGAAATGTCATGGGGCAATGGTAATTACTATTTTTTTTTACTAAAATGCGTTCTTATCTCCTGAGTCTCTGAAAACCCAGAATTTGCATGTCCCTGTCTAAATTTTGACATAGCTCCCACTGCTTGCTTCCATTTAGCTGCCATTCAACATTTAGTCCTAAATTAGTGAGTTTGACTCACTAATAAAAAAATCAACTGATAGATCTTAAGTCCTGTGAAAAATATTTTCCTATGCCTTGAATGTCAGAAGTCAATCTAACACAGAAGAAATATGTATTATACACAAATGCAGGTGTATAGACACATATGTATACATGTACATATGTGTGTGTGTATTTTAATCAGTAAGTAAAGCAGTTTAAAAACTATAGAATAATTAGTTTGGGAGGAATGAGGTAAGAAAACTAGATTCTAAACAAAGAGCGTAGAGAGACTACAGTCAATACAAAATCATGGGATCTTAGAGCTGGAAGGGACCATAGAGGACAAATCATCCAAACCTTTCCTTTTTACAGATGAAGAAACTGAAGACAAGAGAGGATAGCTGGATAATAATAATAATCATTTTTCCAGCTAACAGAGGGAGCAAGGGTGAAGATTTAAAATCAGGTCTTCTGACTCCAAATCCAGACCTTTTTTCATTATGCTCTACAGTACTCCTGTCAGTTAAATTAGAAAAGACAAAAATGATTAAAAAATGGAATGTGCTGGTGTATGAAAGAAAAATATAAGATTGTAATCATCTAAATCCTCTTCGGGAGGCCAGAATAGGCAAAGGAATTAAAGCAGAGTTGAATCAAGGCGATTTCCTTTGTTTACTCATCCTAGTAACAAACATAATGATAGTATGGGAGTTCTAATAACTGTTGGAAGAAAAAAGGAGTTTTCTAAATTTGACATCCTAATCAAATTCAGAAATGAGTCTATCATAGGACAAAATTTGTTTAGTTTTCTTACCATGTTAAATGAGATGGTTTTCTGTCTTACCTGTTATCAGCATTGTTATTTTTGTTCTACAAATCTCAAAACATATTTCAGAATTAATATTTATAAGTATATTCAGTATATAAAGATATATGTGTGTTCATCCTACACTGCTGAAAAAGAGCATGCCATCAGAGAAATGATGACATAACTAAGTGTTTTGAGTGAGGCAGGGCTGAGATACGTAAAGAATAGTTGGAAGGAAACTTTAGCTGGGAAGGCTCCAGAAGCTGGGAGGAATATGGAAAGGTATCTCACAGACATAGGCATTTAGACCAAATCTTGGAGAAAGTTGGCAATTCTAAGAGCAGAAAATGAAAAGGGAGAATATTTCAGGCATAGGGACCAACCACTGCATTGGCCCAGGGATAGGAGGTGAAACCATGTGTTTGAAGAATATCTAATAGTCAATGTGGCCATACCATAGAGTATATAGAGGGAAGTCGTAATATATAGTAAGTTAGAGAGTGTGAAGTTATAAGGATTTCAAATGCTAAACAAGGGAGTTTATATTGGATCCTGGAAAATATAGAGATTCACTGGATCATGTTGAATAAAGAGGTGACATGGTCATCACTATACATTAGGAAAAGTACTTTGGCACCTTAGTGGAGAATAGATTGGAGTGGTGAGAGAATTGGGGCTAAAAGACCAATTAGAGTTCTAGTGCAAAAAAATCCAGGTGAGATGTAGAGAGAAAGGAATGTTTATGATAGATGTGATAGGGGTAGAAATAAGAAAATCTGTCAATAGATTGGGTTTTTAGGTGGAATGAGAGTAAGGAGCTGAGGATGACATCTGGGTTGCAAGTCTGTTTTACTGGGAAGATGCTGGTACACTCCATTATAATAAGGAAGTTCAACAGAAGAAAGTGTTGGAGGGATGATAATGAGTTCTGCAAAATCATGGTGAGCTTGAGATTTCTTTGGTACACTGAATTCAAACTCTCCACTTGATAATGTGGAACTGAAACTCAAGCCAGAAACTAGGATTGGATTTATAGATTTGGGAATGACCAGCAGAAACAGTTGCCAGGAAAGCAAAGCCAAGAAACATCTCCCAGATTCCAAGGACTGAAAAAAGGGAAGAATTAATACTAAAGACCAGTAGCTCAGAAGGCTGAGATAGAAGAGTAGGAAAGAAATGGGAGGAAAGTATCAATAGATGAGAAAGAAAAGAGTGATTGATCAAGGAACACAGCAAAAACAAGAAAGGTATCTTTGGAACATTATATTTCAAATATTATAGTCAGTTTCCATGAATAAGACCTCAGAGAGATGATTATCCATGTGTACTTTTTACTCTTTGACTAACTGTACCATTTTTTTTTCACCTCTGTGACCACTGATGCTTGATATATGGAATGAGCTTTTCCACTGAAGCTTAGAGTACAGTAAAGTCACCTTGATCCTATTTTCCCGTATCATGAGTCTTATTTTCAAGATTAGACTTTTTAATATTTGCAAATCAAAGGACACCAAGAGTTATGTAAGAAAAATAAAGTTTATAATTGATGGTGATGATAATTGGCATTTGTGTCGAGCCTACCATGTGCTAGATACTGCATTAAACATTTTATCAATATTCTCTCATTTGGTCCTCATAGAAACTCTAAGAGGTAGGTACAATTATTAGATTATTATCTCCAGCTAGTAAATGTCTGAGGCTAGATTTGAACTCTGGTCTTCCTGAGTGCATGTACAGTCCTCTATCCCTTGCACCACTCAATGACTCTAATAAATTAATGAGAAGAGGAAAGTAGATGAGAAAGAGGTGGGTTTAGGGAATTTTCAGGCTATGAAATATGGAAGTAAAGAGAGAAAGAAATTATATTTTGCATACTTGGACTAGAAAAAAGTGCAGTGATTGTTGGCATCTTACTTGGTCACGCCCCATGTGTCACACCTGCTGTTTTTCTCTCTGGAGTTGTTTCTGTAATCAGTCATCAGCTTCAATCAGTTGATGGCTAGACTTTGTGACATTGATTGCTTCCATCAGCTAGCAATATTAATTTAAAAACTGCCATACACACCGGGAAGATAAACATTAAGGAGAAATAACTGTCCTTGTCTTCAAGGCCCTTAGAATCAAATGGCATAACAAAAAAGAATGATTTTGTGACATATAGCTATATGAAATAAGGATGAGGAGGAGATAGTTTTAGAGGTGACAGGGATATTGAAGATCATCCAGTCCAGTGCCCTCAGTTGGCTGATAAAGAACCTGAGACTCAAACAGGCAAAGTCACTGTTATGAAGTTGTACAGCTAACAAATACCAAAGATAGTATTATATGCCAGGGATAATATTCATACCATGGTACTGTACAGGGACAAGAAAATACAATAATAAGACATAATAAAGTTACAACAACATATATATGTATGTGTGTGTGTGCACTAGGCACTGTGCTGTGCTATAGTAATACTATGATAATAGAAATAACATTTATAATATTGTTTACTATGTGCCTAGGCAGATAGGTGGCTCAGGGGACAGAATATTGGGCCCTGATTCAGGAAGACCTGAGTTCAAATGAGACCTCAGACTCTGGCCAGGTCACTTAACTTCTTCTTGCCTTAATCCACTGGAGAAGAAAATGGCAAATTCCTCCAGTTTCTTTGCCAGGAAAACCCCATGGACAGTATGAGCATGCTATGGTCCATGGTGCCATAAAAAGCTGGACCCACTTGAATGACTGAACTACATACCATATGCCAGGTACAGATTATTGTTAAGCATTTTATAATTATTATCTCATCTGAACCTGATATCAACCCTGGAGGTAGGTACTACTATTATATATTGTCCTCATGTTACAAATGAGAAAACTGAGGCAGAGGTGAAATGATCCCAAAGTCGTGTAGCTAATTAGTGTCTGATTTGTTAATTAGTTTCTGCATTTGAACTGGGATTTTCCTGACTCTAGGATCCAAGCTCTATCCACTGTGCCAATCTAATCATGTTTATTAAGCAGAATGTTGAAAGATGAATGGAATATGACTTAGAGAGGAATGGGATAATGTTTCGTCTGGGGGAAATGATATCCTCACAGGCAAAATTTAACAATTCATTTTTCAGCCAAATAGGTAAATCTAACTGATAAAGAATGTCCATGATATATTAGCTTTTGGAGAATTCAATTAGTAGATTTAATAGATTTCTCTACAGTGGGTTAGGTATGAGAGTTGATTGCCTGTTTCTGGGGAGAAAAATGTAATTAAATATTGGTTAATAATAGTTGCATAGAATGCATTGAAAAGAAGAAGGATGATAGTATTATGATAGATGTGGCAGAGATGCTTTTTGGCCACTGAAATGTCAAAACAAAGTACCCCCATATTCTTCAGGACTCACATTCTTTAGTCTGATATTTCTTTTGTTATACCAGTCTAAGTTTTTAATGTATCCTTTTACTTTTCTCTAAACTTTTCCATCTTCCAAACAACTTAAGTGACCAAAAAGATATGGTTATCATCATGTATCTTTCATTCATTTCACTAGTATGGCTCTAGGCTTTTAGTCATTGAGCTTATGTTCTGCTGTTATTCTGCATTTGCTGTGAAGTAGCCAACTGGTTTTCTGTCTTCCACAGGTCATGGGTGACTCCAAACTGAGTCTGTCTCTATACTGAGTTTATTGTGATGGAAGAATGATTTTGGATTAAATTACTTTACTAATTCTAAAAAAAAAAAATGGCTTTAGCACAATCCATTTCAATTCAAGAGTGTTTATTCGGTGACCGTAAGGCACTAGGGATATACAAAGACAAAACAAACAAAAAAATAGTCCCTGCCCTGAAAATGCTGAAAATTATTGGGGAAAAAAATTAAGAGGAAGCATGTTGCAATGGGTAGAGAGCTACCTTTGGAGTCAGATAAATTTTGGTCCACTGCCTATTAATACCAGCTATGTGGTGCTGGGGAAGCTGTATAAGTTCTCAGTGGTTTGGGTGAGTAACATAATTTATGTTTTTGCATATATATCGGCTCCCCTGATGGAATATAAGGTCTTTGAGGACAGGGATTGTTTCATTATTTTTCTTTGTTTTCTTAGTACCTCACACAATATTTGGCACACAGAAGGTACTTAATAAATGCTTGTCTATCAATATCTTACAGAAGAGTAACCAACTGAACTGATAGAGGATTTGGAAACTCCCTATAATAACTTAGTAACAGGTCTGAACTACTCTCCACCCTTTCCTACTCCAGTCCCACCAAAGAAAATAAATGAACCTTTGACCATTTAAAAACCCAATAGTATAAAATAACATCTTTAATCCATAGAACAAGGAGTCGAGAGAATCTTTCTTCTTGCCTTCCTAGCCAAATAAGTTGAATGGTAAACATAAAATAATTACTATTAAAATACTTCTGTAGAAGAAAAAAAAAATCTGTGGTTGTGTTTTAAATAACAGCACCTAACAATTACTGAGATAGTCCAAGCAGTAATACAGCTGGGAACATGCCCAAATGTTTGAAAATAATTTGCATTGACATTCTATTGCAGTATCTTTCAAGTCCATAGATTACATGAGAACTTGAGCGTGAATGTTTTCGATTGGATAGGAAAGGCAGGCTGCTGTTCTAAATGTCCTACTTTTCATAGTGACTGGTTTTACCCAAATGTGGTTATGCTCATAATGTCTGCTCTGGGGGGAAGAAGGATTGGTTCCTTCAAACAGACAAGCACGTAATAAAATTGGAACTTTATATTTTCTAGCTTGAAGGAAAGAGTCACTTCTTTTAAATCTGAAAACTGATTAAAAAAGAAAGAAAATGCATCGCTTTCTCAGTTCCAAGTAGATTAGAATGTAAAAGACAGTCCAAATACAGTTACTGGAACTTTATAACACTGGTATTCTTATTGAAATATGTAAAGGAATGGGGGAAATTGACTACAAGTGAAAATAACTGATTTCATTTTGTTGTAATGCTGATTTTATTGGGGGCTTGTTTTGTAGATATTTTACTGGAAGATGCTACTGATGGAACCCTTCATAAAGATGGCCGCAGTGTGAAAATTATCGTATCTATTAGCAAGGGCTATGGTCGATCAAAGGTATTCTACATATGCTATCTTCTATGTTGTTATGGGCACAGAAAGATCACTGGAGTTGTACATATTTTCTCTCTGCAGATTTCCAGTGGTAACATTCCAGCAAAAGCGTTTTCTTAGCCTTTTGCACAATCATATAGGGTGATTACAGATCCCAAAACAAATGAGATAATTACTTGTATAGATGTGGCTCCTATCCTCTTAGTATAGCATGTTTTCATCCAAGACCAGATCTTTTGACTTCATACTTCTATTCTGAGTTAAGGACCATATCTGATTGTGCATATTGTCAAGATACATTACAGTAGAAGATTCAGTCTTTATAAAGTGAAGCATTCTTTCAGTGGCTGGTAGCAAAAAAAAAAAAAAAAAAAAAAAAATGGAGTTTCCAAGCACTATACTGCATACTAAAAAAGTGACGAGCAATCATCTGCCCTGAAATTGCTTGTTATGAAAATGCCAGTGGGTCAACTTGTCTGTCACCTTTCCAAAGCAGATGCCTGGATGAATAGGCTTATAAGATTTTTTTGAGATAACATTTTACTTAGAGTGCAGCAATCAAACAGAAGCATTCCCTAAGTGCTTACTATTTTTCAGGTATTCTGTTTACCACTGGAGGAAGGAACGAAAGGAAAGTCATACATTAAGAACTCATTGTGTGTCACACCCTGTCCTGAGCAATGGGGATGAAAATACAAAAGCAAAAACTACTCTTGTTCTCTAGGGCACTGGATCTGAATGGGAAGAAACCACTCACGTAGGAGAATGGTTGTCAGGGAGGGGCATTCTTGGTTCAGAAACTTACATAGATGGTGAATGTGGGTATAGAGAAAGAGACAGGAGTATATAAAGACAGGAATGAAATTGTTCCTACCCTCACAGAGCTTATATTGTATCACAAAGAGATATACTTACACACACACGTGCAAAATAGTTTTTGAGGGGGAAGAAGGCATGAAATTCTGAGGGAATCAGGAAAAGATTCAGAGATGGTGGCTTTTGAGCTGAGCTGTGAAGAAAATTAGGACCAAAAAATTCATAAAATCTTAGCATTAGAAGATAGCTCAGGAATCCAATCCAAATCTTGGATACAAAAAGGTCATCTATCATATCTGACAATACAATCACTGAGAGCATTGTACTTAGTGATAGGTAATACAAATAGCATTTTGATTTTGTAGCTACTGAGCCAAAATTTGCTTCCTATTATACCCACCTAGGAGTAGAACTTGTTGTGTTGGTCTTTGGAGTCTAGCCAAACACATGTAATTCTGTTTCACAAAATCAACTTCCTAAAGTTAGAAAGTTGGTTGTTTTAAGGCAGCTGCCATGATCTCCTAAAATTGTTCCTTCTCCAGGTCTTTGTAGGGCATGGTTTCAAATTCTTTCACTATCCTCCCCCCCCCCACACACACACATCCTCCAGATTGTTTATGCCCACTCTAAAACTGGTTATGATACTTGAAATGTTGTCTGACCAAGATAATAGGAGTATCACCTTCATCCCCAATGTTCTATTGGATAACATTAATTATCATTTGAACTGTCATATTCCATTCTTAACTTACACTGAATTCAAAGCCTACCCTTTAGATATGTTTATTTTTGTAGATTATTTTTATCAAAACACTCAAGTGCAAGGCTTTCTCTTTATTGCAATCTGTTTTGTTAAATTAGAACCATTTTATTACCATATCTAGGGCTTTTTGGTACGAATTTTGTTAGCTAATTATCTCACCCTCCTAGCTTCATGTTGTCCGCAAATGAGAGGGTAGTCTTACTATGCTTTCATTCAAGTTATTGAAAAAAACTTCTGAACATAAGAGGTATTAGTATTATAGCAAAGACCACCCTTCCAAATAGAAATTGTGTGTCTACAGATTTCTTCTTATGTACCTGTCAGAAAGGAAATTAACTTCATCTGGGTATGACTTATTTCCTTCATAAGTTCTCATGAATCATCCCTTTAAGTTGATATTCTAGAATTTTGTTAAGAAGTTCCACTGAACTTTTTATCATTTCTTACAATGCAATAAATTCCCAGTAAATTCATTACCATCAACAATTACCAACAACAACCAACATTTCTATCCTATAATCTGTTTAGCTATTCTCCAATTGATAGATACTTCAGTTTAACAGCATGTCATCTTGGCCTCTTTGGATAGATACTCCCATCACATTTTTATTCATGGCAGTCTCCCATCCTTTTAAGTCAATTTCTGTTACAGAACTTCAGGCCATGGCATCTTAAGAATATAGATTTATAACTGGAAGGAACCAGAGATGAAACGATTTTCATCCATTTAGTAAGTAGCAGACACTTTGATTCTCAATCTAGGACCCTTTTAACTTTCTCCCGGTTCCTGTCTCTGCACATTTAGATATTTTATTCTGATTCTCCCCCCTAAACTCTTTTAAAACAATTATAAAAGAATTAGTGAAAAAACTTCTTAATTGGAGTATTTAAGAGAATGGTAAACACTGTAAATTGGTAATGATCTAAAAGATTTTATGTCTTTCAACTTCAAAAACAAAGAGTGCTTTAAAAATTGTTTTTAAAGTAATTGAAAAATTTAACTTTAAGAAGTATCATCCACATCTAAATTTATAACCAAACTAAATGCTCCAAAGATTCTAAAACCATAAACTTCTGCTTGAGCTATAGAAGCATGTCAACTTTTCCCAAGTTAGTATTTACACCAGAGTCTATGATACCTTCTCTGAGGCTGAAACCAGCTTCTGCCTTAAAAAAAAAAAAAAAAAAAAAAAAAACTTCCAGCTGTTTATAAAGTGTTCTATAAGGACTAATTTTTAATCAACTATAATACTTTGAAAGAATTCTTCCTCTTTGGGAGAACTTGGAAAGGCATGACCCTAAAAGTTTAAATTAACACATTTTCTATCTAAACCATGGAACAGTAAGTGGTTTTCCAGATTTTTCAGTCAAAGCTTCTACTACCATCTGAGTTAGGGGGTGTGTCAGTTCAGTAATAAGATGGCAAAATTCCAGAATCTGGAAGTTAAAAGAAAACTCATCTAGCCTATTAGGAAAAAGAAAGAAAAAAAAAATACCTCCATAACATTGCCCAAAGCTGTTTATGCAACCTGTCTTCAAAGAACTTTGGTGGGGGCAAATCTGATTCTTCCTGCCATATACTTTTATACTTTTGGAGAGCTCTAATTATTAAAAAAGGATTAAGTAAGATATGTGAACAAGCTATCACAGGCACTATTCAGTTACCATGCAAAAATTTCCTGTATTTTAAATGATCCATGTCAGAATTATTGTAATGTATGTGAAAGTGTGATAATCTACAAAGCACATAAGTGAAGAGGTACCTTTTGTATTGTATATTCAGGGTCTTCAATTTTGGGAGGTCGTGTAAAAAAGTTTCTCCTTGAGGACAAGAAATGTAATTATTTTGTTTTTATATCCCCAGTCCCTGGTCTAATAACTGTAAAATAGTAAGCACTTGATAAATAAAAAAAAAAAACGGATATGATTTTTTTTAATCCAAAAATGTAATTTAAAAATACAATTTCAGAAACATGTTTCTTAAGATGGGATTTTACCTGTACCCACACGTCCTTGATTTTCCACATTGTCCATAACATAGCTACTAAACAATTTCATTTCTTTCTCTTCTAAGGCCTTTAAACAATTCCCTTTCCATCTGTATCACCAAAATACCATTTTTTTGTAAATGTTAATGTTCTGTTGTCTCATTTGGTATGGTGGCACATACGTGTACTCCCTGTTCCTGGAGAGGCTGATGGATTGCTTGAGTTTGGGATTTCTGAGCTGCAGCATGTATGAAAATAATTGGTTTTCTGTACTGTCTAGTACTAGTATGGGACACCCCAGAAACAGGGAGATACCAGGCTTTTTTAAAGAGGGATGAACTTAACCTAGGCTCAGGTTAAAGCTTCCATGACTATTTATATTGGGATCAGGCACTTTCAAGATAGTAAGATAGGGAGACCAGTCTCAAATAATAACAACAACGAAATATAATAACTGCTGCTTAATTAATATGTATCTGTTTGAAAGCAACATGGTAATCAAATACGATTGGCAGCTGAATTTGATCTTAGTTTATTTTGCCTTTTTTTTTTTTTTTTTTTTTTTAGGAACAGAAGCCTCAGGCATACTTGATAGGATCCATTGGTGTTAGTGGGAAAACCAAGTGGGATGTATTAGATGGTGTAATTAGACGTCTTTTCAAGGTAGGATCTGCACAATTGCAAAGTATTGGTTTGAATATTTGTGTCCATTTTAAAGACCTCTCCCCTTTACTGTTCTAGGCTGATCTGATTTTTTTTCTTTCTTCCCTATTTTAAACTATTCATTAAGACCCCTTCTGGCTAATGCTATACTGACTTTCATGTACAATTCTTAATCACTTGGCTCCAGGCCACCCCGTGTTTTATTTTTCATCTTACATGAACTAAACCTCTGTTTTGAATGTGTTCTTTATGTTATCCCATTTTAGGAGTATGTGTTCCGAATTGATACATCCACTAGCCTTGGTCTGAGCTCTGACTGTATTGCTAGCTACTGTATAGGGGATTTAATCAGATCCCATAGTCTAGAAGTGCCTGAATTGCTGCCTTGTGGATATCTTGTTGGTGAGAATAATGTCATCACTGTGAACCTTAAAGGTAAAAAAAGGGAGGGGGAACAATTGTGTTTGTACCAACGATGCCCAGTTTTATTTTAATTCGATTTCATTTTCACATTTTTATTTGTAAAACTTTTTTATAAAATAGCATTAGTCATAATTTTTAACATTTAAACATATTACAGTCTCTTCAAAAGACAGTCATTGAGGATATAGAGGTAAAATTGAAAGTGAAATGGTTAAAGATTCCTCAGTGTTCACTTGAATGACTGGGATTTAAAATTTAACACTATGAGTCATCGGATCATAGATTTATTGCTGGAAGGGGCCTCAAAGGTAACCTTATCTAAAGCCTTCCTGTTACAGATGAGAAAACTGAGACCAATATGTAGACTCCCATCTAGAATTTAAAATGGCTGTATTTTCTTCTCTATCGTTGGCTATTATTTTGGTTTTTCAAGGTCTGTACATCTTCTATTATAACCTAATTTTTTTTCTCATGAACAAGATGTATAATGTGCAACCTTATAGTAGCAATCAGGAACTAGATATCAGAATCACTGATCAGTTTAATAAAAATAAGTGATATTTATATACCACTCACTATGTTCCAGACATGATTAAGTATACAACCCTGGGAGTATATGTTGTTATTATCCCCATTTTACAGACTAGGAAACTGAGCCAGATGTTAAATAACTTGACCATGGTTACTCAGCTAGTAAGTATCTGAAGCTGGATTTGAACTTGGGTCTCCCTGACTCCAGGCCCAGCATTCTATCCACTATATCACCTAGCTTGCCTCTGTTTGAATATGTATAACATATTTACCAAATCACAGTATTCTTATTAAACACTTTGGAGAATATGCTAAAGACATTATGTCCTGTCTATTAATTAGACTTATGTCCTTGAATACAATAAAGGGAAAAATGGAAAAAAGTAAATAATGATTTTAAAATTCTGATGAAATCGTTATGAAACCTATTAGTTCCTAATTCATAAAGAACCACATAGATTGTTTAGATTAGACCAGGATACCATTGTTTGAATTTGTCACCTATTCACTAGGTGGAAAAGGCAGCTAGGTAGTGCAGTAGATAAGAGTGCCAGACCTGGAGTCAGGAAGACTAATCTTCCTAAGTTCAAATCTGGCCTCAGAGACTTACTTGCTATGTGACCCTAGACAAGCTATCTGTAAAATGAATTGGAAAAAGTAATAGCAAACCACTCCAGTATCTTTGCCGAGAAGTGGTCACAAAAAGTCAGACAGGACTAAAATGAGTTAGCAATAAAAATTGGATGGAAACGTCTCATTCTTTGCGAACTTGAATGGGTACTTAGATTTGAGTATAGGACAAGAGAAAACTGAAGTGAGACAATATTACACAGTAGGAAGAGTTGTAGATTCAGAGTCAA
Organism: Notamacropus eugenii; assembly: GCF_028372415.1. Lineage (NCBI taxonomy): Eukaryota > Metazoa > Chordata > Mammalia > Diprotodontia > Macropodidae > Notamacropus > Notamacropus eugenii. Next base: position 257,741,163 of record NC_092874.1, read on the forward strand.
ATGATGTCCTTTCAAATACCAGCTTTGCTGCTTAGCCGCTGTGTGACCTTAAACAAGTCAGTTAATATCTCTTGGGTCTCATCCTCCTCATCTGTAAGATAAGCAAATTGCAGTGGAGGGTGTCTATTTTCTATTCTGACTGAATTTTGTTTTCTAGGAGACCATAAGAATGAGGGGAGTTGTGGGTTGACACATCCTTGTAAGTTCTAGCTTGTGTGGTAGGGAAGTAAAATGACAGTCAGAGAGGGAAGAACAGAGTGGGTTTTCAAAGGAAGCTGGTATTAAGTGTATCAGTAGATACTTTTTTTCATTTGTATATTCCCCATGCCTTATGGTCATTGCTTGACAAATGGCAAGACAGATTTTGTGGCAGAAATATCAAGGCAAGTATTTTGCAATAGGCTTTAGGAATTTCATTCTTGCCATTGGCAAATACTAATATGGTAGAAATCATATGTTGACCTTGAGTTTACACTGAACTATAAAACAATGAAAGATTCTTGTTCCTTTTTTTTTTCTTCAGGGGTAGAAGAAAACAGTTTGGATAGCTTTGTTTTTGATACACTAATCCCCAAACCAATTACCCAGAGGTATTTTAATTTACTGATGGAGCATCACAGAATTATCCTATCTGGACCAAGTGGCACTGGAAAGACATATTTAGCCAACAAACTTGCTGAATATATAATAACAAAATCTGGTAGGAAAAAAACAGAAGATGCTATTGCTGTGTTTAATGTGGACCACAAGTCAAGTAAGGTAAGTGGCTAGGGTCATAATATTTCCGTCTCCTACATGAACACTCATTCTTCTGTAAATGTTCTATATCATGGCTAAGGATTTTAGGGTTCTATTGCAACATGCGTTATAGAGTTCTACAGAAACTTGTAGGTTTCTCTAGACTCCTTTAGAGGAACCTGAATATATAGCAAAGGAAACTACAGTTCTTGTGAAGAGAAAAGTAAAATAATGAAGTACCTTTGTTAATTTTTAGTGAAATTAGACTCTTGGAATCTTAAAATGTATTCACACAAAACAAAGATGATAACTGACAGTCAGTTACCAGGGATAATGGTGCTTGACTCAATGAATTTCTAAAACTGTCTTATATCTACTTGAATTTCTTGAATTGAATTCTGTACCAACCTAGCCTAAGGGTTCCCTCTGGGATCTATTTCAGCTAAAATTAGCCCCTGGGCATCAACTGTTCTATAGGCAGCTTGGGAACAAGTCCAAAATACATTCCATTTCCTCAAATCCTTAAGGCTATTGATAATTACTTTTTTTATATGGAGTCTAGAACCAAGACCCCAGGGCTGTTGCCTGAAAGGACTTCAATACCCTCAGTTCGATGATTTCAGGAAAAATGGTCTAGATTTAAAATATATTGAATCAAAGATTTGTTTTTCTTCATTGTATTTGGGTTACTGTAAATGTTCCCCAAAAGAAAATATTTTCAGTAAATAAATTTCATGTCAGCCTAAATGGTGATATAAATTAAGTCAACCATTGACCATCTTTCTGGAAGGGAATTTTAGCATTGTTAAGTTGGTTTATTAGAGGAACTAGATTATACAGAATCATTCCAATGTCTGAATATTTTTTTCAGCCTCAGGAAGTGAATGTGAATTTCATTGAATTGCTTTGAATGTCAGAATCTCCTTCATCTCCGTAGTTAGGTTAATAATCTAACCTGTAAGGGCATTTAAATGGTCCATCTAAATATACATAATTAGGTAGTTATGTTAATTTAGATTTTTTTTTTTTAGGGGGAAGGCTTTCCAAGGAATATGTCTGCCAGTTAGTACCTTTGCTCAGAGTAATCTCCTAAGTATTCTTCAAAGAGAATGATGAGTAGAATCTTCAGAAGAAACTACAAAGAGAGCCTTTAAAAGAAATGCATCTGAACTCCGTTAGGGTCTTCCTAATACTTCACTTTACTCATTCATATGGAACGATCACTTGTCAATTCTCATTTATTAGTATACAAAGAACATGTGGGTCCCTCACAGCTAACCACATCTGTCGCACAGATTTTAGGTGTTTCCTTCACAGCTGGCAGTATTCTAACTTTTTAAAAATAGGCTGGGGTTTTAATTGGCAAATGTATAAAGTCAGGATATTTGACTCACTATTTTAGACTGAAGTGAACACAACTGGTTTTTACTTCTTTTTACTGGTTTTTACCTCTTCCTATCCACATATCTTCACATAAAACTATACTTTCCTGCCTTCCCCTTTTCCTTACTTTCCTTTTTTTCTCAGAAGTAGAAAGGACTATTTCCTTAGTCATGTAACCTTTTCTCTTTGGTTTTGAACCAGTACTGAAGCTGATCAGTTTTTAGAATTTATTTTCTTTGTGAGGGAAATAGAAATGTTTTTTGGTTGCACACTTGTGGGACTGAATTAGATTAGTGAAAAATTTTAGTGAAGCTTTGTGTTTTTTGATCACAGCAGATAGAGTGCTGGACCTGGAGTTAGACCCTAGTTCAAATCTAGTCTCACTTAATGGCTGCATTACCCTGGGCCAGTCATTGAGCTTTGCTTGCTTCAATTTCCTCAACTGTAATAATAGCACCTACCTCCCAGGGTTGTTATAAAGATCAGTGAAATAATATTTGTAAAAAGCACTTGATATAGTACCTGGCACATATAAGGCACTCTCTAAATGTATATTTCTATCCTCTTCAAATCCTATTCCTCTCTCTATTTTTGTGACCTATGGCAAGTCACTGAACCTTGCTAAGCCTTAGTTTTGTAAGCTGTAAAAAGTGAATTAGGCTGGAGGACTTCTGTGATCCTTTCCAGTTTTTAATCTATAATCCTGTGACACATATGAGATTTGTAAAATTAGCTTTCACCTAAAATTTGTTCATGGTACACCGAGATGAAAGTTAATTTTAAGAAAAGTTTGGTTACATAGAATGCTTTTATAAGAGGTTTACCTATTGAAATGCAATAACTAAAGTTAAACCACATATAAAAATAGTCCTTTTTTTGTACCATTAGCTTAAATAAATTCACTTACTGAGGATCCCCATAGTGATTATCATCCAAACATTATTTTCCTTCTGGCATGTTATCTTTTTTCAACCCAATATTTCCAAAGATTCTATTTTCTCTCTCTTCATTGGAGAAGAATCTGTGTGCTATTATTTGACCAATGTAGTTGCTGTTGCTTAAAAATTAAAAATAATTCATTGTTTGTGCAGTACTCATTAAGCACAGTGAAGATATAATAGGAAGAAACCAGTTGTAAACTCCTTGAGAGAACAATATGAAGGAAGCCTGAAAATAGAGCTCACCAGAATTTATTACTTTTTCTGAATGCCATTGCCATATGATATGCATGAGCTTCCTTGCCAAGGTTGGAACAATTCCAGCTGGTGAGAAGGCCAACCTTCCTTCCTGGGAATTGGTTTTGTGGTAAGGAAGGTGTGAAGTCTAGGGAATCAATAACCCAAAGTGCTTTATGAAATACATGAAAATGCTCTGAGAAAACCCACCGTAGTGGTTAACTTCTGATAGGCTCTATGCTATACTGTAGATGACACCCATGAAACAAAGGCTTTAAAAAGCACTTCAGTCACTCAAAAGATTCAAACAAAAAGCCAAGAAGAGAAATAGGAAAATATACATATAGATATAGATATATACATATCTATATCTATATCCATATATCTATCTATCTTTTTATACCTTAGGAACCTTTGTGTTTCACAGTCCATCTTTCTTCCCCCCCTTTAGGTCTAGCATCAAGCCACCAGCTGGCATATTTTGATTGAAGAGTGCATCTAAAGAGTGGAATTTGTGGTATTTGATATAGTATGCTCAGAAGGCAATTGTTGCATGTCAGAAAGAACTAAAGATGAACAGAAGTCACTTGGGAGATGATGTGGTTAAGCGAGATTAGCAGTTTGAACTTGGCAGTAAATGATTCAGTTTTCCTCAATGTGCAAAATATAGTAACTGACAGGAACTGGTAGTTATGGCTCTAATATATAAATACATAGAACCATGGGTTTGCCAGCTTGGAAACTCATGACTGGGATTTCTCAAATTAAATAGGGATAAGAAAATGCATATGGCTTAGGGGATAAGTTCTGGTGAGACAGAAGACTTCAAATTACTTGCCCAGAGTTACTGTCATGTAACAGAAGTGGATTGTGAACTCAGATTTTCCTAACTCCTGGCTTATTGCTCTATTTATTGCATTTGTTAAAATATGTGGTTGGCCAGAAAAATTAGGTCTATCAGATGACGTCTACATCTACTTTCCTCCATTCTTTTTGTTTGGCCAACAGTACTTTTCCTTCTAATGTTCAGAAGTCCAGTTCTTTTAATATACCAATGTTCAGATTTAATATACCAATGTTCAAATATCTCTCAACAAAGATAATGAGCTAAGTTGGTCTATTTATCATTTTGGTTTAAATTATAAGCTTCATTTTCACTTTGAAGTCAAATGCAGCTTTCCAGATAGCTAAGAATTAAATAAAAGGTTTTGTTGTGGTGGTAGTTTTACAAAAACCTCTTAACCCCAAACCCAGGATTATGAAATTCCTTTCTTTTAGAATCATTAATATGACATTGGCTCAACATAGTACACATCATATTATTTAGAATGTTAGTTATTTTAAATCTGGATGAAAGAATTTGAAATCCCTTATAAAGCACTGCTTGTAAAATGAATGTTATTCCCCTGAGACTTTTGTTTCTGATACAGCACTGCAGATAGAAGTAGCTGAGGGGGCTATATGTACACATGGCCATTGCAAATTAGGATCATAGAACTTCCCCTTCCCCCAATCTTCAGCATGATTTGCAAATTGAAAATGTCATTGTAAATATGCAAATGATATGTAAATGCTTTTGCTGATTGGGGTGACTCTCAGTAACCTAATTATGTTCCCTGGCCTACCCATCTGTGAAAGCAGTCAATCAACAAAAGTGTTTATCATATTTAGATTATAAGCTACTTAGGGATCATACCTTTATAAAATACCAACCATCCTAAGTAATGAGAAATGCTAATTGTAAATATCCTATTTTAAAAATTTCAGTCTCTTCAGAATTACAAAATTTCCACTGAACCCTACTTTAATAAAATGGGAGATGGTGGAAGGGAAGATGCTTAGCATACTATTATCCCTGGCCCCAGGGCTGAAATTTTATATGCCTTCTGTCTTGAAACTAAGTTTGAATGAAAGCATTACAAGAATCGCTGAGAACTCACTTGGGGATATCATTTTGGAGTAACTCTTTTTGACATATTAACCCAAATATTTGTTTATGAAATTTTTCAATGCTTTGTTTCTACAGAGGTAGTATATTCCAATAACAAGACTTATTATGCCTATTATATCACAAGGGCTTAGTTCCAAGATGCTTTTTAGGGAGAAGTGACAGAAATAGGTCTTTTGCTCTCACTGTTGTAGCTGCCACTCAGGTAGAATGCTGAAACCATATACTTGTGATATGTTCCTTATTTCCCACTTCTCTCATTCATTTCTTAGCCTTCCCTCTGACTTCTTACTCTATATTTGTTTCTGCAAGACCTTTTGTTCAATTAATAAGGAGTTGTTCCCAGAATAAATATGTCATTTGGTATAACTAGGTGTTCATTTTTTTTTTTTTAGGAATTGCAACAGTACCTAGCCAACTTAGCTGAACAGTGCAGTGCTGATAATAATGGTGCAGACCTACCTGTTGTAATTATTCTCGATAATCTCCACCATATTGGCTCTTTGAGTGACATCTTCAATGGTTTCCTCAACTGCAAATATAACAAATGGTATGTGAATGTTGTTTGAATGACACAATATGATAAACTAGGGTTAAAAGAAGTGACCATGTAGTTGATTACTTTTAGATCCCATGGTATCATGAGTTTCATAAACCAATAGTAACATCTCATCATGATTTTGGCATATGCATTCTACTGTTCAACTCATTTCCAGGGAGCTAATTTAATTTAATTTTAGTTGCATTAAGAGAAGCATAATGTCCAGGCCTAGGGAGGTCATAATTTTGATTTTATGCCCTAGTCATGCCATATCTGACACATTGTGTTCAGTTATGTATAATGTATTTTAGGATGAGACTTATGGAAGTGATTGTAGAAAACTGGAAACAAATAAATTAATAAAACAATAAAATACAAAATATATATTTTAGGATGACTGTCCACACTTGGAAGACATCAAAGGAAGGCAACTCAAATAGTTGAGTCCATAACTTAGAAATATTGTTAAAGGATTTGATGTTTAGGGCTAAAGACAGATTTTGTGATTTCATTTAGATTGAGATCATGTAGCTGAGGAGACTCCAGCTAGTAATTTAAGTTGGAATTTTCTCTTCAATTTATAGCCTGAGAAGTTATGTTTAACCTATATAAAAGAAGACTTGGGGGTATTTAAGGAGGAAGTGAGTATAGTTTTCTGTCATATTGAAGAGGCATCAGTCTTTTTCTGTTTAGGCCCAGAGGGCAGACCTGAAAATATTGGTTAAAAAGCAGATTACAATTCAATACGCTAATAACTATGCTGTCCAGTAGTAGAAAGTAGTACCTTTAGGGATTAGTAGGTTTCCACTCATTGGAAATCTTCAAGAGGAAGCCAGATGACCACTTATTACTGATGTCACAGAGGGGCTTCTTAATCAGGCACATGGCATTTTGTGGGTCTTTCCAAATAGGAGATTCCCTAATGTTTGGTGTAGCAATCATTCAGCAACCACGGGGTGGGGTGGGGTGGAGGATGAGAGGAAAACAATGATGAGAGGAAAACAATGATGAGAGGGTATATTCTAGATGAGTCACAGTGACATGGGTCCACCTGATCACACAGAAAAAGAAAAATGCATCTCCACATATCAACCCTCCTAAACCAGACTAGTTGACTGCCTACTTCATGTGACCATGGACCTAAAGTAAGAAGAGAATTAGAGAATCTGAAAACCACTCAGGCTTGATTGTGGCATGGTTGTTTAAAACCAAAGCAATGAGAGCATCCTTTGATAATGTCATTTGGTTCCTTGCCCAATTGAATTGGGGCTTTTTATAAATTAAAGTATTCCAAATAAGGCAGGATGAAAGGAAGACTGAGCAGGAAATGTTATACTCCTAATTTTATTATGGTACCTTTTAAGTAAAAAAAAAATGAAGGCACAGAGAAAAATCACTAGTGGCAAAATAACTCCTTAGGTTCATAAGAGTCAGAAAATTTTAAAATGGAAAGATTCTTAGAGATCATCTAATCCAAGGGTTGGCAATCTCCATATGGCACATGGGGCAAAGCTGGCCCATCACCTGTTTTCATAGGGCCAGAGAGTTAAGAACAGTTTTTACATTTTTAAATAAAAATTTTATTTTTATTTTAAAATGTAAAATCCATTCTTAGCTCATGGGACATACAAGTCCATGGACCAGTCTATTTCACCTAATGCTGAAATACAAATGTTTCATTGTACTGATAAACTGAAGCCCCCTCCCCCCCAAAAAAAACTTGTCCAAATTGTCATATAGGACTTAAGTTACTGTTATTTGCAGCATTGAAGCTTAATATTTAAATACTATCCTGAGCTAGAAATTAATCCAGTAATCCAGAAATTAATTAAGCCAGTTTAATTAATCTTTTCCTCCTTAGCTCCTCCAAATTTGTGCTTTTTCTTTTCTTTTTCTCCTCTCAGTCCCTATATCATTGGAACAATGAACCAGGGGGTTTCATCATCACCAAATCTAGAACTGCATCACAATTTCAGGTAATAAAAAGGTTCTTTCATTTCTTTTTTCTATTTGCTTTTCCTTTTGGACAATGATAAATCGTTCCAATGGTAACCTGTTTTGTGAAAGTGATTCTCTTCTTTTTCCACATATGTTTCTGCAAGTAGACATTATATGCATTTCTTCTTTTATGCTGAGGTGTTTACTTTCATGTAAATGGTTTGCTTGTTCATGATTCCTAAATCAAGCGGATGATGCTTTCACTCAACCCATGGAGAATACAAGTTCCAGCTCTAATATCTGATCAATTTCATTATTTTATACAGAAGTGTCTTCAGTAGTGAGGCAGCAGGCATCCTTTCCCACTCATCTCTGAATAATATAACCTTTTTCTTAGCTCAGGACACCAAACCCTGATCATCCAACTCAGTTTCTGATATTTCTATTAACCATTGCAATTATGATGTTATACAAGGAAATAAATACTTTGCATTTGAAGGGGGAAGACAGGGCTTAGACTGAATATCCATTTTATACAATAATTTCTGAGGTTAGGCATTCCTTTGTGCAGGTGGGTACTATGTGCTAACCACACAGAACCAGTAAAAGGCTTTCTGGGCAGATATCTACGGAGGAAATTGATCGAGACTGAAATAGAGAGAAATATGCGCAACAGTGACCTCATCAAAATTATAGACTGGATTCCTAAAACATGGAATCATCTGAATAGCTTTTTGGAAACACACAGTTCTTCTGATGTGACCATTGGTGAGTGCATATGCCTTCTTCAGGGAACTTGGTGTCCTTGGTAAAGATGGGCAGATTGGGTAAACAACAGGCTGAGCCAAACTGATCTTGTTAGAAGACGCCAAACAATCTAGTTGACATTTTTCCTGAAATTTTGCCCTCTTCTCAGCTACAACAGTGATAGGGAGCATTTTGTCCAGAAAATTCTGGCTTAGAAGATGTTCATAAAAATGTAAACTAGTCAATGTTCTCATAAAGTCTGGGATTTGTTTCAAAGTAAATATAATGTCACAAGTATCCAAATATCAGACACCTGGTATTATTAGGTACTATGAATGCTATTAGTACTCACTCACATTTATATAGCACTTTGGAGTTTTTTAACAAGCTCTCCTCACAACACTGTGATGAAGGTTAGACAATTTTGTTTGATATGTTTTTGGTGCAGACAGGTACATTGATTAGTGTGAGGAACTCTCCATCCTTGAAGATCGACAATTCTTCTATAATTTAGAAACTAAGAGAGTTGTTTGAGGATGCAGAGATTAAAAATATAATAATAGCTATTATTATCACCAAAATAATAATAATGATTATTATCTGACATATATATGACACTTTTAAGTTTCACAAAGAGATTAGCATATCTAGTAATCAATAAACATTAAAGTCTATGTGTGCCAGGCACTGTCTGAAGATCTGATGACTATTTAAAAAAAAGAAACAAAAGACAATCCCTGTATTCAAGGAGTTTATAATCAAATAGGAGAGACAACAAACAAACAAGTATGTATAAAAACAAATAAAATATACAAGATAAATATGGAATTTTAGTTGATCTTCAAAAGAGAACTCTGAAAAAAGGATGGTTATTATTTCCATTTTAAAGATGATGAAATAGAAAGTAAAAGGTTCAGTGGCATGCCCAGGGTTACCCAGATAATATGTGTCAGCACAGGACTTCAACCTAGATCTTACTAACACTAAGGCTAATATTATCTATTGTAGCATGCTTCCTTTCAGTGAAAGGACTATGTCCTTTTAACAAATAAAGAAACTGAGGCTTAATAATGTTAAATGAATTGTCCAATATCTCAATTCCATATACAAACAGGTCTGTGATTTTTTTAAAAGAAGCTTTTAAGAGAAAACTATATTAGGAAAACTTCTTTTCCATCTAAATTCAGTATGTTTTCATATTTCTTGCACAATTATGTATTTCAAATTTTCATTTTGAAAAGTCCATTTCTCTGCATTGTCTGAAAAACACTGAGGTAATCACAGAGGTAAGATCCTATTGCAGGATTTAGATGAGGAATGAATGAATGTGAGGAAAAAAATTAACTTAAAAATTAAATTCAGAAAATTACTTTTCTACAAAAGCTTTAATCAAGTTTTTCTATAGTGTAATTTTCACAGAAATCAGAAATTTGTTAAATTACAGAAAATAGAGCTTAAAGGTTTTTTTTTTAATGAATTTCTATTTCACATGAAGCTGATTAGACCTATCTTACAAACTGGATTTTTGTTTTGTCACAGGTCCTCGTCTTTTCCTCTCTTGTCCTATGGATGTAGAAGGAGCCAGAGTATGGTTCACTGATCTTTGGAACTATTCCCTGGTACCATATCTTCTGGAGGCAGTGAGGGAAGGTCTTCAGGTATGTAATGACTCAGTAAATCCCTTAGAAAAGGAGTAAAATTCCTTCATTTTACTTATTGAATTTTCCCACCCAATAATTGAAGCTAAATCATATCCACCTGCAAAGGTAAGTGGACCATTTTGCTGATTTGAGTGAATCCAAAATCAGATATCTCTTGCCCTTTCTCAGGTTTTCCTTAATGATGAGGCACATTATATTTCTTTTCCGTTCCCATGATTTCTAATTTAGTACTAAGCCTTTGCCTGGATGTCCCTCACCTTTTTCTATTTCCCTGCTCTAACTTGATCTGTATCATAATATAACATACATACAAGGCTTTTAAATACTGGTTTTGTGATTGATATAATCACCATTGTAAAAGTGGAAAAACAAAGTACATCCTAGGTATTGAGAGTATTGATAGAAAATGTTTGGAGGTCCTCCAATATCATTAGGATTATATGTTTTGATTTTAGCAAAAGAGGGATTCCATGTGGTTGTTCACCTAGCTAATATCTTCCCATCACAGCTAGGCACCATTTGGTAGTCTGTAATATTTCTTTCCTCTATTTGTCCAGCTGGTCTCTACATTACAGTATTTTTGTGTCTTCAGCACTATCTACTTGGTTAAGCTATTTCTCTTCAACTTTCTGGATTTCCACCAAAGTGGACATATTCATGGCATAACACTCTACTTTCCCCCTACTTCTATAGGCTTTCTTCCTTTAAGCTTAGCCATTTCCCTAAGATTTAGAGAGTTCTTCTTAGCTTGTAACGCAACCCCTTTAACTCTAGATAATTGAAAATTTCATCTTCTTATTGTCAGCTTTATTCTATTTTCCAAAAAGGTTAAAATGAATGAGGTATAAATTTAATGAGTAAGTTTCCCTTACGTTAAAATAGATTGCATGAATTGAGCATCTCCTGGCACTTTCTATTTTAGCCAGCCTTTTGGTTTAATGTTAATTTTTGGAATGATCTTGATTCCATTTTTTTTTCTGACACATTTTGTTTTCTTTTTAATGCTCCTCCACTAAAATGAAAATATAAGAATCAAAGGATACATCTATCAATATTGAAAATATGCTTCTTGAGGGGAGGTCATTAGTGCCTTTGTAACCCTGGCACTGTGCTCTGTATATTTGTAATTGCTTAATGAATACCTATGGACTCAAACTGTGTGTTTTTCGGTTGTTATTTATTTCATTTCCTCTTATCTTTCAGATGTATGGTAAGCGAGCACCATGGGAAGATCCCTCCAAGTGGGTACTTGACACATACCCATGGAGCTCCACCTCACTGCAACAGGAAGGCCCAGCCTTACTTCAGTTGAGACCAGAGGATGTTGGTTATGAAGGCTGTACGTTGGCAAAGGAAGGGACAACCTCTAAGCACATTCCACAGACTGATACAGAGGGGGATCCTTTGGTGAGGAGTGAATGTTTGATTCTTATTATTTAGCCTTAATAATAGTGTAAAGACTCATAGTGCTTGTACTTGTGTATGTATTAAGGGGATCTTTTAAGGTAATCTAGATTTTTTACAGCTGAAAAAAAGAGAGGCACAGAATAGGAAAAAGACTTACAGAAGGTGAATTACTGATCTGTATACTCAGTAGGAGAACTTAGATTTGAGTACAGCTCTCCCAATTCTAACTCCAGCACTCTTTGCATTGGTTGTACCTTTGAACTACCCATTCCCTGACATTTCTATTATCAAGAGAGTGCAAAAAAAATTAGGAATTGATGAGAATATTGAAGCAAAAATATATATTGGCTCAGTTCCCTCATTAATTTATAGAGAACCAAATTGTATTTTTTGAACAAAGACTTCAGAAACATGGAAGTTAAATGAATACTTGAAGAAATAGCAGATGTTGTTCCTGAGTCTGGCTCCAGGATGGAATTGAGGAGGCTGACATGGTCTGCTATTTGAAGGAGTACGGTTGACACAGAAGCAAAGGAAAATCAATCCTCTCTTTTCTTTTTCTGTTTCCATATTATATGGTTTAATTAGTTTCAACATCTACAGAATACTTCCAAGTCTTTGGATGGAAAGTCATAAAAGTCCAAATGATTATTCCCCAGTACATGTTAAGTGTATTTTATTACTGGCAACAAAGAATTTATTCTTACTTTGTTTTGCAGATTACGTTCTATAAATAGGTAGAAGCAAAATTACTAGGTATGAGGCACTAAACTATTCACCAGCATACTATATATATTGAGAAAGAATAACTCAATGCATTTACAAAACAAATAATGAAACAAATATATCGAGAGATTCTATTTCCTCCTCAAATTGAGAAGTAATAAAAGAATCGTAAAGCTATTCTTAACTAGAATAAAACTAAGTGGTATTTTTAGTTGCGATTTTGACATTTTACATTTAAAGCATTTTCTTGATTTTGAAAGTGTACCTTTCCCTCAACTAGGTTACCACTCTACATCTAGGGGAAAACAATCCAGTCAATCATGAATTGCCCCTTAGCCCATTGGTTCACGCATATTGATAGAATAATCTAAGTTGATATGGTAGCTTGATTGGTTAGATGTAGAATTGCCTAGTCTTAGTGAGTCTGTATGTGTAAGAAATAGGACTTGAATACAGGACTTTCTGGTTTCCAAGCTGGATCTCTCTCCCCACTCTCTCCTACTGCCCTCCATTGTCTCTATTTCAGCATTCCTTTCAGTTCTGAAAACATTTGTTAAGTGCCAGGTGCTAACCTATTTGCTGAGATTATAGGAACAAAGGCTGGCTTTCCTTTTAGGAGTGTATATTCTGATAGGAAGAAATAACATAATAAAAGGTTCTGTGGTTAACATGAAAAAAAAAAACAACTTTCCTATACACTGATACACAGACCCCGTTAGCCATGGAAACCTCCCGTGTTGGGTATTTTGCTCTTAGTGTTTCTGCATCTACATTGGCTCCAGAGTCAAGAGCCCTAGGCTCAAATCCTATCTACAAGTCTTATTATCTGTGTGACCTTGGACAACTAACTCATTTAACTTGCAGGTTTCAGTTCCTGAGTTGTTGAACTAAATGAATTCTGAGAATTCTTCTAGTTCTAAATCTTATGGTATTATAACATAACTGATGCCAGAGTCTATACTGTATTTCAATGGGGTCATCAGGTCAAAGACCAACCTATCTATATTTAAGCTTCCTATATAGGTCAGTGCCTAACAAAGTGATCTGTACATAGTATGGGCTTAATAAATGCTTATTAAATTGAATGGCAGCATTCTACTTATGGATGAGAGCTTCTCTTGGAATCTAATTTCTCCTAGACTATTAGATTTACCAGGGCTTCTCATGTCCTGCTTTTATGAATTGAGTTGAATTACAAGTTTCTGAAAATTTTGCTCTTCCATTCAAGGCTAACATTTGACCTCAATGTTTTACCTCAACTTGGAGTCCACAGCAGCAAAAAGCTTTTCAACTTGGTCCTACTTCCAGTGACTATTATACTCTACTCATTGTGGGAGCTCTATTCTTTACTCTGAATTCACTTTTTTCTCAAGCTATCTCCCTGTTTAGTGCTTCTCACTTTGAATCTCTGATTCTCTCTCCTTTTTTGGTATGTCGTCTCTTTGTTAGCACCTTGTCTGGGATGGCTTGTAACCCCTTAACACCTTGCTGTTTAATGAAGCTCCAAAAAGTAGCCAATTACTCCTGTGCAAAAAGCTGTGACAATGAAAGCACCAGCCACTATGATGGCATTTCAAATTCATCTCCTGAATTGATTCTGTAGAGGGTATAAAGTTAGGAAGATATAGGATTTAGCTTAGCCCATGGAAAAAGGCATTTCCACTGAGCAGCTGCTCTTTCTTGAGGCACCAGAGGATAAGGTTTTGCCATTTCCATTCATTTGACTCTGGAGAGTTTGTAAATAAGACACAAAGAGACTATACACAAATTTCTTGGGTTAGATCAACTTTTCAGCAACATTTTACAGCCCTACTATCAACAGAGAACCTACAGATCTCCTTCAGATCTAAGCAATATAGCTCCATTTTTTAATACATAAAAAATTAAAGTAACATTCCCCATAAAGGCTTATATGTACTTCTTTTGGACTGGAACAAGCATTACCCTAGCCCATAAGGATACTGAATGGTAGAAAACTCAAAGCAGCTGTTGTTGTTCCAGAAAGTGGTTTTTGTTTTCATTGACATATCAATCCTGATTGAGCCACAGAGTCAACAATAACAAAATATGCATTGGATCTTCCCTCTTCCTGTTTCTCGTACTCATGGTTGACTTCATTCAGTCACCTCATCCTGAGGTCAGCTCCTGACCAGCAGATGGTGTGCTTGTGTGGAGCAGCTGGCTTCATTCCACTCTACTCTCTTCTTTTCTCGGGGGGTTGTGTGTTTGTGTGTGTATGTGAGGGAGAGTATGTACGTGTGGATGAACACTCACGACTTTCTGTTGCCATTCAATGGTTTCTGCTTCCTTCAGCCAAAAAGCTCGGATGCTTGGCATCATCTCCAACCATGGGCCCAGATGTCCAGCTGTGATACAGTTTTCTTTCCAATCTCCCTGCTTGAACAGCAGACATTCACAACATTGAATAGAAGAGTTATCCTGCATCCTTATTATATCCTCATGGTTCCTCAGTTTTTCAAAGTCATAGCTGAGAGATCCAGCAGGGAAGCCAAGGGCGCTGTGATATTCTAAAACTTGTTTTTCCCTTCTCTTGCATAGTATGAGAGAAGGCAACTAAGGTTCATTTGTATCTATGTATTTTAGTTTTATATATAGATACATATGAATGTATGTATGAATGAATATATATTTCATATATATAAATATATGAATGAATATATATCAATGTATATTTCTTGGGTAGCTAAATGCTACTTGTCTCTATAGATTTTTTCTTCTTTTTCAGATGAATATGCTAATGAAGCTCCAACAAGCAGCCAATTACTCCAGTGCACAAAGCTGCGACAGTGACAGCACCAGCCACCATGATGACATTTTAGATTCGTCTCTTGAATCAACTCTCTAGAGGCTATGAAGTTAGATAGATATAGGATTAAGCTTAGAAAACAAAATGCATTTCCACTCAGCCACTGCCAGTGATGGAGCAGCCAGTCGGAGGTCCCTGACCAAGAGCTGTAAGCCACAAAAGAGGCAGCATATTTCAGTCAGAAAAGTTAAGATGCTCAGTTGAAATGGAAAGCCTGAATTCGTTTTTCTTTCAAGGCATTTCTGTCTCGATGGAGTCACACAAGTAGGGCTCCATTAATTAACTGGAAACGGCCCTATGTGGAGGGCCACCAAGCAGATTGCACATGGGTTAGCCAAACTGGAATATTTTTTTTTTCTCTTTAAAAGTTTACAATATAAAGGGTTTTTTTTTTTTTTTTGCTTGTCTTATTTTGTTTTCCATTTCCTTCTTGGCACCTCCCCCATTTTTTAGGAAATATTTTCTTTTCATTTTAACTCTGAGGTGCTGCATCCACCATGCAGGGCCCGTGTTTTCCAGATCCAATTCTATCCTTACCTCTGTTGTGCCATGGGGCACTGGTCACATGACTCCAGTAGTGTTTGTGTTGTGCTACTGCCCATTCCCAAATGGATGCCAGAGGCTCTGTACTCAATAAGCACAATGGCATTGTGCAACCACCAGAAAACACTACTGTGATATGTTGGATAAGTGCCAAGTTAATTCCTAACTGCCATTTCCACAGTGATGTACTCCACCGACTTTTTAGTGTGCAAGTCACCGTTTTTATAAGGTTGTTTTTACCACAGTGGTCTTTTTTAACCACCTACCCCACTCCCCAACCTGAAGAGTTTTCTACCAGTTATTAGGGAACACTGACAAAAGGCTTCTTTAGGGCCTCATTTGTGTGAGCCTTTTCAGTGGACGAAGGAATATTTCCTATGGTGCTGTCTCACTGCCTTAAACCCAATTTCTAGAACAGTTTTACAGGTGGTTTAACTTCCAAACCATTGGTAACTCACACTGTCTTTTCATTTTACCAACAAGACACATTGGTTCACACAGCAGCCTCATATCTGTAGATCATAATTTTTTTAAAAGAAATGGATAGGAGAAAGATCAGTATTTTTATCCTGCAAAAAGATTGCTTTGTCTTTCCTTGGACATAGTCAAGGAATCCCCAAACCCACTTCGACCATCACTTATGAGCTGAGGGAGGTAGCTAAGCATAGATCCATCCATTGCTATGGGATGGAGTTTTGTTTTTGTTTTTTTTTTGTTTTTGAAGGCTTGATATTTTGAAATTCCTCTCCAGCAGAGCTGGAAGCATTTGATGCAGCATGAGCACAAACTTTTGGGGTTTTTCTTTCTCTCTCTCTTTTTTTAACCCCTCTTTTCCCTGTCCCCACTTTTGTTTTTTTTTTCCTAATTTGACGCATGGTGTTCTGATTGCTATTGTACATGAGAAAAATCAGCATTGAATCACATGGAAGCAGTGACATCCACTGTGGAAGAAGAAGAGTTTATATTGTAAAGGAGGGTTAGTTTTGCACAGTCTACTGGGTGGGTATTGTAAATAAAAAAGGCCTTGCACAAATCAAACAAACACACTCACACAAATTGTATTTTATCCTGTTGGTGTCGAGATGTTTCACTTGCTGAGATTTCCTGTATGTTGCAAACAAATACAGAATGAAAACCCTAAAAGCTGTTTTTATCTGGTGTGTTTGTCCTGTATTTACAGTTGGTATGACTATGCAGGAGTTATCAGTGCTGGAGTGAGCATGCTTCCAATCTGTACATGAAGCCAATACATTTTCAGAAATTTTAATGGTTTTAAAGTGCATCTGGCATGGCAGGCTATAAACAGATTGCATGATAAACTTGATCGGATTCATTAGTGAAAGTTCTGGCCATAAGAAATAACTAGTTTCCAACACAATCCAAGGGCTTGGGTAATGGTGTAGATCTGTACTGTAACCATTAAAAAAATAAAGTGTTACCTTCAGGATGTACAATTGGTGCTACACTCTGTGACCAGCCAGGGGTCAGTTGCTACATAACACAAGACAAAGACATCCCTGCAGTTTTCAGTGTGTTACTAAGTCTCTAGGTGCCTTTGTGGTGCTATTGTCCTAATAGAAATCACAACGGAATTCGTGCATGCAGAATTTTGACAACTTGATTTCGGGGCCCCGAAGGTAGATTGCTTCTGTGGTGTAACATTGACATGCATAGCTGGCTAAGTGACTAGTTGCCCTTGTAAGAGACACAAGTGAGAAAGAATTTCAGAAAATCTTTCCCTGCCATTTCTGAGAAATCCAAACGAACCATGAACAACATAGACAGAACCTCCTGCAATACATCTCAGTGAGTCCGCCTAGTTTACAAATGAACTTGTTTGTGAAACATTTGTCTGTATACATTTTATATTTTGTACATTTTTGATGTAACATATCATGTAAATAGACAGAAACAGTGAAATAAATCATCTGAAAAGTTTTGTAGTCTTTGTAAAGCCCTGATAATAAGTATTTGGTGTCCTCGGACTTAACTGGATGATGTATTTTCTATTGGTTTATTGTTCCTCTAGCTTGTAAACCAGCTTGCATATATATTTTTTTTCCTTTTTCCTTCTGGCAAATGTGCGCACTGTATCTGTCTAAATTATTACTTTGCCATTAAAGTGGAATTATTTATTGAAAACAATGTCTGGTGTCTATATGATGAGAAACATAGAATAAATATAGTCATTAAAGAAACAGTAATGAAGTATCAAGCTTTAAGATGTGACTTACAGTAGAATTTACAGTAGTATATTACCATAATTTAGGACCACTCCTGATAATTCAGGACAAGGTTAGAATGCAATAAAAATGACTTTACTAAAAGCAAAGGACAAATGGTATAATTCTCAGGGTTAAAAATAATAATTTAGATAAAACAGATTCTCCTCTCACATCCTCATTCACCACAGTAACCAAGTCAACCAGTACCATTACCCATTGGATGAATATTTCAAAACTTAGTCTCCCAGACCAATAATGATACTCTGTATGACCTTCCTGCTCCTATAAAAGGAAACCAGCCCAGCTTATGCAAAATAGATGCTACTCCAATAGCAACCACCAAGATGTGTGTATGTATATTCTACTTAAACTAGCATGTTTGTATGTGTGTGTATTTAAGTACACATATGCTTAAATTTTATGCCAACTATTCATTAAATAAAATATCCCTTTCAACATAGTAGTAATTTATATTACAGAAAAATATATGTGTGTATATGCATATAGGTATACATTTCCAGACACAGGTTTATCTTTTAAAATCATTCTTGTAATTTGTTAATAAAAATTATTTGAGAGCACTTTATGACTAATAGAAGTAAATGACTTTAAAATGAGATGATAAAAAAATAAATCTCTACCTGGCAGACTTAGCTATTTCTTAAAATCAGCCATTTTACAATGGGATGTTGGGAATCTATAGAATTGTAATGATGCATTATTGTTTGACTGGAATAGATAAGACATTAAAAATGAAAACTGGAAGAATATCAATCAATCAAAAAGTACTTTTTCATCACTAATTGTTAAGTTCCTATGTTCCAGGCCTAGTGCTATGGATAAAAAGACAAAAGTGAAGCCAATCCCTGACCCCAAAGTATTTATATTTTCATGGGTTAAGGGGAGAGGAATATTCGCACAGATAACTGGGTTCCATTTGGGGTGAATACAGAATCCCATGAGGCATTCATGTGTATCCAAATTCATATCATTTGAAGTAATAATTAGGTAAGAATATGATCATTGGTTCCAGATCCATGGAAATATTCAGTACACTCGAATAACATGATCACTTCATGAGATTCATTATTCACACTAATTAGGACTTGGCTCAAATGATTTCAGAATAGATACATGGTAACATACAGAGTCAGAAAGTGAGAAAAGGGTATTATTAGGATCTAGGGGGTCCAAGAAAAGCTACCTTTAGAGCATGGCATTTGAACCAAGTAATGAAAGAAATCAAAGATTCCAAGAGGTGGCCAAGGAAGACACTCCAGTCACAGGGGTACCACTAATGCAAAGGCATGGAGTTTGGTGTTTCTAGGTAATAAAGTTAGGCCAGATTATAGATGGATTGGATCAGAAGGTGGTAATGTGTAAGATGATTGGAAAATTAGGAAGGGACCATGTTTTAAATTTTTTTGAGAGGCAATCAAGGTTAAGTGACTTGCTAAATGCTATACAGTTATTGTCTGGATCAGATCTGAACTCAGGTCCTCCTAATTCTAGGGGCAGCACTCTGTCCACTGCACCAACCCAGGGACCATGTTATGAAGAGCTTTAAATGCCAAGTATATGAGTTTATAAATCATCCTATAAATCATAGAGAGTCACTGGAGTTTATCAAGTACAAGATTAACAAAGTCACACATCCTCGCATAGGAAAAATCACTTTAGTGACTGAATAGAGACTGCACTTGGAGATGCATTTAAGATAGGGAGACCAATTAGGAATCTATTGTAATGGTCCAGAAGGAAAGTGATGAGGTCCTTAACTGTTATGATAACCATATGACTGGAGAGAAGGGATTGTATGTGAGAGGTGTTATAGAGCTGAAAAGTTGGCAACAAGTTGAAGACAAAAGGTAAGAGTAAAAAGCTGAGAAAGTAACTAAAACGATAGTCATGCTTGACAGAAATAGGAATGCTTAGAAAAAGTGAAGTTTGAGTTTGAGACTCCTAAATGAGATTCATTTGGAAATATATTAGCAAACTAGATCCTGAGACAATTATTAGAACTGGAACAATCAGCATAGAGATGACTATTAAACATATAGGAACTAATGATTTCACCAAGTAAGAAATGAAGAGTAGGCAGGTGAAAGAGAGTGGTCTCTAAAGACTGTAAGTCAGGGGTCCTTAGTCCTTTTTTACTAAAATGTCACTGATATTTCCAATCTGGTCAGTATGTGCCAGGCATCATGCTAAGCACTGAAGATAATATATCAGTAAGCACCCCAACATACACAGAAGGGCCTGCTATCACGGGTTTTTAGATCTGCATTCATAAAAAGAAAGGCAATTTTTGAGGGTTTAGTGGTCACTTTAATAAAGTACATGTATCATTCCTTTAACGAAAAACATATGTCATTCACCTAGTTCAGGGGAGTCAGCACCCTGAACTTCAAAGAAAATACAGAGAAATCAAAAATCAACAGACATTCCTTCCCCTGCCTGAATTCAAAAGACAGGTCCAACTATCTGACCATAATTACCAGAGAGGGAAGCAATGACATCTGGATTTTCAAAGCTGGGAGGGGGTTCCTTAGAGGCTGCCCATAGTCCTTCTGGCCAAACAAACACTTCCAGTCAATAAGCCCCGTAAAACCTCAATTCAGAGTATTTATACCCTTTCTAGAGCCAGACGGCATTGCTTGAGGACCAGTGACTCATTAACAAAAGGCTTGGGCCTTCCCACAAATCTTTCCTAATCAAACTCCCCTTAACAGGCAGACCCATTAATGAGTGGGAAAGATCTTTAATCACATTAAAATAATCAACAATACAAATACATATACTGTTTCTAGTAAAAAAAAAACAAAACTACTATTTCTGTACTTTACTCCCAGTAAAAAGGATTGATTGATAAAGGCAAGATTAATCAGAGGCACTTGAATATACTAAAACAAAAACAATAAGAGATTCTATTTTGTTTGCCATCACAGATACAAAGGCAAAAACGTTCTGGCTTTCCAGGAGCTCAGAGTCTAACAGGGAAGAAAAATATCCAAGCAACTAGGAGCAAAGAACATATATATGGAATAAACTGGAAATCATTTCAAAAGGAAGGCACAGATTTTTTTTTTAAGTGAAATTGTAGCTGGACCTTGAAGGAAGCCAGGGAAAGGAAAATGAGGGCTGTCTTCTAATTTAAAAAAACAGTTGTAAATGTACAAAATAAACACATTAGATCAATTTTTATTGAAATAGTTACTAAAAAATAGGTCAATAGATCTCCTAAGCTAAGAATCCCTTCTTTTTCTAACCCAAACCAGAATTGTAAATTTTTTCACAGATTTATTGAAATTATTTGAATCAAAGGTTGTGGCTATTTGCAGAAGAATAAGAGAATCTTTCTTCCAATACTTATAACCTGTTTCACCCTGTAAGCTAATTTCTCTCCTTTATAGATCTTTACGAGGTAGACCACATTTCTGATGAAGCAGTTAGACCATTGAACTGAAAGTTACAATTAGAATGGTATGGGCACAATTTACTGACCATATGTCAAATATTTTATCTTTCGTTTATTTGTTTTTTCTTACAGAGAGTTAAGTGAATTTGATTTTTGAGGACATATGCTTGGTAATAAGTTTTAGGCCTCACATTTATATCATGTTCTATGGCTTCCAAAATATTTTCCTTCCAGCCATCCTGGGAAGTAAAGTATCATTCTCCCTAACAGATAGCTAACATCAAAGCCAAGACTCAGTCTTCTGACTCCAAATACAATATTGTCCCTATTCAAGTGTTTATTCAACATACACATATAGAGACACACACATATATATATGTATATGTATATATACATGCACATGCATATATAATTGCTATAACTGCTGGGTAGGTCGCTTGCACAGTGAATAGAATGCTGGGCCTGACTCATCTTCCTGATATCAAATCCATCCTCAGACATTTAGTAGCTGTGCAATCCTATGGACATCACTTTACCCTGTCTGCCAGTTTCCTCATCTTTAAAATGAATTGGAGAAGGAAATTGCAAACCACTCCAGTATCTTTGCCCAGAAAGCCCCATGAAGCATCAGACATGAATGAAAATGACTCCACAACCACAACATACAAAGTTGTGTTACTGTTGTTATGGTTGCTGTGGTCTCTCCTTTGCTCTCCAAGAGGACCAATGACATAAGGAAGGTGAAGTCTTGACTTGGAAGTGAATTGGATTCAAGTGAGGGAGGGCTATGCAAAGTCACCAGTCTCACTATCACCTGTAGAATCATCTGGGTCCAGTGGCAATATATAGATCAGGTCATCTGGAGATGATTCCAGATCGAGTGAGACCCAGAACGTCTCAGAGGGGTGTGAGTGTGTGTGTGTGTGTGTGTTCCTGTGTATGTGTGTGTTTGTGCATGTGTATGTATGTGCATTTATATATTTATGTATGTACATACGCATGTATAAAGAAATATATTTTTCAGTATAATTGGTCTTTTGTGATACTATGATTTTTATTTTACATATTTAAGAGCATTATTCTGGGAAAAGTCTTTAAGTTTCATCAGGCTGCCAAAAGGAACCATGATGCACAAAAAGCTTAAAAACCATCGTTATATGTATTCCATCTGTATCCTGGGCCATCTCCAATTGTCCTGATCTATATCTGGCCACTGGACCCAGATGGCTCTGGAGGAGATAGGGAGGCTGATATCTATACACAGCCCTGCCTCACACAAATTCCATTCACCTGAATGTCATGGCATCACTTCTTTGAGAACAGAGGACCAACAGCAAAGTCAATTTTAGAGCAGAAAAAATTCTTGTAAGCATAGGAATTGGATCTTTGATTTCATTTTTATAGGGAACATGGATGAAAATACATACTCAGTCATGTTAGCATCTACTCTACATCTTGAGTCTTGGAAACTTGGAAAGTTGTCTAGAACACTGAAAGGTTAAGTCATTTGCCCCAAATCACACAGCCAATACATATCAGGTATAGGATTTGAACTCAGGTCTTCCTGGCTACAATAGCAGTTCTCTATCCATTGCATAATGTTGCTTCTCTAGAGTAGAAAGAGAATAAGAAAATCTAGGCCCTTTATAATATTCACATATTCTGTTATTTTTACTCAAAAATATTCCTCAGGTCTTTTTTCCCCCTTCTCTTGACTTACTAATATTGTCAAAGTTGGATTAAAACTTAAGTCTCTTCACATAATTCTAAACAGTATTTACACTCACAGACAGCAATTTCTAAATATATTCCACTTGACCTTCAAACAAGTGTCTTTAGAAGATGTGATTTACTTGGTTTGCCCTTTGCATAAGGATTTGGCCAGATGGGCTGACCCAAGGGATTTCAGAGGCAAGACCTAAGAAATCCAGTCTCACTGGGTGATATGTTGCTGTTGAAGTATTGCCAGTGAAAGAATTAAACAGAATCACCAACTCAACTAAGCTTAGTTTTAGAGGGGGGTAAAAACAGACCTTTAAAATTCATATTGTTATTTTTGATTTTCACATTTAGAGACTTTATTTCCTTCAATTTCTTTATCTTGTCTAATTGCTACAGCTAACATTTCTAGTACCATATTGAATAATAGTGGTGATAATGGACATCCTTGTTTCACCCCTGATCTTGTGGGAAATGCATCTAGCTTGTCTCCATTGCACATAATGCTTGCTGATGGTTTTAGGTAGATACTGCTTATTATTTTATGGAAAGTTCCCTTTATTCCTATGTTCTCCAGTGTTTTTAATAGGAATGGGTGTTGTACTTTGATGAAAGCTTTTTCTGCATCTATTGAGATAATCATGTGGTATCTGTTAGTTTTGTTGTTGATATGATCAATAATGCTAATAGTTTTCCTAATTTTGAACCAGCCCTGCATTCCTGATATGAATCCTACCTGATCATACTGTATTATTCTTGTGATAAGATGCTGTGTTCATTTTGCTAAAATCATATTTAAAATTTTTGCATCTATATTCATTAGAGAAGTTGGTCTATAATTTTCTTTCTCTGTTTTGTCTCTTCCTGGTTTAGGTATCAAAACCATATTTGTATCATAAAAAGAATTTGGGAGGATTCCTTCTTCCCCAGTTTTCAAAAATAGTCTATATAGTACTGGAATTAACTGTTTTTTAAATGTTTGATAGAATTCACTTGTAAATCCATCTGGCCCTGGAGATTTTCTCCTAGGGAATTCATTGATGGCTTGTTCAATTTCTTTTTCTGAGATGGGGTTGTTTAAATATTGAACTTCTTCTTCTGTTAATCTGAGAAATTTGTATTTTTTTAAAATACTCATCCATCTCATTTATATTGTCAAAATTGTGGGCATAAAGTTGGGCAAAATAATTTCTAATTATTTTTTTAATTTCCCCCTCATTGGAGGTGAGTTCACCCCTTTCATTTTTGATATTAGTAATTTGATTTTCTTCTTTCTTTTTTTTTAATCAAATTGACTGAAGGTTTATCAATTTTATTAGTTTTTTCATAAAACCAACAATTGGTTTTCTTAATTCAATAGTTTTCTTAATTTCAATTTTATTAATCTTTCTTTTGGTTTTCAGTATTTCTAATCTGGTATTTACTTGGGGACATGCCCAGGTCATTGATCTCCTCTTTCTCTATTTTATTTATGTAGGCATTCAAAGATATAAAACTTCCCCTAAGAACTACTTTTGCAGTATCCCCCAAAATTTGGTAGGTTGTCCCATTATTGTCATTCTCTTGAATGAAATTGTTTATTGTTTCTATGATTTCTTCTTCAACCCACTCCTTCTTTAGGATTAGATTATTTATTTTCCAATTGACTTTGGTTTTTCTTTCCATGGCCTTTTATTACATATAATTTTTATTGCATTATGATCTGAGAAGGATGCATTGACTATCTCTGCCTTTCTGCACTGGATTGTGAGGTTTTTATGTCCTAGTACATGGTTGATTTTTGTATATGCGCCATGTACCACTGAGAAAAAGGTATATTCCTTTCTACTGCCATTCAGTTTTCTCCAGAGATCTATCATATCTACCTTATCCAGAGTTTTATTTACCTCCTTAACCTCTTTCTTGTTTATTTTGAGGTTAGATTTATCAAGTTCAGAGAGTGGGAGGTTGAGGTCCCCCACTAGTACAGTTTTGCTGTCAATTTCTGCCTTCAACTACCCCAACTTCTCCTCTAAGTATCTGGATGCTATACCACTTGGAGCATACATGTTTAGTAATGTTGCTTCATTGTCTATGGTGCCTTTTAGCAGGATACAGTTCCTTCCTTATCTCTTTTGATTAGATCTATTTCTGCTTTTGCTTTGTCTGAGATTAAGATTGCTACCCCTGCTTTTCTTACATCAACTGAAGCACAATATATTTTGCTCCATCCTTTTACCTTTACCCTCTGTGTAACTCCCCATTTCAAATATGTTTCTTGTGAACAACATATTGTTTAATGATGGTTTCTAATCCATTATGCTCTCTTCCTCCATTTTATGGGAGAGATCATCCTATTCACATTCACAATTATGATTAAAATCTTTGTCTTTCCCTCCATCCTCTTTTCCACCATTTGTGCTTTTAGCTCTCCCATCTCCCTTCCCCTCCTCAATAGTTTTCACTTTTCACCACCACCACCACCAGCCTTCCCTTCCTTCTTTTATCCCCCCTACCTTTTACTCCCCTTTACCCTTACTGCTTCTTCGGTCCCCATTAGTTTCCCCTCCCCTTTCTTCCCCCTTCCCTCCTACTGCCTATAGAGCTAGTTAGAATTATATACTTAAGTTTATTGTTCCCTCCTTGAACCAAATCAGATGAGAGTACCTCTCAAACCATGCTCATCTCTCTCCCCTCTTTCCCTCTACTATAATTTTGTACTTTTTCCTGTGATGTAATTTACCATTTTCTGCTTTTTCCTTTTCATCCCTCCTGTTACAATCCCTTCGCATGCATAAATCATATCTTTAACATGACATCATTTACTTTATACCCGTTCCCTGTATGTATATCCCTTTTATATTTCATAATAGATGTACAATTCTCAAGATTAACAGATATCATCTTCCCTTATAGGGAGGTAAACAGTTTGCCCAAATTGAATAGCAAGTTTTTTTCCCCCTGCTTACCTTTTCATGCCTCTCTTGAGACCTGCATTTGAAGATCGAATTTTCTATTAATTTCTGATGTTTTTGTCAAGAAGGTCTGGAAATCCCTTACTTCGTTAAATGACCATCTCCTTGCCTGAAATATTATACTGAACTCTGCTGGTTAGTTGATCCTTGGTTGTAGTCCCATCTCCTTTGCCTTACGGAATATTGGATTCCAATTCCTTCAGTCTTTTAATGTAGAGCTGCAAGGTCCTGTGTGATTCTGACTGTAGCTCCTTGATATTTGAATGGTTTCTTTCCGGCTACCTATAGTTTTTTCTCCTTCACTTGATAGTTCTGGAATTATTTCTGTAACAATTTGATGTTGTCTTATAACCTTCCATATTTTTTCCTAGATGTCCTAATGGATCTAGGTTTAGACTTGGAGTCAGGAAGACCTGAGTCCAAATCTTATCTCAGACACTTACTGTCTGTATGATCCTGCGAAAAAAATCAATCAATAACACATATTACATGCATACTATGCAGTAGGCATTATGCTAAGAATTGAGGATACAAAAAGAGGTGAAAGAATTCCTGCCCTTAAGAAGCTCATCATGTTTTGAGGAAAATAAGCAAGCAAGCAAGCATCTGTGTACAAAGAGGCTACATTAGGATAAATGGGAAATTATAGAGGGAAGGCAATATATTTGAGGGGTTAGAAAAGGCTTCCTCTAGTTAAAGATGAGAAGGGAGAGAATTATAGACATGGGGCAGTCAGAGAAAATGTCAGGAGCTAAGAGGTAGAGGATCTTGTTTGTGAAACAGCCAGGAGATCAGTGTCATTAGCTCTAAGGGTACCTGGTGAGAAGGAAGGCATAAGAAGAGAAAGGTAGGAAGGGACTAATCTATTAATATATTTGAAAACCAAGTAGAGGATGCTTTATTTGATCCCTGGAGTCAATAGGGAGTCATTGGAGATAATTGGGTAGGTGGGGGATGATATGGTGATGTCGTTTAATCTCTTTCAGACTGAATTTATTCTTCTGTAACATGGAGATAATAATAGCACTTACCTCACTTGGTTCTTGAAGATCAAATGAGATAATAAATAATAACTTTAAAATTAAGTTCTACGTAGATATTAACTATTACCATTGCTAATTATCTTAAGTATTTATTTCTATTAATACTTAATGGAAAATCACTTTGTGACCCTAGAGTTTAGCACAATTCTGACTACTTATTTAGAGCTTAATAAATGCTTGCTGACTGACTGTTGAAGTACATATGTGTTGTGTGTATGTGACATGTACATATGTAGGATTGCTTTCACCTAGGAACTCCTTGGGTAGAGGGTCTTGACCAGCAAGACCCTCATCTCAGAAGCAATGAATGAGTTGGGAGGCAGGATGTAAGGCAACTTCGTTTATTCAGCTGAAAATCAGGGTTTATAAAGGCTGTAACCACAATCACATGCTGGCTGAGCTCATTTCATTACTTCACCATCTCATGACTTACCCATGTCATTGCACCCGAAGCAAGTAACGAAGCTTATCTTGTTCCTGAAGCTAGTTCCTGAGTTCCCAGACCCAATTGCAACTTTTCTGCAAAGAACATTAGTATCTGCAGGAACATCAGGTTCCAGGGTCATGGAGAGCTTCTGCCAGGGTTTGAGTAAGCACAAGTCCCATGGGAACAGGCTTTGCCTCAGCTCTGGCCTTGATCACGGGACTCGCACTCCCCTGAGCCCTCTACATACCTACATGTGATGCATGAGGAATTTCAAACTGGAAGGAAATTCAAAGACCATCTAGTCCAATGATCCCTTGTATAGGTGAGATAACTGAGGCACAGACAAAGAGACCTGTTCAAATCATATAGTCAGTAGCTAATGGAATGGATAGTTGAACATAGACCTTCTCACTTCAAAGTAACAAAATGAAGGGACTTGGACTAGATGAACAGGAAGGTCCCTTTTGGACCTCAAATTCTAAATGTCTTCTATCTAACACCAAAATAATCTCTTCCTCACCTTCCCCAGCTCTCAAGCCTTTGATAAGACTGTTTCAACTCAGTATTAAGAAGAAAGCATGTTGATTAAAATATTATGTATCAGATATGAATACTTAATAACTGCTTAGCCATTCTATTGATATTTGGAATTATCTAATGGAAGATTCGAAATATGATAAATCTGTAATTAGTAGAATTCAAAGTAGTTGATACAATGAAATATGGAATTTGGATCAGCATGAGAGATACCTCGGATTTTCTTGGTGTTTCTTAAATCATAGTCAGGAATTACCAGTGATTAGCCATTTGGAGAGCATATGTGAATTACATTTATAGATTATTCCTAATCATCTGACTTTCTTTGGTATCTAGGTTAATTTTGTTCTATAAAGAACTGGGATTCATTGTAAAGATAAAATTCTTAGGGTGTGCTAACTCTCACACATACACACACACGCACACACACACCTAACTACCTATGATATCTTAAGTGTCCTCAATTAATACAGGTCATAACTCATGTGTACTTTATAAATTTAGGTAGTCACCATGGGCACTCAGAGGTTAGGTAATTTCACAGACTCATAGCTAATATAAGTCAAAGGCAAAACATAAACACAGAATTTTCTTAACAGACTGAATTTTTCCTGTAAGAAAACAGACTTTTCCTTATCCTTTCTGGTTTGTAAAGGCAAGCACTTTAGTAGACAGAGATTTGACCCTAGGGCCTGGTAGATCCTGGTTCAAGTCTGAACTCTGACCCCATGTCTGCTTTGTGAACTTGGGGATGTTATCTAAATTGCTATCATTCTGGGCAATTCCTTAAAGTTACAGAGAAGGTCCTGTTCTGCACTTGTGTAGGCACACAGCTAATTACTGGCAGATACCTATAGGAATGAACTAATAACATTAGAAAAGAGATCCCCAATTCCACATAGCCATTTACCTGTGAAGGGTAGATGTAACCATCCTCAAAGGGATGTTGAGTCCAATGTCTTGATATTGGTCTATATTACAAATATAGACCTCAAAGTTTTGGAGAATTCAGTCAATAAACTGTATCAGAATCCAAAATAGTATCATATTCTGAACAATTGCCCAGTGTCACTTAGATCAGTCAGTAAACATTTATTAAATGTCGAGTATGTGCCAAGCAATATGTTGAGGGACATGATGTTAATCTATTAAAGCTTAAGAATTTTTCAAATAAATGTTACAAAAGTACTGATGATTTCCAAGCTACTCAGTACAGAATTATTTCAAAATATAGAGACCTATCAGAAAACAAAATCATGTGGGAATAGGGTGCAGTGCAGGTGATATCAAAGGATTTACCTGCTATGGGAGAATGCTTTCAATGAGCATCCCACAGGGGATGAATTTAAATTCTAATACTTTAATTCAACTATAAGAAACAGTTATTTTATCCATATCTGCAATAGTTCATAAGACATGAAGTATAAAAGACTAAAATAAGAGAGTAACTTATCCTGGGACCTCTAATAATAATAGCTAGCATTTTTATAGTGTTCTAAGATCTGCAAGGCATGTTACATGTTACATTGTTTAATCCACATAACATCCCTACGAGTTCCTTCCATATGGAGGATTCCATCAAGTGTATAACATGATTTTTGTTGGGTAGATGGGTGAAATTAAGAGTAGGAAAATATAGACAAAGAGAAGAAAATTTAGATGATGTAAAAACAAAAGATATCAATAAAATTTATAAAATGAGCAAAACTTACATTTTATAAAAATATCAAAACAGAATTTTAGATTTTAGAGATTATCCAATCTAATCTCCATACATTAAAGATGAGAACACTGAGTCACAGAGAACAAGTTAAGAACTTGTACACAGTTAGTTTAGAGGAAAGTTTGGGTGAGATCCCTGATCTCCAAACTTTCAGATCAAGGCTCCTTAACATTGGGAATTAAAATTCAGTTGTATGTATTTATTATTGTCTGATGACCATATGCTAAATGTCCAATTAGCACATTTCACTCTATTTTGTCAAGTTATAAGACTTTTAATTAACATTTGTTTTTGTTAAGTAGGTAGATAAAACATGTATTGATTTTTGTTTATTTAAGGCCAGGACTGTTTTCTGAATTTACTTGTTGTCTTTCAAATGTTGATATTTGCATATTTTTATATTCCAGCAATTCTCTAATTAAATGTTTTTGTTTTACATTTGTAAAGGTTAAAGTGCTCTCCCACTATATGAGTTCAGAGACATTTTCACTACAATTTATTTCAGAATCTGCTCCTGGAAGCTTGTCTCTAGTACATGAGCCACAAGTCTGAACCGAAGTCATCTCTATGCTATGTTATTATATTTTCCCTGATAAATGACACCACATCCAACCCTTTCAACCTCAACATGATCTTTAATTGCCTAGCCATAGGACAGTAAAACACAAGAGGCACTTAGAAGCATCAGGACAACCTTTTTACAATTTTATAGCTAGATTGTAAATTGTAAAATACGACTGTCTCATCTATCTTTGCACATAACCAGTGCTTAATGAAGGTATACCAAATAGAACCTATATGAACTAAACCTATAGATAAAATATGTGTACATATTACACAATTTTGAAACTTTCAATATTCTCCAAGTGATGATACTTTATATTTGAGTCTTGGAAAATCCCAGTCTCTAAAGAGTCAAAGTTATAGGTGACCCAAAGGGCAGTGGGGGATGTTTAATGGATACAAATAAGCCATAGAATATTTCCATTGATGGAAACTTGAAGTGGAATAAGGGATTGAAATAGGGAAATATATGATCAGAAAAAGAGTTGAGCTTATCAATTAAAGAAAGTAAGAGATAAAATGGACAACCTGATATCAGCTGCGGTGATATCTATCACGTAGAAAGGAACTTGGAGATTGGCTTCTAGTAGATTGCAGACCTCTCTGAAGATAGGAAAACATGAAGAAGACTGGCATAGTTCACATAGGTGTGGGTAGGTTTTGATCTGCTGCAATGGAGAGATCACATTGAAAAAGTGAAATATAATTTAAAAGTATGATGCTAGTACTGGGCTATTTGCCTCTTCCTTCTATTTGAATAGGGATGGAAATTAGATCATCCCGAAGGGGATATATACAGTGTTGAGCAGAGCTACAGACTGAGAGGGAATTAAGAAATCATGGAAGAGATGAAGATCTTTAAAATGATAATAGGACAGTAAAGAAGGAATGAGGAAGATAGATCTCTTCCATATCTCACTCACTTCTTTTTTTCCTCCCTTGTCATTCCCCTCTCCCCTACGACATAGTACAAGTAGAGTGAAGTATGGGATAGGATGTCATGGCAGAGAATGGCATAGGATGATGGTAATGTAATAAAAAATATGCTTTTTGGAAGTCCTGGCATGACACAGCACAGTCTAGTACAGTAGAGTATAGCATAACATACTATGGTAAAGTAGTAATAGCATATATAATAATGGTATGGCATGTTATGTTAGAACAGAGGATGTGAAAGAAATAATTCCTCTCTCATATTAATAATCAATTATTGAATTAGGATCAGGATTTTTTTTTTCAAAAACCTATGGGCTGTTCAGTCTCTGAAGGATATTGTTGATGGCTGAGCTTGCCTAAATCCCTGGGGTACATGCTCTTTGATTCTGGGTGGGAGACTCCACTCAACTAGGGAGCCTTACTAAAAATTTAATTTAAGGTAAATTGTGGCCCATTGTATTCTACTCAGGCAAGCCTGGGTAGGGAGTAGATCTTTGTCTGTATTGCTAAAGGCTGGGGTGATCTGGCTTGAGATGGTCTCTCTTTGCCCATGAGTGACATAATCAGTCATGTCCCCCAACCTCATTTGGATAGTTCCACCTCTCATTATAATGTTCATTCTCTCATTACTCTTTAACTAATCAGAGTTGATTGCCACCCTCAGGATCACCCACTCTTCCAAGGGCATATACTTGTTGAGGCTCCATGAGAGGTCTTTGGCATTCAAGAGTGCCACTGACCCCTTTTATTAATTATCGACCAGCATGATTTATAAAATGATTAATTACCTTGAAACTATGTCTCTCAAATTTTTTATATTTTACAGATAGAAGAAAAATACCATTAGCAGGGGTTCTTAATATGGAATTTTTAAAATATACATCTTAACAACTATATTTCAATATAATTGTTTTCCTTCGTGTGCTTATGAATTTTATTTAAAGCATTTAAAAGCAAAATTCTAGGAATGGAATGTGTAGACGTCACCTGACTGACAAGACAAAGAATGTATGAGGAACACCTCAGATAGGGTAGGATAGAGTATGTAGAGATAAATAGAGAATATATGGCTGTCACAACGTACACTGAGCTAAAGCTACTTCTGACCTTGGAGTAGGGGAAAGCTGCTGGAATATCTGAGGCCACTATCATACCTATTCACCCCACCTAAAGTCTCAGCCCCAGCAAACCTGGTTTGAGAATATAAGAAACTGATGTGGCATTAGCAATACTACAGTTATAAGTTATAGAAAGGATAAAGGGGAAGAGGGATCATAGAGTGAAATACCATATGTGATCGTGCTCACCTGGCCAAAGTACAGAGGGGTAAGGCAATCTCGCAGAGGTGGCTTCTGCTGGGGAAGCTCCTTATATTGGGGATTTTAAAAGGAGGTTGGGTATTTTCATTCACCATTTGGGACTGTTGATTGTTCATTCTTACATTTCTTTAGTTTTCCTTACTCTTAAATAAGAACTTTTCTTTCGACTATATTGTATACTATCTTCTTATAAGCATCCTAAAGGATATGCATATACTCTTTACTTTATGTGTATATATAACTTACTCAAGTGTATGCATATGGTGAAAATCTGGGAATACATACACACATATATACACATATGAAAATATATATGTTTATGTATATATTACATATATTTTCAAACTAAGGAAAAATCTGGGAATATATAATATCAGTACATTAAAATATATTACATAAACATTATATTTATACATTGTATAAGTATTTTATTTATACACTATACAAATATTCAAAAATACAATAATGTGATATACACACATATGTTCCCAAATTTTCCCCAGGGGAAACTGAGAACCAAAAGAGTCAGGCAGTCTTCCAAAATTGACCTAGGTCTTTTTAAATTGAGCGTCTCTATCATTAAAGGTCACAGGTTTAGGAAATACTCGCAATTCACAGAGAGAGTTTGAGATTGAAGAAAAGGGGAATACATTTGTTTTATCAAATAAAATAGGTCATATTCAAAGTATCTTGGTCATAAGGATGAAAAAACAAATTTCCCCCAAGTATGGAGGCTGGAGGTGGCTAGAGATAACTTTAGTGACCAGCTGGTATGGTGGATAAATGAGAACAAATTCCAGCATTGTCTCCTAGCAGGGAAGGAGCAGGGGAATTTGTAGTATGCTTTGGAAATTTCCCTCCTGACAGAATTAATTGCAAGAAATATGCAAGCTCTCCAGAGGACCATGGGTAAATAATGTGCAAAGCAGATGAAAATGTATGCTTCTTGCCAAGCAACTATGGCCAACTGGCTTGCAGAAGAAAGTAAATTTCGAAGTGGCAGAGAGGAAGTGTGTGGCCATTAATTTCAAAGAAAGGTCAGACTGTAGATCTCTAAGATCCTCTCCTCTCCTCTCCCTTCCTCTTCTCTCCTCTCCCCTCTCTTCCCCTCCCCTCCCCTCTTTCCCCTCCTCTCTCTCTCACACAGCTGTTTCACCTCTTGTTCTTATCATTTCCAGGATACTTTTCTTCAAGTCATCGCTAGAAACAGATATTAGTGTATGTACAACTGCCTTACATTTTTCCATTGGCCTTTGGACCACTCACAATTTTGATTGTTCAGAGAAAATGGTATTGTGTAATTCATAGCCAGGAAGCATCATTAGAAGGGAACTTTTTTTTAATGGACAGCAATTTTATCACTGTGGATCTCCAACGCAGGCAAGGCAGGATGAGGAGAATTGAAATTGAACCATATGGACAGGTTATACACTTCTTACTTTCTCACCACTTTTCTGAGGAATCAATTCCATTCATTAAGTGAATAAAAGGCAGGGATATTGACAGCAAACTAATACTGATTTAGTCATGTACATTAAAGTATGACAGCTTTAGAGGATTTACTAATTTAATTATTCCATTATTGAGAATATATCCTGAAAATATGATCAAAAACAACCACAAAGTTGAAGATTTTTATAGCATCATATGTAATCACATACAAAAAAATGAACCTATTAATGAGGGAAAATGCATCATGATACATGAAATAGAATGAAAATTTAATGAACTAGAATATTATAAATCAATTAAGACCAACTAGGACAGAAGATAAGCACATTTCGAAAGTCCTTTCCTGAAATAATTAATGTGAAAAAGTGTATTCTAGGCACTAACTACAATTAACAAAAGGAAAATAAATGAGAGTGATGGACAAAGTAATCCCCATAGAAACTTAAAGGGAGTGATTGAGATAGTGGTAACATATCTGATGTGTTGAAATTGATTATTTGACTCTAAAATGTTATTAGAGGTAGCTGGGTGGTACAGTGGCTAAAGTCAGAAAGATTCTAATTCAAATCCTGTCTCAGACATTTGATGTTTTTACCCTAGGCAAGTCACTTCACTTTTTATAGCCTCAGTTTCCTCATCTGGAAAAAAAGGGATAATAATTCCTACCTCTCAATGTTGTTGGGAAGATCAAATGAGATAGAACATGTAAAGTGCTTGGCAAACCTTAAAGCATTTTATAAATTACATATATATATATATGTATATATATATATATATATATATATATGTAAAATGATTGCCATTATTAAGTTAGTTTTTGTATTTATTTGGGAGGCTGAGTTTCTGATAAATCAATTATGAAAAAACACCAAAACATTAGATGACCTAAAACTAAGCAATGATATTTATACAGCTTTTTAAAGTTCACAAACTGCATTCCATATAGTCCCTCATTTGATTCTCACAAGTTTGTGAGGTGGGTACAATTATTACTTCCATTTTAGAGGTAAGAAAACAGAGACAAACTGAAGAGAAATAGTATTGTGCTTATATATTAGAAAAGATTAAAAAGTTATAAATGGGAAAAAACAATACAGAGACAAATGAAAGAAAATATAAAACTAGCTCATAATTTCAGAGAGGAATAACCAAACAATCCAACAAAACAAAAAAAAAAAAGGTGTGAAAGATTAGATCAGGAAAAAATCTCACAATCTGTTGCATATAAGAAACATTAAAAACAATAAAGATCTAGCTGAAATAAAAAAAAAAGGAATGGGAAAAATTACTACTCACCAAATGAATTTTTAAGAAGTCTGAGTTACATTCAATCTATCTGGGAAAAAATAACTATTAAAAATAAAAAAGGATAAATAAGGAAACTATAATATGCTGAAAGAAATCAAGGAAAAGTTGACACTTCCTTTGGGATTGTGTTCTAAACCATTTGGAGTATTTAAGTTTGTAGTACTAAACTTTTATAATTTATAGCATTAAATAAATATTGCATTGTATATAGTATTAAACTCAAATGCTTCAGATATCTTAGCATGCAAAGTCATAAAGGAGACATCAACTGTATCATAAGAATACATAGTAACACAATAATGCTAAGAGTTTTCAATGTTTTGGATAAGTCTAACTGAAAGATAAACAGAAAGGAAAATACAGAGCTGGACAAAATGTCAGAGAAACAAGATCTAATAGATTTATGACATCTTCTAAATAGGACCCTGAAAGAATATGTGAAATACTCCATACCACATGGAGTTTTTACCAAAAGAATGAGCATATATTAGGGCAGGGAAATACTGCAAACAAATACAAAAAAAGAAAAAGGTGGTAAATACATCCTTTACAGACTATAACATAATAAAACTAGTCATTGGTTCAGGGACCACAAACAAAAGAAACAGACCCAAATAGTAACTTAAATCCTAAGCAAGAAGTGGTTCAAAGAACAAACAAAAGAAACACTGAATGATTACATGAAAGAATATGATAATGATCTAACAGTACATTAGAACTTCTGGGCTTCAGCTAAAGCAATAATGGGGGAAATCATATCCCCACAAATATATTAACAAAATAGAAAAGAGAATGAATGAATTGAAAATGCATTAAAGCCAACAAGTAAGCAAACCTCAAATAAACACAAAAGAGATAATAAATATTGGAGGAAAAATAGACTACCTAGTAACTAACTAAATAAATGAATGAACAAAGAATAAGTGAATGAATAAAAGAAACCTTAGAAATTATCAACAAAAGTTCTTCAAAAGAGACTAGTATAATTGATACTTCTGATTAATCAGAATAAAAAAAAGGCAAACATTTAAATGAGTAAAACAATGAATGAGAAAAGTGAAATCAAAACAAAACAAACACTTGAAATCTGTTTTGCATAGTTACATGCTAACAAGAAGGAAAACACAAAAGAAATGGAGAAATATTCTCAAAAATTTAAAATAATGACACTGTTTGAAGGCCAGATAGAAATCTTAAATAATCCAATCCCAGTAAAGGAAAACAAACTAAATGTAAAGGAACTACCAAAGGAAAAGCAAACTCCTGGTCCTGATAGATTCACAGACAAATTCTATGAAACTTTTAAAGAAAAAACAATTATAATACTGAGTTGCACTTATTCTACCTAGGAAAAAAATAACTATTAAAAAATAAAAAGGGATAAATAAGGAAAATATAATATGCTGAAAGAAATCAAGGAAAAGTTGATGCTTCCTTCCTGACTGCATTCTAAAGCATTTGGAGCATTTAAGTTTGTAGAACTAAACTTTTATAATTTATAGCATTAAATACATATTGCATTGTATATAGGATTAAACTTAATTGCTTCAAATGTTTTAACAATTATAGTAACATTTATATAGTGTTTACTGTTTAGTAAGTCCCAGGAATTAAAGAATTTTACAGTTATTATCTTATTTAATTAGAATAACCACCCTGGGAAGTGGGTGCTGTTATTAAGGCGATTTTAAAAATGAGAAAACTAAACCAAACAGAGGTTAAGTGATCTGCCCAGGTTCATGTACCTAACAAGTGTTTAGGGCTAAATTGGAACATAGGTTTTTCCAGCTTTACAGTTATTTGGGATGGGATCAAATTGAATTAGAACTATTTGGAATTGGATTTTGTTGTTATTTTATTGAAATATTTTATTGAAAAATTTTATTGAAATTGCTGAGACTCAAGACCCTGTGCTTATCAGCTAGTTGCCTCATACTTAATGCTAATCCAGAAAAGGATAAAAGAAAGAATATTATAGACCAGTATTATTAATGAATATCAATTACAATTTTTAAACAAAATGAACTACAGTGATTTATCTAAGAAATCATTCATTCTGATGAAGTTAGATTTATTCCAGAAATATGAAAATGGTTCAGCTTTAGGAAAACAAACCAAGCTAGCCATAGTGAAAACCAGAACATCCCAAACCACATGATTATCTAAAAAGAGATACAGAAAAAGTCCCTGACAGCATACAATATTCATTCATCTTAAAAACGAAAGTATAGACTTAGGAGGACCTTGTTATATATAACTCCAAATCTAAAAGCAAGCATTATGCGAGGTCTAGTAATACAGTAGAACCTCTTCCAATAAATATGATAGTAAAGCAAAGATGTCCACTCTCCCTACTAGTATTTGAAATAAATCTGAAAAGGCTAGCAAGATTAATAAGCCAAGAGAAAGAAAGACATACAGATAAAGAAGGAGACAAAACTATCTCTATATGATGATATACTTGGAAATTCATATGGAATCACAGGTACTACTAATTAAGATAATTAAAAGCTTCAGCAAAATTGCAACATATAAAACAAACCCTCAAAAATCAATTACATTTACGTATAATAATAATAAAATCTAAGAAACCATAATGGAAAATGAAATCCCACTTTAAGTAATTGCAAAATGCACACCATATTTGGGAATCACTCTACCAAATCACAGAAAAGACTTATATAACTTCAATTACAAAGCAATACAAATTACAAAACAATTGCAAAGAAATAAAGAACTACTTAAATACTTGGAAGAATATTCAGTGCTCATGGCTAGGTCATGCCAATACGATAAAAATAATAATACTTAAAGGAGATACTTTACAGAACTTAATAACAAGAGAACAAAATTAATTTTAAAAGAAGATCAAGAATATCCTGGAAAATTGCTAAAAGACATAGATACAGAGGAAGAATTGTATTTCCAAACTTCAAAACATAATATAAAAGAGCAGTCATCAAAACCATCTGAAGCTGATTAAAAAGTAGAGAGAGAAATCAGTGGAACAGATGTGATTCCCATGAGGAAAACCATAAACAATGGAATTCCAACACAGTATTTGAAAAAATAGAAAACACAAGTTATCTGGTAAACTACTCCATATTTAAAAATAAAAAAAAAAAAACTATTAGGAACACTGAAAAGTAGTAAGACAAAAGTTAGGCTTCGGTCAATACCTTATACCATATTTCACAATACATTCTAAATGGATATCCAAACTATAATATAGATTATGTTATTTTTTTTAATTAGAAGAGAATCATATTATATATCTCTCACAATAATGGGTAAGAGAAGTATTCTTGAAGAAGGGATAGAGGCAGTTACAAAAGACAAGATAGATAACTTGTATTAGCTTTTGCAAACCAATATTAACGTATTTAACATAAGAATGGAAGTGATTGAATAGGCAAAAATAATTTTTGTATCAAATTTCTCTGATAAAGTTTGGTACTTAAGATATATACTGCAGAAAAGATATATGTTTATATGCATGTGTGTGTGCATTTGTGTGTATAACCATTCTCCAATTAATAAATGGTCAAATACTACAAAGAAATAATTCTCAGAATTTCCAAGTATTTACAACTACATGAGAGAATGCTCCAAATCATTGATGATAAATCCAAATCACAGAACTCTGAGGTTTCACCTCACAAATGGTAATTGGCAAAAATGACAACAAATGTCAATAGTTAATGTTGGAGCAGTTGTGGATGTTAGGCACAATAATACATTATCAGTGTAATAGTGAAGAGGATCAAATATTTTGGAAAACATTTGGAATTACACAAAGAAACAGACTAAAATATCCATACTCTGACTCAGAGAATCCACTACTGAGCTTATATCTCAAAGAAGTCACTGATTTGAAGGAAATACCCAAATACACCAAAATAATTTTACTAATGCTTTTTTGAGATAGCAACAAACTAAATATCAACTGCTTTAAGAATGGCCAAAAGATAAATGGATGTAATAAATTGTGCTATAACAAATGATGTATATGATAAATAAAGAGAAGCATGGAAAGGTCTACATACAATGATTCAGACAGAAGTAATCAGAGACAAGAAAATGATATGCACAACTACAACAATGCAAATAGAAAGAAAAACAACAACTTTGACATTTAATAAAAATGTCAAAGGTAAATGTGGGAAAATTATCAAGATCAAGTAAGACTCTAAAGAAGAGATATGAGAAGACACTCTTGACTCACCCCTTTCTGGAAGTGGGTGGTCCACAGATGCTACAGATGTTCATGTATTCAGGCTTTTCCAATGTGTTGATTTGTTTTGCAAACTTCCTCCTCCTTTTTCTTTTTTTTTCTTCTTTAAAATATCCTATATGCTAAATGAGATGGTGGTATAAAAGGGGAAGGAGAAAGGATACTGGAGAAAACTATGATGCTGTCAAAAAAAAAAAACCAACAAAAGATTTCACTTCAAACATTTTAAAAACAAAAAACATAAAATGAAGGCTGAGAAATTTGTGACTTGCCCAAGATTTGTACATTTAGTGACAATCTGATGCAGGATTCAAACTCAGGATTTCGTTATTCTACGGTCAGTACCCTATCTAACTATGAAGTTAGGATTCTTTACCTTTTCTGTGTCATGGCCCTCTTTGGCACTACAAATCCTTCATCAAAATAATTTTTTTTAATGCATTAACTGCATAGAATTACAAAGTAAATTCATTAAACTGAAACCATTATGAAAATATATTTTAAAATACTCAACATGTTCGTGTGTTCCAGGTTAAGAACTCTTTTGAATAAAACACTGAGTCATACCCATAAGCCTCTAATTATAAAATTCCATGTGCCTAGGAGCATTTCCCATCATCACCACCACTTACCTACTTCATCTCAGTGCCCCACACTAGCACAGTATTCCATACTTCCTCAACTTCTTTACCCCCTGTAATCAGCAACTGTCATCTTCTCAGCAAACCTGGACTCAGAAAATCCTTTTTTATTTTTAACTTCATTGCCTCTCCCTGAGAGACCTGTTTGATATAAATGAGCTTCCCCCAACTTATTCTTCATAAAGCACTCTGAGCTTGTATCTCTTTTGTGTCCACTTAATAGCATGTCTGTGGTTATTTGTATATATTTCACGTTAGAGGCAGCCAAGTAGCTCAAAATATCAAGTTCTGGCCCTAGGGTCAGAAAACTCCAAGTTTGAATCTGCCTCAGAGACTTACCAGCTGTGCAACCCTGGACAACTCATTTAATCTCTGGCTCGATTTCCTCATCTGTAAAATAAGGAAATTGATAGTATCTCAACCTTCCATGGCTGTTGCGATGATTCAAAGAGTTAAAATTCATAAAGTACTTTGCAAGCCTTCAAGTACCATACAAATACTAGAATAATTAGTTCCATTATTGTTATATTATAATATAAATATACATATATATCTTTATATATAAATGTTACATACTTATTTTATGTGACATTATATTATACACTATCACAGGATTATATATACATACATTGTCGTGACTATCAGTTTGTTATGATTGTCCTATTAGACCCCAAGTTCCATGAAGTCAGGGTTGACATTGCCTAAATTTTGATTTTTCTGCAATTCCTAGCACAGAAGTAGGCACTAAAGGAATGTGTTGAATTAAAGTGAATGGAACAGAGTCTTTGACTTGTTCAACGTTTATGCTACCTGCTCTCTTTCATTGAAACCCAGCTTTTACTTGATGAAACAGTTAGCCCTCATATCCTTCCAACAGCAGCCTGATCCTTACCTCCTTGGAGGCCAGCAAAGTAACCTGAATGCTTTATAATACAGGACTAGATGGTGTTTTTCTCTTTGAATTGTCACAGCCCTCAGATGGAATGCTTTACTAAGTCCTCTGAGGCCAAATAAATTTTGTCAGTGATTAGAAGATGTCAGATGTTATTAGACACAGGTACTCATCTCAATCGTTCCTCTGCCTACTTACCCACTCCCTTTTCATTACATAACCCCTCCCCTAATTCTGCACAATAAAGAATTAACATAAATTCTAAAAATCTACATAGGAACTTGATGTTAGGAGACACTTGGGATTTTCCCTGACTTCTTAACTCTACTGGGAGAAGTATTGTGCCAAGCCTAGAGGCCTGTATTGGGCTACCCGAGTCTTTCTTACCTGTCCCAGGTCTTCGGTTGGCCAAACCGGATAAACGTATGAGAGAAAGGACGTTCCAGAGTCAAACAGGGGTTGAGCTTTATTACAGGGTTTCGGTTACAAGTGCAGGGGAGTCTTCCTTAGGAGGAAGAGGGGGAGATTTCCTAAGGAGGCTAAGCTTAAGGGATTGGAAGTAGAAGTACAAGCGGGGAGAGAGGGGGAGGGGAGAGAGGAAAGAAAAGAAGCGGAGCCCTACTTTTCTCTTTGGCTCCACACGTGCTAAGAGAGAGCTTTCTGGCTTCCTCAATCCTACTTAATCTTCAACCACACAGTTTGCATCTCAATACCATGCTGTTAGGTAACTAGGTATGCTCCAATCCGGGACGACCTCGAGGGCAGGGAGACTCCACCCATCAGGTATCTCTGGGGGAGAGGCGGAAATACCCGAGCTAGCCGAGCTAGCTCAGTCTGACCTTCTCAAACCCCCGCTGTTCATGGAGGGCCTCGTAAGACTCTAAGATTTAGAAGTCCCACTTTTACCCGCCCGAGACTGTCCACACGGAATTGAGCTTCCAGTCCCAACAGTATTGTACCTTCTTCATAGAATATTAAGCTAAAGCTAGGAGACAACACAGTGTAGTGGGGAGGGTCCCAGACTTAGAGTTTGGGGATTATGGAGGGGAATGAGAGAAGAGGAAGAGGTGTCTGTGGTCCCAGCACAGCAGAAGATGCAGTTATCTCTGTAAGATGATGAGAGATGACTTCCATCTCAATGGGCAAGCTGGGAGATGTATAAGACTATGAACTATATTGAGGGCACTGGTCCAGTTTCAGGAGCACAGAGAGACACAAGCCAACTGAGAGAAATGACAGGGCAGACCTTGCCTTGCCTTGCCCTGCTTAGCCCTGCCTCAGTCATTTCCTTTTGTGTTTTTCTTAAATTTATCGTGTTAAAATATATATTATAGGATTTAATATGATTTCTCATAAATACCTGCCTATCTTTATGTTGCTGGGCATGCCTTTGTTTTTGATAGGAGAGTACAATG
The DNA here is from genome assembly GCF_028372415.1 of Notamacropus eugenii. Lineage (NCBI taxonomy): Eukaryota > Metazoa > Chordata > Mammalia > Diprotodontia > Macropodidae > Notamacropus > Notamacropus eugenii. The sequence continues at coordinate 257,783,604 of NC_092874.1, forward strand.
GAGCCACAAAGTAAGAAGGACCTTTCCTAGAGAAGGGCTGGGAGGCTTATGATCCCTGCCCATTATTAGAGAGTGTGAACCGTTTTCATATCTACCCTTCTTAGTGCAGGGTTAGGCCCAGCTTTACAAATCTGCCTCATAGAGGCAAGCCGTTGTGCAGTTAATATGAATCAATTGTATGCTTCAGAATTAGAAGAAACCTTGGAAAGCAACTGAGGCAAAGAGGTGGCACAGTAGATAGAATGCGAGATACAGAATCAGGAAGATATGAGTTCAAATTCTAGTTGAACCCTGGTTCCCAGGGTTGTTGTGAAAATCAAAGGAAATAACATATTTGAGTGTTTTCTAACCCTGAAATGTAAATCCTAGGCTATTACTAATATTACTCAGGCCTTGGATAAATTAAGGAAGGAAGAGCCTCCAGACTCAGCTCCTTCCTAAGCCAAGAGAAAAGACGTAAAAGCAGAGCTATCTAACGTTCACTTCTGTATGTACCTGCACATTCACCCACCGCTATAGTTTGAGGATTGGCCTGGGCTAGGAAAGTGAAAGGCTTGGGAATATTAAGAAAACAACTTATCAGTGCACTACCAAATCAAGTCCTAAATGGCTAAAGAAGTGAATCCTTTACTCTTTTTTCATAGATCCTTTGAAAGGAGACAGTTACTGGTACAGCACAATAGTCAGGTTCTGGATTAGTACCCAAGAACAAAGAAAGGAATTGGAAACAGGAGGAGAATAGGGGATTCATGAGGCAATGAACTTGGCTAGGAATTTAGTAGTAACTGGAGATCAGGCTAGATGACATTTGGGGAAAGATGTGTGTGTGTGTGTGTGTGTGTGTGTGTGTGTGTGTGTGTGTGTAAATCCTTTGTTGCCAAAGAAGACCACGCCATCAGAGAAATGATGACGTGACTTGCACTTGACTTTGTTTTGAGTGAGGGAGGGCTGTGCAGGTCACCAGCCTCACTTCTCCTCCAGAGCCATCTGGATCCAGTGACCAGATATTCATCAGGATGACTGGAGATGACCCAGGATGAAGCAATTGGGATTAAGTGACTTGCTCAAGGTCACAACAGCTAGTGAGTGTCAAGTGTCTGAGGTGAGATTTGAACTCAGGTCCTCTTGACTCCTGCACTGGTGCTCTATCTACTGCACCATCCAGCTGCCCCCTGGGGAATGATACAGCACTTTGGAAGACGCCTACACACACACACACACACACACACACACACACACACACACAGACTTCAAAAATAGTCCAAGAGGAAAAAAATGTATGCATTTCAAAGTCAATTGAAAGATGTATGATAGACTACGTAGAAACTACTAAATTATTAAAACATAAAAGATGATTTTATGGAGAACTCACATAAAGATGCCACTTACTGAGTGGGCAGAACCAGTATAAGGACATTGTTAAGGTCTCTCTGAAGAACTTTGGAATTCTTTGTGAAACACAGGAGACACTGGCACAGGACAACCCAACATGGAGTGCTGTGCTCCTTGAGCAAGGAAGAATTGCAGTAGCTCAAATGAAACATGAGATGTACAAATTTAGAGACATCTTCATTCTAAAAGTTCATGTGGACTATTTATACCCTACCTCTGGCAGAGTGTTATGACCTCATATTACTCTGATTAACCACAGTCGGATGTACTGTACCTTGACCCCAACATAGTGATGTCATTTCGGTTCTCTTTGAGAATGAATAACCAACCAACTTAATTAGTAATAATGACAAAATCAAGAATCAAGAAATCAATAAACATTTATTAATTGCCTACTATGTGTCAGGAACTGTGCTAAGTACTAGGGATTAGACAGACCCTGCCCTCAAGGAACTCACAATCTAAATTAAAATGATATATCATCAAGAACATATATATGATTAGTAAATAACAATAGTTATATAGGGAAAATTACAGAACATAGATAGGCAGCTTTAATATAACTTTAGTTAGGTTAAATTCTATTTAGTCACATTAAAAGTATACTTAATAAGATATGATATGACACAATGCATTATAATATAATATCCTTATGATATTAAAAGAACTAAGGGATGGGACAGGCATCATGGTGCCACATTAGGAGGCTACAGCTGGTAGATCATGTGAGTTCAGGAGTTCTGTGCTCCAATAGGACTAATGCTGATTGAGTGCTGCATCAACTCCTGCAACTATATGGTGATCCCTTGGGAATAGAGGGCCCTCAAGCCACTGAAAAAGAGGCAAGCCTGTCCAAGTCAAAATTAGAATGGGCCAGATCTTCCATGCTCATTAGCCATGGGGCTGGAACCATGAAGGCTGCTTCAATTCCAATCTGGATAAGATAGAGAAGTCTTGGCACAGTTGGAAGGAATACTCAGGTATCTCAGCCCACAAATCTTTATAGTTATTTTATTTACAGAAATTAAAAAAAAAACAAAAACTTAAACCAACTACTTGCTTATCATGGAATCAGTCACAGACTTCAGAACTGGCAAGTATGTTAGAGATCATATAGGCCAGATCTAGGGTCAAACCTGCAACACTCCTGAGCATACAGTATAAGCCAGATGAAAACATAGTTGGAAAATATTTAAGAAAATATGACATAACGTGGCATTTTAAATCTAAGTCAATAGCAGCTGGCAGAGATCCTTATGTATGCATTGGTGACCCCCATTCCATTTGTATCTGATACCACTAATTTAGGCCATGTGTCACCTTGGGCTTCACCTTCCTGGGCCTCAGTGCCCTCATCTGTAAAATGAAGGTTTTAAACTACTAAGAAGCTAATGAAGTTATTTGCTTCTCTAGATCTATGATCCTAGAAGTCTCTTTAATTGATATTTGAGGAAACTAAGGTCCACAGAATAGAAAAGTTTGGACCAAGCTCACTTCATTAGTAAGTGAGGAAACCAGATCTTCCAGGTCTTTTGGCAGTAAGTCTAGTGCCCTTTTCTGTAAGTAGAATATTGATAGCTGAGAGGCCATGATGACAAAGCCACTTCTAGACTCAAAAAGATCTGAGTTTGTGTCACTGATGAAATATACTGTCCCGAGACCTTAAGCATTTCCTGTGAGTTTAAATTATAGATAATTTGCCAATTTCCATTCACTAGAGGGACTTACACACTGGGGATTTACCATATGTAGTAAAACATTGGTCCTGGATACACATGGTCCACAATTATTTAGCATTTGCAGTTCCACTGAAAAAGTACAGGGAACATATTTGGTATTCATACAAAATTGAAGTGCCCTTTAAAAACACATACATTTTTATAATACTTTCAGAGTTTACAAAGCACATTACCTATATTACCTTATTTGATTTAGCATCTTAGCAAAGGGCAGATCAATAAATGGATAGAGATATAATGAATGTATGTAGTAATTAACTATATTAAATGTAATGTCTAATATATCATATTTAACGTGTTATATATTCTAATAACCTACTATATTTTATTAATTATATTATGGTATATTATATATATGTTATGTGTACATCATATATACATATATATGTGTGTGTAGGTGCATATCCTTTGTTCAGATTATATGTCAAATGAGATTTTATATTATATATAATATACATATATAAAATTTACTTTATGTATAAAACCTAATTTATATCAATAATTCATAATGATCTCAATTAACATATGTGGTGTATATGCATATATGAGTATAACTATATAAAAATGTATATGTACATACACATACACATATATGAATATATACACATATGTGTGTGTATTCTTTAAAACAGTTCTGACTTTTTCACAAAACACTGGTGTGCCTCTCTACTAAATATAAACTCTTTTGTTTGGCATTAAAAGAAAACCTTTTACAATTTTACTTCTCATTTTTCATGCTTTGCTCCAACAGTTAGTGTTCTTCTACTATGAAATGTACTGTGGATAATGCATTCCATTCCACCTCTGATCCTTGCTACCCGTGTGTGTAACCTTGGGCCAATCCCTCAAGTTTCCTCTTCTTCAGTTTCCTCATTTATAAAGTAAGGAGATCAATCTAGATGTCAGGGAATGTTTTTTTGTGATCCAGCTCTGTGTTCTAGGATCTTTTGTCTCCATGCCTTTTCAGAAGTTCTCCCCCACATCTGGAGTAAAGTGTCTCCTTATCTTTGCATTTTAGAATCCCTAGCTTCCTGCGACTCTCAGCTTAGGATCCACTTCATTGACCTTCTTTCCCCCAAGTTAACAGTGTCACCTCCTCACCCACCCAGCTACCTGCATTTATTTTTTTATTTCCTTACTTACGGCCACTGTTTCCTCAATATATTTTAACTTTCTTGAAGGCCAGAATTTGTTATTCCTTTTGTACCCACAGAGCCTAACAACAGTACATCTCCCCCCAAAATTTGCACATTTCCAGAAATGGAAGCATCTCCCAGATGATCATTTGAAACAGAAAAAAAAGCAAGCTTTCCAGATAATGTGGTGGTCTGAAGCTAAGCTAAGTACGGGGGCTGCTTTTGCCTCTCAAGACTGATTATTGTAATAATATTTCTATAAGCTAAGTGATTCTGAGCATGTACCATCATTGGGGCAGATAAGTGAATACCACTGCACAAATCAAATGCTACCACTGAGTTAGGCCACGCAACAGACACAAATGCACTCTCAGTGGACAAATGTATTTGGTGTAATCATGCCAAAGGCAGAAAATGGAATCTGTCATCAAAGATAAATTAGCCGAGGGCCAGCTGATATTAGCACAGTTCTGCACTGAATTTCATTTCCCTTGTTCTTCTTTTGCGCTCCTAAATAAACACTGATAAACAGTTTGAGAAAGCATATTGTTCTTATATGCTGAATACGATAGCCCTCAGGTTTCATAAATAAAACGATGACATTTTGACAGCCTTTTCTTTATGTATCTGCCTCTTTGTGATCACAATGGTATTGATTCAGGCTCATTTTTTCTTCTAAATGAGATACCCTGTTGGCAGGATCTTCATTATCATTTCTCTCCAATACCCCAATGGTGTGTATCAGTGAGCTGGGATTCTCAAAAGCTATGGGAAGTAGGAGAAAGATCTACCAGGACCCTGCGAAGCTGGAAAAGCTACCAACATTGGCTATTGCCAGTTCTTGTTGTGTTTGTCCTTCATTGCCAAAGAAGACCATGCCATCAGAGAAATGATGACATGACTTGCACTTGACTTTGTTTTGAGTGAGGGAGGGCTGTGCACTTCTCCTCCAGAGCCATCTGAATTCAGTGACCAGGTATTCATCAGGATGACTGGAGATGACCCAGGATGAGGCAATTGGGGTTAACTGGCTTGCCCAAGGTCACACAGCTAGTGAGTGTCAAGTGTCTGAGGTGAGATTTGAACTTAGGTCCTCCTGACTTGTGCATTGGTGCTCTCTCCACTGCACCATGCACGGTAAAGTCAAAACAGTGCTTCTTCAGTGCCTGACACAAAGTAGGGCCTTAATAAATGTGAGCTGATTACTAAATAATAACAGTTACAATAAACACAAAAATAATAATACAAATGAGGTAATGCTGCTTCTGTTATCAGACAACCTTTGGTTTAGAATGCTGACTCTGCCCCTTGGAAATATCACTTAGACTTTATAGTATTCTGTTTCTTTATTTATGAAATGAGGGATTTGATAGACAACTCCTAAGGTCTTGTCCAACTAAAATCCTTTAATCCTATTGTCTAAAAATCGTATGAAATCAATTTAGAGAGGTTCAATGTCAAGTTTCCTGTTAGTTGGACATTATGGCCATAGGACCACTAAAGAATATTCAGTAAGTCAAAGTAAGGTTGTGATCTGAGTGAATGAAGGAAGATCCACATCCCAGAAATGACTGATCATCAAAGTCTTTAAGCTGGAGATGTGGAGGCAGGACCACATGATACTATATCAAAGGGCATAAGTATTCAGGTTGGTATGGAGTGAAAGGTTGCTGAAGGACAAGTTTGAGTAACAAGTTTGGTTTTATTCTGGGAAGGAATGGAAGATTTTGGAAGAGGCAAGGGTCAGGGTAGAAAATAACTTAGAAGTATTACTTTGGGAATTATGTACAATAGACTGAAGATGTCAGAACGTGGAGACAAGGAGATCTTGCCTTGACTTTCGTACAATTACCTATACTCTGTTCTGCTTTGAAGTCAAAGAAGCACAGAATTTTGGAGTTAGAAGGGATTTCAGGGGGCATCTTGTTCAGTATACAAAAGGCATCCCTACTTGATATCTGACAGTGATTGTCCAACATCTACTTGAATATCTCTTAGGAATGAGAATTTACTTCTTATCTAGGAAGTTTATTTCACTTTTAGGTAACTATGAAGCTTAGAGAAAGATTTTCTTGTCACTAAATCTATTTTCTTCTTTGTGCCTTTGACCTGTTGCTCCAAGTTGTGTCCTCTGGGGCCAAACAAAACAAGATTAACCATCCCTTTACATCATAGCTTTTCATAGATTTGAAGACAGCAGTCAAATGTCTCCTGAATTTTTTCTTCCAGGCTAAACGTGACCAGTTACTTCAGTCAATTTTCCTATGGCATGGACTTAAGACACTTGCATCCTGGATGCCTTCCTCTGGACGTTCTACCAATCATCAATGCCCATCTTAATCTATGATAAAGCACACTATTCCAGATTAGGACAGAGTGGGAGAAGACATTGTTAACCATCACCTCCCCAATTCTAGGGTCTCTGCTTTCCCAAATGCAACCTAGATTACATCAACTTTTTGTTCACATTTTACTACTGACTCATATTAAACTTGTAATCTCCTTAAGTCTCTAGATCTTCTTTTATTTTAATTTTTTTAGAATAACTCTGTATAACCATGCCATCACCATCTCCATCTTGTGCTCGTTCGCTTGATTAAAAAAAATTTGATTTTATATTTATCTCTACTGAATTTTATCCTGCAAGAGTCAATCCAGTGATCTAACCTGTTGAGATCCTTTTGGATTCTGACTCTGATCCAGTGTAGCTCTGCCACTCAGTTATACATGACATCTACGAGAAGGATGAACATATCATCTATTGGGTTCCAAGTCATTGATAAAAATAGTATAAGGCCATCCAGATTCTGATGACACTTATCCATTAACAGCTCTGAAACTGACTATCCATCCATCTAATTATGTCCCTGTCTAATTCACAGTTTTTTTAATCTTCTCCACAGGAATAATATCAGACACTTTGTTAAAAAACTTTGCTAAAATCTAGGTAGACAGTATCCATGGTGATCTCTATATTTACTCATTTAAGAAACGAGTTTACTCTAGTTGACCTGTTCTTGATGAAGTCATACTTGTTTTTTGTAATCACTGCTTCCTTTGTCGTTGTTTGTTAACCATTGCTTTAATGAACACTTCTAGTATGCTTCCAGAAGTTAAAGACAATCTCACTGGTCTTCACTGTTCAGACTGTTCTCTTCCCTGTGTTGAAAATTGAATCATTATTTTCATTTCTCCAATCTTGAGGTACCTCTTCCCTTTTCAAGGATCTTTTAAATGTCACTGACAGTGGCAGAGCAATCATGTCTGTCTGTTATTTTGTGACTCAACGATGTGATTCATCTGGACAAGATGATTTGAATCCATGAATTTTTTCAATTATTTTGTTTTATGTAAATGTCATATTTATATATGACATATCTTCCCTGCTACACAGCGTACTCTATGAGATCAAGAGAAAAGTCATACTTACCTTTTTTTTTTTTTTTAAGTTTTTCAAGTCACTTTATAAATCCAACCATACAAAAAGACCAAAGGCCCCACCAAGGCCAATCCATCTTGGCCCACTCCACCCTACTCTCAGTGGATGAAGGGAGTGGTGCTTTACAAAATAGGGGAAAGAAGAAAATGGAAGGGAAACACACAAAAATAGTAATAGATAGTGGGGATACCAGAGGCAAACCCAAACCTAACCCAAAATTTAACAGTGTGGCTGTCCATCTATCTGTGCTCACTTAACTTCTGGTGTTTTGTTTTCATTGTTATTTTTTTCCAGGGGAAGAGGGAGGGGAACACAGGTCCACTCTCTTCAGGAATTAAGAGCTTTGAATATTAGCAGAACAGCCAAGAAACTTAGATGCCCGGTCCCCTTGCCTTGGAGTTATCTTATCTAAATGCTCTGGAATGGGGGAAAGCTGCTAGGGTGCCTGGTTGCAGAAAGGACCAGGGCATCTGGTTAAGAAAGGAGATGTGAAAGGCATCTTGGCCCTTTCCCATTATTCTCTCCTCAACTAAAGGACTGAGTAACCACAATTAGAGGCTGTTAATTCCTTCCTGATGACTAAACCTCAACCCCAATCACTAATAGAGAGCTGATATGCAAGCTGAGGGTTTCACCTGGGTACTCACATACCTCTGAACCAGAGTAGGCTAACCAGAAAGGCTCTGTGCTGGGCACTCATCTGTCTTCATCAACCAAGTGCCTTTATTAACAGAGAAAATACATTGTAAAGGGCTGATGAGAATCAGATTTTAAACAGCTGGATCACTATTAAGCCTTGGGACATGCTGAGGGGCTGGGGAGTGAGAAGTATGAAAATCCTCATTTCTTCCCTTCCCCCTCTCTCATAAGGACCCTGCTCCATTCAAATAGGTAAGATGAAACCTTCACTTTTATCCTATAAGAACATCTGAAATCAATGACTGAGAAAATTGTTGGGGTTTCTAATATTTTTTTAGATTCGCAGCATAGTGAAGACACAGGAGCTATAGGTAAGCAGGCAGATTTGAAAAAGTAGTTTAGGATAATGTAGATGAGATGCACAAATTCCTGGGGGTTAGGAAGCATGACATGGACCAGGAGATGAATAGACTGAAGCTGGGGAAGGAGAGACCTATGACTTTGGTATGAGGAGGGGACTGTCTCAAGAACATCATCTCTCAACCATTCTGATTCTGCTGCCACCAAAATCTCCAGGAATGTTATAGGTCAGACCTTCATCTAGCTTCCTCAAAGCCTTTTGGTTCCAGAGGAGGGAGGTCAGTGGAAAAGGGGATAGTTAAAAATAATGGATGACCCCTACCAACTGGTTCCACTCATCATCTAATACTGTCTTCTGCACTGGGCTAAAACCCATTGGTAGGCCACTGAAGGAATAAGGGAAAACCCTGACAATTACCTCTGTCCAGAGGGGGAAAACATTCAGGAGTTTATCCCTAAGAGGGAAGCTGAGTAGGAGTGTTAGGCACAAATACTAGAAAGCATCTGACACCATCAAAGAAATGCAGCCACTAATCAATAATGTCCACTCATATCCTACCTCTCTATATCCTCTCCTCTTTAAGATACCCTGGACAATCAGAGAATGGCACTGATCACTGGGGCTTTGGTCTCCCAGGGGATTCTTTCTTAGCCCTTCAGGGGCAGGTTCCAAGGAGAGAGATCTAATCATTCTCTTGCCCAGTAAATCCCTTCTCCTATCCCCAGGAGTCACTCTGCCTCTTCCCAGCCTGAGTAAGGAGCTGGAATCAAGAGCCACAAGAGGAGAAAGGTCCATGATCCTCAAGGAGATTGCTTGGTCCCACACCGAATGTGCCCAATTCACCCATCGTTGACAGCCACTGGTTGCCCCATGCCCTCTCCAATGTAGACTGACTGGATCTCCTTGGTCTTGAGGCAGAAATCACAGGCCCAGACAGCTGAAGCTTCAGTGGTCAGCAGCCCATAGGCATTCTCTGTCATGCCAGTACACTTCAGATGGAACCACTTTTGACATGATACCTCACACAAAATGGCATCCTGGTCATCATTCACTTCACTTTGACATGCCCCACATGGATACACCAAGCCTGAAGGGGGTTGGTGCCCTGATGTCCCACCTTATTTGGAGGTGCCGAGCTATTAGCATCTGGGGTGCCTCCACCCTGACCACCACTATTCTGGGGAAAACTGGGCTGGTTGCCATTGACAGCAGCCACAGGTGAGCCTAAATGAGTCTCCTGTGTGAAGGCAGTTGCTGCAGAAGGGTTTAGGGGCTTCCCTCCATCCTCTCCCCCAGGATCAGGACCAGGGAAGGGGCTCGTGTTGGGAGGCAGACTTGGGAGTCCTTGACCAGGCCGCTGAAAGGGTTAAGGCCCAAAGGGAGCACCTGGCTGGGCAAATCGTTGGGGAAAGGAAGGAGGGCCCGGCTCCCCTCTGGGTGGCTGCCCCATAGTAGGTGAAATCATGGGTCCAAACCCCCCCATAGGGCCTAGCATCATCTGTCTCCCAGGAGGGCTAAAGTTCTGGCCCAAGCGCTGGTTAAAGGGCTGACTGGAAAGGTCATGTTACCCAGGGGTGGGTACCCAGGACCCTGAGGGGGCATATTGAAGGCAGGAACCATTGGACTGGGGGGAAAAGGAGGAAGGTGTAGTCAAAGTGGTTGAGGCCTGCCTCTACCTCCACCACCATAGCCTGCCATGCCCCCTTGTACTCGGAATCCACCAAAGGGCACAGGGCTACCAAGGAATGGAGGAGCTGCCCCCCCAACCTTGGGTGCCTCAAAGTCATCCTCAAATGGCTTGGATGCCACCAGGTGATCCACCATGGGGGTCATGGGTGGTGCAAACTCTGTCAGGTGTGAGTATGCACCCTTGCTTTTCTGGACTCTTTATTTGCAGACTGGCTTTGCCCTGCTTTCTCCGGGTGCTGGGCAGCGCTGGTGGCGCGGTAGGGCTGCCTCCTCCCTCCAGGTTGTCAGGGCAGGGGGCGGTGCCACAGAGGCCATGGGGCAGGGGCACGGGTCAGAGGCAGCCGGGACGGTGGCAGGGGGGGAGAAGCCCCTGACGTGCTCCAGAGGGGTGGGTCAGGGCCAGCACAGGCTCCTGGGCGGTACCATCCTGGGCAGCACGGAGGAGGGAGCGGGATCCCACAGCAGATAGGAAGCTCCCTACTGAACCCATGATTATTTATCTCTCTTGCCAAAGGCATAATATGTTACTTGGCCCATATAATAGATGTCTAATAAATAGTTGTGTTCAACCTTCATTTTCGAAGAAGACCATGCCATCAGAGAAAGGATAATATGACTTGCACTTGACTTTGTTTTGAGTGAGACAGGGCTGTGCAGGTCACCAGTCTCACTTCTCCTCCTGAGCCATTTTGGGTTCAATGACCAAGTATTCATCAGGTTGACTGGAGATGGCCCAGGATGCAATGGGAGACCTTGGCCTTTTTAGGCTAAGGCTTTTTCAAGTACTCCCTTAGAGGCAGGTAACCCCCATTCAGTGAATAGGTCACTTTAAGAAGTAGTCAAGGAATGGCACCTTTAATGAGCAAAAGGAAAAAAATAACAAAATCAAGCTGGGAGGGAAAGAGAAACTGATACTATTGATAACCATTCTAAGTCAGCCATTAAGCAGAGCTTGAGCAGGGACTTACTGTTGTCCGATCTGTGGGTTTCAGGGTGCACTGGGTTTAAGGTTTTGGGAACAAGAAAGAAATACAGAAAGACAGACAGAAAGCAAGCAAGCAAGAAAAAAAGGAGGAAAGGAAGGAAGGAAGGAAGGAAGGAAGGAAGGAAGGAAGGAAGGAAGGAAGGAAGGAAGGAAGGAAGGATGATCTAGCCAGTAAACCCCACGTAAACTGGGCAGCCTCTGGCCATTCAGATGTACATTCCTTTGGAGAAGAGAAAGAAGGGGAGAGGCAGAGAGAAGGGAGAGGATGAGCTGAGTTATCCAGCTATCTGGGTCCCCACTCAGCTTGGTCTGTTCATAGGTTGGTTTTGTCCTTCTGTTTTCTAAGAAGACCATGACATCAGAGAAATGATGACATGACTTGTACTTGACTTTGATCTGAGTGAGGGAGGGCTGTGCAAGGTCACCAGCTTCACTTCTCCTCCAGAGCCATCTGAATCCAGTGACCAGATATTCATCAAGATGAGTGGAGATGGCCCAGGATGCAATGGGAGACCTTGACCTTTTAGGCTAAGGCCTTTTCAGGTACTCCTTTAAAGTCAGGTAATGCCCATTCAGTGACTAGGCCTCTTTAAAAAGAGAATGGCCCTTTCAGTGAGCAAAAAAACAAACAAACAAAAAAACCAAAAATTAAATCAATCTAGGAGGGAAAGAAAAACTGTTCCTATTGATAATCACTCTAAGCCAGTCATGAAGTGAAGCTTGGACAGGGACCTATTGTTCAACAATCTATGAATCAGACCATCAAGAAACGAATCCTATTATCCATGTAGAAAAGGAGGAGGAAATCTGACATTCATTCATTCATTCATTCTCTCTAGGCCACTTATTAGCTGTGTGACTCTGAGTAAGTCACTTAATCTCTGTCTCAGTCTCCTCAACTGTAAAATGTGAATAATAACCTCCCATGACTGTAAGGCTCCCATGAGAAAATATTTATAAAGAAGCTAGCACAGTGCCTGGTATATAGGAGGGGCTTAAAAATTCTTTCCTTCTTTCTTCCCACTATGTAGCAGGTACTGTGCTATGTGCTAGGGACAATCAGATGAGGAGAAGGAGCTGATAAATGGAGAGTTTGGAAGCAAAGGTTAACTCTGGAGGGGTAAAATGCGTGTGGTCTTTATTTCCAAGTTGGTCTCACTATGCAAGATTTTAGTACCTGCCTTGATACACCATGAGTGGGTACGTTCAGGTCAACATCCTACGGTGGAATTGGGGCTGGCCTTTATGGGGGCACCATCCCAGACCATGCCAACCATGGATCATTCAGTGAGGGAAGAAGCTCCTCTGCCCATTTATGGAGAATTTTACCTGCAATAGCAAGTCACTCAAATGGGAAAGTTATAGCATACTTTTTTTCATGAATCTCTGCTTTAGGCAAGTCTGTTATTCTATGGGCCAGGGAAGAAAGATCCAGGGTCAACCTCTGGACCCAAGGCTATTCCTAAAAAAAATTAAAAACTAAAAGCTCTTATCATCAAGGAAAATTATGTTCTGTTTGGGGCAAAGTTATATATACATCAAAGTAAAAATAAAATGTGAGCAAAATTTCATAGGCAAATATAAAACTCCAGCTTTGGTGGGGGTTGGGAAATGTATATATATATATATATATATATATATATATATATATATATATACATATATATATATATATATATACACACATATATATATACATATATATATAGGCATGTGTGTGATGTGTATATGTGTGTGTGTGGTATATATAGATATATATGCAGGTATGCAGATACACACAAATACATATACACACACAAATTAAGTAAGCTGACGCACATACCTACAGTGAACAACTGGCAAAAACCCTGTTACTAAAGACAGCATGATTCTGTGAAATGAGACAAAAATTTGGAGCCAAGCAACCTGTGTTAAAACAAAATAACACTTATTACCTGCACAGTCTTGGATAAATAACAATCTCTCTGGACGTCATTTCTGCTTCTGTAAAATGAGAGGGTTGGGCAAGTTCACCTCAATGATTCCTGAGTTTCTAAATCTGTCTTCCTATTTTTAGCTGTTTTAGTGGCAATCTCACTAGGTGAATGTGAAACATTTATCAAATATCCTCCCATTAAAATCCGAGCTCCTGGAGATCAATGACTTTTTTTTTCTCTTTCCTTGTATCCCTAGAGTATGTAATAAGCACTTAGTAAACATTTTTTTTTTAATGACTGACTGCTTTAAATACCCTCTGTCCTCTTAGAAAAACAAGAGAATAAAACTCATAAAAGAGAAAGAAATAAAGAGAAAGATCAAAAAATAAGATTGAAGCAGCCCTATGAAATATGTAATACTGTGAATATTTGTCTATATTTTTTAGTTCAAGTGCGTCAGTTTCTTTGGATGTCTAGGAAAAAAGAAAAAAAATCAGTCAATATTTTAACACAAGTTTGTTCTGCTTGATGCTATTAGGAATGTAATGATTCTTTTTTTTTTTTTTTGAGTATGTGATTTTCAATAATCACTTTCATGAATCCAGTGTTGGCTGTTAATGAATTTTCAGCATAAATAACATGGCTTGTGTGGGACATGACAGGACTTAATGTTGGATTATTTGCTGAATAAATAAGATATCTGACTGACAAAAAGTGGCTCAGAGAGAAGTTTCTATTCAGTCCTTAAAATATAAAATCATTTTGTTGAAAAGGGAGAATGATGAATGTAAATTTCTCCAGAACAATTTAACATCCTTGGGGACAAGTGTTATTTTTGTCTTTGGCTTTGCATCCCTATCACGATGCCTGGAAAATTTTTTTGGTTGTTTGTTTTTGTTTATTTTTCTCCATTTCCATTGGGCCTGTGGTATCACTGGTTTAGAGCTCTCCCCATGAGGAAAGTCCCATTACCAAAGGAGATTGGAACATTCTTTGAAATTCATAATCTTAGAAAATTTCCTCAAGCATTGAGAAGTTAAGTGACTTTCCTAGCATCCCACAGCCAGTAAGTCTCAAAGGCAAGATTTGAACCCATTCTGCGAGAACAAATCTCTAATTAATAAAAACAAAATACTGCCTCTCTCTGAAAACATAACAGATGATTAGTTAATGTTTGATGAATGAATGATCTACAGTGAATAGCCAGAAAGAAAATATGGTGCTTGAGAGACAGAAGACTGAGAATACCTTCTAAAGCTTTATCGAAGACAAGAAAATACATACATTTGAGCTAATAGATAGACATTTAGATAGGTTAACAAATAAGAGTAAGCTAGCTTTGTATAATGACATAAAATGCCATGAAAAGGGTAGCTAAAAACTGGAGTAAGGTTTTTAAAACACCATTTAGATACATATACACAAGTCATATTTTATCATATAGCCTGTATACACATACATATTCACATACCATGTATATTTATCTAGATGCATGTATGTATGCATATATATGTATATATACTTTTTTGACTTATTGACTTAAATACCCTTCTCTAGAAGAGTAGAATGATGCACATGTAAACACAAAAAATAAAGATGAAAACATGTATATATGCATATATCATGTATACATACACATGTATATATAGACACATATAGATGCACACACATATATGCATACACATTTAGACATAAGTATGTACACATATATACATGCATACATACATACACATATATATTTCCAAAGGATTTAGTGGTATAGTTCTAAGCTATTACCTTTTATTGAAGATACTTCAGGTTTCTCAAAATTACTTCATTTTCATTTTTAACCTTTTTTTCTTTTTGTATTCTCCAAGATGGAAATTTTTTCATTATTCTTCTTCAAGGAGGAAGGGATTTAACTCAATAAGTCCAAAATTATGAGCCATTAGACTAAACATTTGTATGGTGCTTTAATGCAAAGTGCATTATAAATATTTTTTGTTTGAACATCACAAAAACCTTGGCACATGGGTCCTCTTGTCATGTTCTTAATATCCTCATTTTCCAGATGAGGAAACTGAGCATTGCTTAGGGTTACGCAACTATTAAGTAGATGAGGCAGCATGTGAATTTAGGGCATCCTGACTCCAAGCTGCAGCTGCCTAGCTGCAGCTCACTATGTGTCAGGTGCTATGCTAGGTGCCAGGGATACCAAGAGAGGCAAAAGCCAGATCCTTCTCTCATGAAGCTTGGATTCTAATAGGGAATGTAGAATAACTATTTTAGACTCAACACATATAACCATCATAAACCTGTGAACATTAAATCCTAGATAGAAAGATAAATGATTCAGGAGATTCTATTAGAAAATAAATAAATGGCAAGTTGAAATCATGCACAATCCTACAATCCTAGGGAACAAGGTGCTTTGAGATCTGACCTTAAAACTGAGAAATCCAGTCACTCTCACATAAAGGGGTCAGGGTTGAGAGTCAGCTCTTGGCTCCATCAGAGCACAACACTTGAGTCGCCCTAATGCAGATGAATCCAAATGCTTATTTCAGGATGAGTCTGATTAGCTCTGTGAGACACTGAAAAGACTTGTTGAGAACAGGTTCTCAAGAGAGAAAACATTTAGATAATTCTAAGGGAATAATATTAAGTAATTGGCTTGTAAGTTATTATGTTGATTATGTCCTTTTAAAAATGTGAATAGGATGAAAAAAATAGAAAGCTCTTGATTTTTTTCTCTCAGTTATGCACATGCAGCACTTCATGAGTGACTGCTGAGCAAGACCATACCCTTTCAGTGGAAAATGGACTGGCATGGAGAACTACATTTGGCTGTTAATGGACTCCCCTCCAAACCCATGGAGTGCTGTCCAGAAACACAGCATCCATTGTTGCTTCCACAATTGTAATATTATATTTATAGAACACTCCTGGGCCTGCACAATCCTTTATACACGCATACATACATACATACCTACATACACACACACACATATAATTTCATGGATTTCCTAAAAACAAAAGCATCTTTATCATTCTCCATTATCTCCTTCCTCACTAGTTTCTGTTGCAATAGATGAAGGGTTAACTTGGCTGTGGAGGTCAGATAGGCTTAGAAAAATATAGGTCCAAAATACTTTCTAGGAGGAATCCCAGTGCCCCAGTGTTCCACTTGAGGATCTCAATGCTTTCTGGGGAGGCAATACTTAAGGTATCTCAGGCCAGCTGTAAGAGAAGTGTCCCCTTAAAGAGAGAGATAGAAAAAAATAGGGACATGACTGTGGCCACTAGATTTACTTCAAAACTTAATGGATTTAGCTACCAAGAGGAAGGTAAGACGTATCCTACTACGTATCTATACTACTACAAAATTTCATCCCCTTCACTGCTTGTGTGCTCTGTACACGGAATATAAGCAGAGATTTCATTCACCTAAAATTCAATTGTTATTCAGTTGTTTCAGTAATGCCCAACTCAGTGCAATCCCATTTGAAGTTTTCTTGGCAAGGACACTGGAGTGGTTTGCCATTTCCTTCTCCAGCTCATTTTATAGATGAAGAAACAGACAAACAGGGTTAAGTTACTTGCTCAGGATCAGACAGCTAATAAGTATCTGAGGTCAGCTTTGAATTCAGGAAGATGAGTTAACTAACTGCCTATAAGTTCAGGAAGCCCTGACTATGTAGTAAGCACATGCTATGTGCTAAGATACAGACAAAAATAAAATAGTCCCTGACCTTAATATGATTTCTTTTATTGAGAGAAATCAACATATTTTCAGTCAAGTAACTACAAATATTATTGTGTGTTTGTCCTTCATTCTCAAAGAGGACTATGATATCAAGATGATGACATGACTTGTAGTTGAATTTGATTTGAGCAAGGGAGGGCTGTGCAAGGTCACTAGCCTCACTTTCTCCTTCAGAGCCATCTGGATCCAGTGGCCAGATATTCATCACAATGACTGGAGATGGTCCAGGATGTAATGGGAGATCCTGGCCATTTTAGGCTAAGGTCTTATCAGATTTGACTGAGATAACACCCATTCAATGAATAAGCCTCTTTAAGTACTTACTCAAGGGATGGCCCCTTTAATTAAAAAAAAATCAAACTGGGAGGGGAAGATCCTCAGGGTTCCTGGGTAAAAGAAAAACAGTTTCTATTTAGTATTTGCATTCACTCTGTGGTAGGAGTGGGGTCCTGTTGTCAAGTCTATAAGCTTCAGAATGAATTGGGTTTAAGTCTTGGTTTTTGAGCAAGAAGTCTAGCCAGTATACCAAAAGAAAAAAGGCAGCTTTTTGCCATTGAAGTGTACCTTCCCCTGGGCAGAGCACCCAAGGCAAGGAGGGAGAGGAGAGGAATATTTGGCCACTGGACCGATGGCTCTGAAGGAGAAATGAGACTGTTGACCTTGCACAGGCCTCCCTCAATCACAACAAAGTCAGTTGCAAGTTACGTCATCACTTTGATGTCATGATCTTCTTTGAGAAGGAAGGACAAACACAACCTGTGAGTGAGTAGCAGCTCTTCTCCTCTCCTCAAACATTATATAATGTGACTCAAGGAAATTTCAAGAGGGATTATCCGAGTCCTAATAACATAAACGTAGGGAGGATAGATAAGTAAAGACTCATTTAGGAGATAGTATCTGAGCTATCCTTGGAAAGAGGCACAGATTGAACATTAAGGAGATGTAAACATGGAATAAGTCCTGACAATGGGAACCACTTGCACAAGATCATGGAAGAAGGATGTCAAGTATCATATAAGAGGAACCAGTAGTAAGCCACTTTGATGGAAATAAAGAGTGAATAAAGAGGAATAAGATAAATTGAGTGTGTAAAAGTGGGTAGTGTTGTATAGGTCTATAAATACCAAGTTGGAAGGCTTGTTTTTTATTCTGGAAGCAATGGGGAACCATTAGACATTTGTTTGCAGTGTAGTGACATTATTATCAGATACTTTACTGATATGAATTTAGTGGTGAGAAGTGGTGAGGATGTGAATTAATGTGATGGCTATATTAGCAGAGAGAAGGGGAAAGATGTGAGATTTGTTGTGGAGATAAGATCAACATGACTTAAGCAACTGACCGGATATGCAATTTTCAGAAATAGAGTCAAGTTTGATTTTTGTCTCAGAGCAGATTTAGGAAGGGTCAGAATACTGAGATTTCAGTACAAGGAAACACAGGCCACTCAATAAGATAATGAAGCAAGACAACTTTATTGAGGGGAACAAACTTGTCATACGAAGTGGAGTCAAGGAGAATAATGGGAAAACTTCAGGTTCACAGGAATCCCAGGTGGAAATGGGAATCTCAAACCAGAGAAGCTTCTTGCTGTTTTCTTTGTAGATTTCTTTCCTGGGTTAAGCAGAACCAAGACTTGGGAGAAGGGAATAAGGAGCCTGGATCTAGAGACTGGTGCAGATTCATGTTTGTGAGGAAAGACTCTTGGGGAACTGGAAGTAAGTTACTATTGACATTCTCTGGTGGCATGAAAGGGATTGGGGGTCTTAGTGCTTCTCTTACTCTGACAAAATGACTCAGAAATTTTTAGTTTTTCTTGGGACTTCTTCATTTAATGGGTGAGGAAACTTCTGGGGTCAATACAAACTTCAAAACTGCAAACTTGGGTTAAACTAATAATGGTGTTGTCCTCAAAAGAAGGAGTTGGGGAAAATGAGTTCTATTTTGCAGTATTCAGGTATAAACACCCAGAGGTCATTTAGTAGCATTCAACTGGAATTCAGGAAAGCAATTAGGACTGGGCATATGGATTTTAAAGTCAGTTATGTAGAGATTGTAAGTGAGCCCATGGCAACCAATGAGATCACTAGATTTTTGTATAGAGAGAAGGGCTCTAGAACAGAGCCTTGAAGATTACACCCAGTTTCTTGGTGGGGTAATATTAATAATCAGAAGAGACAAGTGCTGTAAACAGGTAAGAGGAGATCCTAGACAAGACATAAAAAAGGATGAGTACTGAGAGTAGAATTTTTTAAATTGAATATATCAGGAAACCTTGGTGATAGTGGTTCCAATTTAATGCTGTGCCAAAAACTAGACCTGAAGGACTAGAAGTTGTTGGCAATGGGGAAATAGATATCCAGTATAAATAATTCTCTCCAGGAGTTTGCCTATAAAAGAAAGAAGAGCTATAGGATGATTGAGGCAATAGGTTGAAAGAATGGCAGAGTGAAGCAGAAGTTTTATTTAAGGATAATTTGGATCTATGAACCTTTGTAAATTTCAGAAAAGGAGCCAGGGGATAAAAGGGAGTAAAGAGAAGAGATAGAGAATGATCATAGGGAAAAGCTTCTGGAAAAGATGGATGCAGATGAAATGAGGAGCACAAGGACAGAGAATGACCTTGGCAAGGAGAAGCTCTACTTTTTCATCACAGAGTGGAACAATGGTTCTTGTGAGTAGTTGAAAAGAATTGTGGTAATGTATTCTGTTGAGCCCCTTCCCAAGGTAAGTACTAAGAATATAAGATTACGAATCTGGGTAAGCAGCATGTAACTGAACGCATTGGCTTCAGCAGATGCTCTGCGCATGAGGGAATCTCACCTTGACTGGACTGCTTGTCTTTGGAGACAATCTCACACTGCATCAGTAAATGATGTTCAGAACAAATTCCACATCTCAGGTTTATAGGATTTAGAGCCTCTCTGGGCACCATTCCCATTCAGTACCTTGCCCCCATCATTGCCTTAGCTTTTCATTTCTCCAATTTCCTTTGTTTCTATTTATCTCTGTCTCCCACTCAATGTCTCCCTGTGCATGGATCTTTCTCTGTGTTTCAGTCTGCCTGTGGTTCTTTCATCGTCCTTGTCCTGAGTTGCCACTTCCTTTATTTTTCCACCTCCCATCCGAAAGGTAAAATGAATTTAAAATGAATCCATGAGAGAAATGTGAACAGTTTTGAAAAGTAAACTGATGGAATCTTTCCCCTTCAGCACTATGTATGAACATGTGCAGAACATTTTTCTCTGCAAGAATAAGAGGGGATTCAGAGCAGTCATTGTGTTTCCCTTGACAATGGGTCCCCACTCCTTAATGCATTCCTAAAAACAGTATATAAGTACCCCATATATGACTGCAAAGTAAACTCAGTGATGAACCCCAAACTTATAAATGTAAGCATAGTATGGGACAGAGAAAGGAGGAACTGGTTCCTGACCAATTGGTCCCACTCCCATTAAGTCCAACTGAGAAAAACACAGAAAGAGGAAGGCAGGTAACAGAGATGAGGTGTGAATGTATTAAATGAAGTTCAAAGACCCTGTTACCCAATTACAAAATATGTAGGAGTTCTCCCTGATGGAAGCAGATGGACATTTTGCTATTACTGCCTATCAAAAATTTAGTCATGTTTCTAAACTTGAAAAGTACTTTATCAGCCCTGAGAGATAGACAGACAGCCTGAGACAGGAAGCAGCTTTGTGGAGGGTGACACCTATGTTCTGGAAAGGTGAGAGAGAGGAGGGTTGTTTTTCTATTCCTTTACCATCATCCATAGTTTAAGGGGAGAAAGAGAGGGAGAGAGGGAGAGAGGGAAAAGAGGACAGGGAGAGAGGGAAGGAGGGAAAGAGAGAGAGAAAGAGACAAATAGAGAGAGGGAGAGACAAAAAGAAAGATACAAAGAGACAGAGAGAGATGATCCCTGGCAGTGAAAAGGAGAACTGACCATGCATTCAAGAGCTAACTAGCCCTGACTGTTTAGAGTTGCTGTTGTTGTGTTTGTCCTTCGTTTTCAAAGAGTTGTGGAGAAGAGCAGACCCAGGGAGCCTAGCTGAGCAATACACCCAGCAAAGACACCATAGCCCTGAGGGAACTATCAGAATACCAGAAGAAAAGGGAGGATATCTGGACCTTGCATTATTTCCTATGTGTGTGGTTCACTCCAGTAGTCCTCTCTAAGTTCATGCCCATTCTTCCCAAGAATGGCATGCATATATGTGAAAGAATATATCCAAGATTTATAGAATAGAATGTGTTGTAAAGCTAAGGAAAAGTGAAATCACTTTTCAACATCCACTCCAGTCATACACTAAGATTGCCTTCAAAGGCAACAGGTCCAGTCAAGGTGAAGTTTCCTCATGGGCAGAGCATCTGCTCAAACCACTGCATTCAGCTACATGCTGATCACTCACACTAATAACCATATATTCCCCATACTACTCCCAGCGTAGGGTCTCATTACAATATGTTATCATGCTCCTTTTCAACTACTGATAGTGTACCATCAGTAAGCAATCTTAATAAATGCCTTTACTTTGAAATGATTTTTTTTTACTGCTGGCTAAAAATGAAATGTACATCAGTGGGAACTTGTGAAAGAGAATATAGACCCAGAGAGTAAATGTTGAACCAGGATCAATCACTGCATTTGGGGAAACAACCTGCAAACATAATAATTCTAACTTGGGAAGGTAGTCCAGAAGAGAGTCCTACACTGTACCAAAAGAAGGACAAGCAGCTTAGGGTAAATTCAAAAGAATGGTATTGTCTTATAAAACCAATGCTACAAGAGTCAACACTTTCCCCAAAACAAGTGCTTTCAAAGACTACTGTGGAAAACAAAAAGGACTTCAAGATTGAGGACAAGAGGCCACTGGAAGACAGATGTAGAGGTGAAAGAGACTTGTAAATCCAAACTCTTTTTATACATGAGGAAACTGAGATGCAAAGAGGTTAAGAGATGTACACAATCTAGAACGTGACAATCTGAGGGCCATAATCTAGTAATTTTCAGAAGCAGGATATGAACTCATGTCTACCCGACTCCACTGCAGTACCCCATCCGCTAAACATGCTGCTTCTTACGTTTTGTTGTGCAGATGTTCAGCTACACTTGTCTCTCTGTTACACCATGGACTTGCCCATAGGGTTTTCTTGGCAAAGATATTGGTGTGGTCTGCCATTTCCTTCTCCAGGGTGTCCCCATTTTACAGATGAGGAACTGATGCAAATAGGAGTTCAATTATTTGTCCATGGTCACACAGCTAGTGAGAGTCTGAGACTGAATTTGAACAGATCTTCTGACTCCAGGCATAGTGCTCTTTCCATTACACCACATAGCTGCTTATTTTTTACTATAGCTATGATAACAAATGCTATAACAAAATCTTAGAACTACTCAGTGTGGTAGCATAGAAAGCTCTGAATTTCTCAATTCCAGACCTAAGCTCAAAATTTGACTCTTCAAGTTTCTATCTGTTGGACTTTGGGAAAATGGTTTCTACTCATTAGTCTTCAGTTTCCTCTTTAACTGTGAGGGTGTTATTGGGAAGGGAAGGATATTCCTTCCCAATATAAATCTATAGACTCTTATTTTGATTCTAGAATATTGGCTTTCTTATTAAGAAGTCTGGGAATGAAAACATAAACAGTAAATTGGATACCAGGATCAATGAGAAAAAAGAGAGCATATTATTACCTTCAATGAATTGAAGTTACTTGGTCTGGCAAATTTCAATCAGTATTTCCTCTGGTCACAAAATCTTTCACAGAATAATTTTCCCCCCAAATCAGGACTTCATCACTATTTTTCTCAAAACACGTCAGTAGTTCCCTAATACTTTTAGTATATGATACAATTGCCTTACCTTGTTGTCATTTAAAGACCTCAATGATCTGACCCTACTTTTACTTTTTCACCATATTCATATTACTCCTCTTCATGTACTCTAGAGTCAAAATAAATTATTTGATTTTTCTAATAATTCATACTTAATTTCTGGCATCTCCTCAGCCACAAAAGTCATCCTCCATGTCTGGAGTGCACTTGTATATCATTGCTTCAGATTTCTTATCTTTATTTAAGGCTCAGTTCAGGTACCACTTCTATTTCTTTTCTTATTACCAGAGGTCAAAGTATTTTCTTTGTAAGCCCTTGAAAAATCTTTTTTTTGTATTGAATTAAATTCTCTCCCTCTGCTATTATTCTTGAGTATTTTAATTTCTCCTTTGTGATCCCTCTACATTATACTTCAAATTATAGTTGTAGGAGTGCATTTCATCCTTCACAGGGTATTGTTCCGTTGTTTCATCCTTCCATGGAAATGACCCTCTTTTCTTAAAACCTCTCTCTGTTGATAATATCATCTCAAATAACACAATAAATCTATATTTTATTTCAACAAATTGGAAATTACTAGATCTACCTTGTTGAAAAGTCCTTCACCAAAGTCCCAGAAACATACTATGTCTGCTTTCTGAAAATCAGCTTAGTTAGGCATAGACAAGCTTGTCAATGGCAGGTTGGCCACTTGATGATGAAGTCTTGGCCATGGAAATACTTAAGACAAAGAAAAAAATTAAACTAGCTCTTCTACTTCAGCACTGACAATGACAAAGAGGTTGAAAAGATGAAAATAGGCGCCAAGAATCATGGGGACAGTTCTTAGGTCTTCTATAAACATGACCTTTACTATTCTTAAAATGTGAGATACATGTCTGATGACCAATAAGTGGATGTCTTAGCGGAGGAATGAAATGTTGCTATTGACACCCTCATAAAAGATAAAAAAGGCCACAGATGAAAACTTCAGCTAAGTGAAAGAATGACTCACAAGTCCTCTTTGAAAAGGCAACTAAGATCTTTGATGAAACTGGTTTTATTGTCTAGCCAAATGCAATAAATATCATTCCATGAGATTCTGTCAGCTAATCTTGCAGTACCCATGGGGAACATTGGAAAGAAGACCAAGAAGACAACTTCAGTCTCTGTGTCAATATCTGCTGAAGGGAATGAGGTTAAAAAATTCTACAGATAGCCAAATGCATTTTTAAATTAAAGCAAAATAATATTTTAATTCTTGGTAACTTTATTACAGAAGGTAATGGATAGCAAAATACAATTTTCCAAATTAAAGCAAAATATGCTTGAGTTCTTGGTAACTTCATTGAAAATCATAGGAGAGAATTTTTGGAAAAAAATATGGTGCCAATATGGCTCAGGAGTCAGAAACAATTGAGGCCATCTGCATAGAATCCCAATTCTTATATTTCATGATTACTGTCATTAAGAAGAGTGGCATGGGTGATGGACATGAGAAGCCATAAATAATATCACAAAAATTCATTATATTTTAACAGATTGGAAATTACTAGTTAATGATATGGTAGTCATTTCCAAATGAGCTTTCTTCATCTGATCAGATAATTTTCTTCCTAGAACAAGTCAATACCAAACTGGAAGAAAGTTTAAAAGTGAGAATATATGGTATGTCTCAAATATACTGACTCCTCACTTTTAAGAGAGCGTACATCAAAAGTTGCCTACTGTTTTTAAATGAATATTCCATAAGCATCTCAAATTGAACATGTCCAAAATAGAATCCATTTTCATCCTTCTCTTCCACTACCAAATGCCTTCTTTTTTCAAAATTCCATATTTATGTTGAAATGATAAATTTCACTCTAGTCACCCAGTTTCATAGATATGTTCCTTACTTCTAGTCATTCTCAGTCACCCACTATATCTAATCAGTTGCCAAATTTCGTCATTTCTACCTTCACAACAATTCTCATATTCTCTTTTCTCATGAAATTTCACCCCATAAGACCCTCATAATCGTCTCTTTCCTGAACTACTAACACAATGGTTCTCATTGTCTTAAGTTTTCCTCTACTCTTATAGCACCCATCTTTACATAAAAATACTTTGGATAGCTTTATTATATAAAACCAATATTTCTGGTACAAAAAACAATGATGCTAAAATCAAAAGCAAACACTTAAATGAGGAAATTATTTGCTCATTTCTAAGATATGTAATTTCATATTCAAATTCATAAGGATCTAAGTCATTCTGCAATAGATAAATGGTCAAAGGATATAAATAGGCAATGTCCAAATGAACAAAAAGAAAGCTCCAAAAACTATGGGAAAAAATATTCCAGGTCACTTATAATTTAACATATGCAAATAGAGCAATTCTTACATCTCATCTCATCCATCAGACTGGCAAAAATGACAAAAAAGAAAAAGGACCAAAAGGTACAAAAATATTTATTGCCCTTCTTTTTTTAGTAGCAAAGAACTGAACTAAGTGCCCAAGATTTGGGGAATGGCTGAAAAATATGGTATACAAATAGAATGGAATTACATTATGATGTTTGAGGGATGAAAAGAATTTTTTCTGTTCCTATGGCTTTCAAAGAATCTTTAATGATTTTAATTTATGGATGAGAGATACTTCGAGAATCTATAAAGTGATATTTTGCTCTACAAAATCAATAATTAACCAATAATAAGAACAGTGGGAAATGAACTTTTGTGCTTGACAGGTAGTACTACAGAATATCCTTTATGAAAGTATGCTTGTTCATTACTAATGCTATTATTAAGAATTCCCTAGTTTGCATGCAGATGAGTCTCATAAAAGGGTGTGCATGTGTGTGTGTGTGTGTGTGTGTGTGTGTGTGTGTTTAGATCACAAACTGAGTATATAAGCTGGTACTTCTTAACGTTCATTAAGTAAATTTTTCCAGTATTAAGTACATTACTTTTCCATTTCTGTAGTATCTTCCCCTTTTCCAAATACCTTGAGAATTAATGTTCTCGATAGGCTTTTCTCTCTAGGTTTTTGTGACACTTCTCTCTTTTGGTTTATTTCCTATTTAATTCCTCTTCAGGTTCTTTTGCTCATTCTTCAGTCAGATCTTACCTCCAAATTGTGGATCTTCACCAAGTTTCTCTCTGGGTTATTTCCTTTTCTCTTTGTTATTTTTGTAATTTGATCAATTCCCTTGGATTCAATTATCATCTCTATGCATATGACTTTCAGAGATATTTGTCAAGCAAGCTTTAAGCTCATTCCTGACCTGACATTTCATAACTCTACATTTCCATTGATATATTTCATATACATCTTAATTTAAATTCAACATATCTCAAAATGAATCCCCCCCAACACTCCTCTCTCCTTAATCCCCTTATCACTACTGAAGGGATCCCTATCTTCCTATAACACAGGTTTGAAATCTCCTCATTTTCTCCCACTTCCTATATCCAATCAATTTCTAATTCCTGGCATTTCTACCTTCATAAGTTTGCTCATATATGCCCCCATCTTTTCTGTACCATTGTCAGAACTTTGCTATAAATTTTCATCATTTTGTGCTTAAACTCTTTCAGTGGCTTTCTGTTAGATCTCCCTATATTTAAATCTCTCCCCATCCCAGTCCATACTCCACTCAGCCTCCAAATTGCAGGTCTGATTATGTCAACTTCTTATTCAATAAATGAAAAATGCTCTCTATTGCTGTCAAAATTAAACATAAAATCTTCTGTTTGTCTTTTAAGTCCTTCATGATGTGAAAGATAGGAAGCTATCTTTCCAGTCTTCTTATACTTTAGACTTCTTTATATTTTCTTATGCCTCCATGTACCCCGTGGTCCAGTAATGATGCCTTTAATTGGTACCCACATAAGACACTCCTGAATTTGGACATGGTCCCTGGATGTCCCCCAAGTCTGAAAATTGCTCTGTTTTTGTATCCCTTGGATCCTTTGACTTCCTTGAAGTCTCAGCTGACATTCCACATTCTGCAAGAATGCCTCCCCTGCCAACCAAGTTCTCCTTAATCTTAATGACTTCCCTCTGAGATTATAGTTAACTTATCTTGCATGTATCTTCCTTGTACTTATTTATTTGGACGTTTTCTCCCATATTAGACGGTGAGTTCCTTGAGAGCAGAGGCTTGTGGTTTTTTTTGTTTGTTTTTTGTTTTTGCTTCCTTTGGATCACCAATAATTCGCATAGTAGGTATATAATAAAGATGGATTTGGCTATGTGCTGGACAGCATGGCTTCTGAGGCTTGTGAACTCCTCAGCTCTAACGGTACAATGTTTTTACCAGCATCGATCTTTTCTTTATGAAGGTACTCCAATCTGATTGATTTTTTCAATTTTTATTCTCTTTAAAGCTATTTCTACCTTCCTTTTCAACATCTGGGAATGACATAGTAGGATTCAAGTGTCATGACTCTACTGCTCCTGATGCTGAATACAGCAGATCTTTGCATATCTATTCCATTTTCTTCTATTTGCTGTACTCTTTCCATTTTCCTTCTGAAATGCCTTCAGGACTACTTAATTGGATCTCTTACCTTTCCTTTTCTGAAACAGTTTTTGCTTTCTACTGCTTCTTCCTCCTTCATAAAGTGATACTACTCAGAATCACAGAATCCCTAAATGAAATTAGAAGGAATCTCAGAAGTCATTCAGTCCAGTGCATATCCAATATGTCCCCAATATCATATATCTGAAGAGTGGTCAACCATGCTCTGCTAAAAGATTTCTAAGAAAAGGGAATTCATCATTTCTTGAGACATTCAATCCTACCTTTTGGATATCTCTATTTGGATTTTCTCCCTTATTTAAAACCAAAATTTACCTCTTAGCAATTTTCACCTATTTATTATTACTATTTTTTCCCTTTGGGGTTAAACATAACAGGTAACACCCCTCTTCCACATGACAATTCTTCAAATACTTGAACACAACTAACTTTCACCATTCTCTCTAAGTCTTAGCTCCAAGCTCAGCATGCCCAGTTCTTTGAACTTATCCTTTTAAGACATGCAGAGTGCCTAGCATATAAAATGTACCTAATACATAATTTGTGATTGATTGATTGTTGGACCCCAATTCCCTTACACACTTGTTGTCTTCATCTGGATTCTCTTTAGCTTATCATTGTCCTTCATCTCTAAAGCAAAAGATTTTCATCCATCCATCTGTCCATCTTACTATCTAAAGTTTAACAACCTTTTGGTAAGGCTAAGGCTAGCCACAATTAACTTACGTGTTATATATCTTCCTATCAACAAGAATGTCAGTTTTGTCATAAATTAAAACCTGGACTGTAGTCTAGACTATTTTGTTTTAAATTCAAGCTTTGCCATTTACTAACTATGTGACCTTGAGCAAGTCACTGTAACCATAGGTTCCAGTTTTCTCATCTACAAAATCAGAGATAGATTAATTAAAGATATTTAAAACCCAAATAAATGACCCTAATGTCTTCAATAAGGAAGTATGATAATGTTTTCAGTAAGAAAATTTTAAAAATGGCATTTATTTTTCCCAAATTAATAGAAATCAATAAATAAAATCCATGCTAAATTTTGTGCAACAGCAGAAGATAAAAGAGATGGCCTTAAGGAAAGCTCATGAGTAGTGATATTCCCTTTTCTAAAAAGAAAATGTTGTTTATTCAATAGGTTCCTTCATGAAGTTTTTAGTGTGGTGTGTGTGTGTGTGTGTGTGTGTGTATGTGTGTGTGTGTGTGATATATGAATTAATTTCTCAGCAATTTCGCTGATGCCACAGTTAGACATCTGCAGGGGGCCAGAGTCACTGCTTTTGATTTAGCTTTTCATAATGAAAGCAGCCATATTACACAATGGGTGATAAGGGGTGGACTTCATTCACAGAAAAGGAAATTAAATTTTCCCATTTTGATTGATTCCAACACACACTGTTCTTGTGATAAGTTGATGAAAAAAACTATACCTGAAAGGGGGGGAATGAAATTAATAAAGGAATGAGGGAAGCTTAAGTGTGAAATAAGTATGCTAACGGAAAAGAGTTGGAAAGTGTTAGAGAATCAATTCATTATGTAAGAGCATGATAAAGCAGGTACTGCAGGGGGATTTATGTAAATGAAATGAATTAGTGCATGTTTCTTGGAAACTTGATAAACAGCAGTAGGCACTTAGTCAGTGGAAATAATTTGTTCCACAGCCCCCGTGTGTGCCCAAATCATTGTGGCAATTATAGTTGTTGAGTACTGCCAAATGATTTTTTAATTCTGTGCAGTGGAACTCAGACAAAAGACATCTATAACCTGGTGGGGTTGAAGTAGAGCTGGATATGAAGTTTCAGGACTTGGGCTTATAACTTTAGTAGCTTTGAGACTATGGACAGCCTCCCTGAGACTCAATTTACCTCATTTAAAAAATGAGGGTGACACACTTTTGTAAATTATGGCTCACATCTAAAGTCAAAGTCATAGACCAGGTTCACTCAATAAACTCTTATGACCAACTCTTCACCCTTGTAGTAGCTAGCTCATAGGACTGGAGTAAGGTTAAGTCTTTCCTTATTTCCTTAGCTACTTCGGTCCTTCCAACTCAAAATTTGCCTCATATTTATTTTGTATAGATTTTGTATACATTTATATTTGTATAAACATATAAATATAGAGTTTAAACTCCATGAAGAGAATTGTTTCATTTTTGTCTTTGTATATACAGAACCTGCCATACAGTTAACTCTTAATGAATACTTGTTCATGACTTGGTTGCACACCCCACAGAGGCTGTCCTGAACTTAATCCCTTGCTTTCTTTTTCCTTCCCTTGTTTTCCCTTCCTTTGCCTTGCCTTATCTTCCACATCATCTATTCCTCCATCTCTTTTATCTTAGGACCTTATCATATATTAAGAAAATATTCAACATATTGACAATGCACAATAATGTCTTTTCTTTCTTTAAATGACAATACCCTTGATGGGCATCCCTTGTCTTCTCTCTTGCTTTAGTTTCTGATGAAGAGGTAACTCATCTTGACAAAGCCAGCATTTCTGTATGAAAGCATGATATTGTCTGTCAACAAATTCTCTAACAAATCATTCCCATAATTCACTCATATCTCTACAAACTTCATTCTCTCCTTATAATTTGGTTCTTCTCTTTTTGTCTACAAATACAACAAAGTCTCCTTCATGGGAGGGAGAACGCTGGAAAAACATGATCATTTCCCCAATCTGTTGTCTTACTGTCTGACATCTTGTTTCCCTTTCACAATCCAATTGCAAGGGTAAAAAGGTACCTGTGTATCCATTTCCCCACTCTTACTCACTTGCTGGACAACTCTGGAAAAGTCTTCCTATTTTATGAGAAACTTGCAGTTACCTCAACTTGCCTAGACCTCACAATAGACTAAATATGGTCAAATATAAAATCATTAACAACAAACTCAGAAATGATCTATATGAGCATTTCTCATTTACAAAATATTATTTTTTCTGAATTCTTCTAAGGGTTAATATATAGAAGTAAAAGGGTCAATGGACACACGGGCAAGTGTTGAACAAAGCAAAGACTAAAAGCCAGAAGAGTTGAGGAGATGCAATCAAAGATAGAAGTTAATGATTTATGAAGAGAAGCAATAAAGAGTTGAAAATGGAGAGGATCTTCTACTCCATATATCATGAGGTTTGCAGAATCTGTTTGCAGCATCAGTAAGGAATCAGTAAGGAATATTCTTTCCCCTAGATTTCAATCCTTTATCTTCAAAAATATTCTTATTAATATATTCCTCCCACTACCTCAATGGGAATTTTTTTTTGAAATGACAAATAAAGCCTTCAATTCTTAGCTGTGTAGCCCAACAAAACAAATTCCCACCTTAGCCAAGTCTGAAAACGCATGTAAAATACTTTCTGTATTTTATGTTCATTGTTTCTCTGTCAGCAGATGAGAGGCAAGTTTCATCTTTACTCTTTTGCACTCCTAGTTTATCATCACGCTAATTGGAGTTTTAACATCTTTGAAAGTTTATTTCGTTTGGATTGCCATTGCTCAGTCATTTCAGTCCTGTCCAACTCTCTGTGACCCCATTTGGGGTTTTCTTGCCAAATATACTGAAATAGTTTGCCATTTTCTTCTCCTGCTCATTTAACAGATAAGGAACTGAGGCAAGCAGGGTGAAGTGACTTGACCAAGATCACATAGCTAGTTCGTATCTGTGGCCAGATTTGAAGTCATGAAGATTAGTCTTCTTAACTCTGGGTCTGGCTCTCTATCCACTGTGCCACCCAGACATCTATATCATTGTTATCACTGTAGAAATTAGTCTAGTTCTGTTCACTTCTCTCTGGCATCAGTTCATAGCCATCTTCAGGGGTTCCTCTAAAATTTTCCATGTCATAATTTCTTATGGAACATATAATATATGTTTATATCATATATTATGTTTATATATGTTTTTGTATTTATATATTTATATAAATTTGTAGATTTATTTTTATTTATATTTTTATATATTTATGTATTTATATATATGTTTATATAATATATTATATAATATGACATTCTATTATATTCATATATCATTATTAGTTTAGGAGGACAGCCCATAGTTTCCAAAATTTGGCTTCCACAAAAATAGTTGCCATAAATATGTATACATATAAATCCTTTTCCTTTTCCTTTAACTTCTTTGGGGAGGTATGCCCAGTGCTGATATTGCTAGTTCAAGAGATTCTCAGGTCTGGTAACATTCTGGACCTAGTGGCAATTTACTTTCCAGAATGACTGGATCAACTGGCTGTTTCCACTAATGTACTTTTTTCCTCACAAAGATCATTAATGGCCTCATTTGATTAAAGAAAATCTTTTGCCATCATCTAATGCAAGATTTCCTTTATTTATTCATTCTCTTTTTATTCTGCTGTGTTTATTTTCTCAGTTTAAACTAATAAATTGGGGTTTTCTCAAATGTTGGTTTGTTTTCATGGACTCAGAGTCAGAAATTACTTCAAATAAATTACTTCAATTAATATTTTCAAATCAACTCATGTCTCCCTTGACATTCCCAACAAGTGGTTGTTCAGTTTTTGCTTGAAAACCTATAAAAAGGAGCTCTTTCCATTCTAAAATTACTCATTCCCCTTTGGGGATGGCTCTAATTACTAGGAAGTTTTATTTTTTTCTTACGTTTAAATTTTCTTATTTTCATCTTCCTCTCTTTGTTCCTAGTACTTTCCTCTGAGTTTCTATGATTGTGGAAATTGTATATGCCCTTTTGTTTACAAACTGCTTTAAATGACAAAACAACAAAGAAACCAACTTTGTACTCCTCCAGTCACCAAAAATAATCTTGAGTGGATCTTGAAGGGTTCAGTGCATTAACACGATAATTTGTCAATATAACAGGATAAATCCAAAAATTCTACCTGGAAAACTCGGGCAAACAACATCTTCATAGTTTCCTCCCATGGTATTCTTGTCTTTTCCAAACTTCAGCACCTTATTGACCAAAATGTGAAATCAGAGAAACTGTATTCAAATCTGGTTTTGTAATCTGTTGCCTGAGTGACCTTGAGCCAGTCATTCCCCAGCTGTGGACCTCAGGTCTCTCATCTGTGAAAAAGAGATGATTAGACTAGATTCTTTCTAAGGCCCCTTCCAATGCTATATCAATGATACCATGGCTTTTAGGCCATCAACCAATCAGCATGTATTTATTATTTTAAAAAATTGTTTTAACACATATTTGTGGGAAAATAAAATATGTTGAATTGAAAAAAGAAATAAAGACTCTGTCAGACAACGTGCTAAACACTGGGGAGGAAAATACAAAAACATTACAGTCCTTCCCTCAAGAAACTCATTTGCTAACAGGGAATACAACATATTCACTGTTACATTAATGTAAGATATGTACAAAAGAAATGCAGAGTTACTGGGAAGGGGAATAAGAATTTTGGGGAATTGAGAAAAACTTGAAGGAGACAGCACCAAAGTTGAGTTTTAAAGGGAGTTGTGCTATAAGAGTTAGAAGTGGGTGATTCAGAGTACTCCAGATATGAGGAACAGTCTGTGCAAAGGAACAAAAAAGGGAGGTATATTACTGTGCACAAAGATGTGCAAGTAGGCTGTCCTTCCTGGTACCCAGAGTGTATGAGAAGTAATGTGCAATCAGCCTGAAAAGATAGACTGGAGAAAGAGTAGTAGGAGTGTTAAATGCCTCACAGGGACTTTTGCTTTATCTTAATAGAAATGGGGCTGGGGGTGGGGAGGGAGGGTAACTGACACTTTTTGAGCATAGACCTGATATGGTTGACTTTAGGAATATCTCTTTGAAAGTTGTATGGATGATTGATTCTGTCCAAGAAGACAAAATAGCAGGGTGTTGTAGCAATCCAGGTGAAAGAATATGAAGAACTATATCAGGGCTATTGCTGTGTGAGTAAGAGATGAGGATGGATGCAAAATATGCTAGGGATGTGAAATCAACAAGATTACATCCTAGGCTTTTCATACAGAAGCATACCTACACACAAACAGAGACAGACATCCATATACTAAAAAAATGCATTTCCAAAGAGAGGTCAAAGTCACCAGAAAAGGGACGGTTGGAAATCAGAGTTCAACAGACTTTAGCATGGGGAAGTGTTCATTGTGATGGAAAGAAGAAATTCCAGGGGACAGCTTTCATGTACCTGGTTGGCAGGAGCCCATTCCCCCCCATCCCTGCCCATCTCCTGCAGGGCTGTTTCAGTAACTAATGCTCTGTTGGGGACTCAGACTTAGGGAACTAAGCTCACTTGCCCGATGAGTGCTTTGTTTACCTGCTGTTTGTTTGATGATTTGCCAGGAAAAAGAGAAGCAGCACTTAGCTCTACTCTCCTGACAAGAACCCAAGTGAGGCAAAAAGACACTTAAGAATATCTGTACAATTGTTTCTCTTAGGCTATATCCAAACACCTAAGTACGGATAAAGTCTAAAGGCAATGACCTGGTGAACTCATATTTGAGGGTAGGGTTCTGCACACCAGATTAGGGGGCCATCACAGTCAGGTAACTCTAGAATCCAAGATTTAGAGCCAATCAATCCAAAGCACTCATTTCATGTATTGAAATAAAAAGTCATATTTTGGTCTTGAATTTCGCAAACTAAGCAACTAGGTTACATGGTAGACAGAGTACTGGCCCTGGAGTCAGGAATACCTGTGTTCAAATATGACTTCAGATTCTTACTAGCTGTGACTTAGGGAAAGTCACTTAACCTCTTCTTGCCTCAGTTTCCTTAAAGGTAAAATGGAGATAACAGCACCTACTTCACAAGGTGTTGTGAAGATCAAGAGATAATATTTATGAAGTGTTTAGCACAATGCCTAGCACATAGTAGGTGTTATATAAATGCTTAACCCTTCCCCTTCCATTCCTGAATTACCTCAAATTCCTGCTTCATTCTGTATTTATAAACAACCACAAAATATGGAAAGCTAAGTGCTAATTCAAGTTCTTCGAAATTTCTACTTTGGGCATTTATTTGGCCAGGTACTCATTCAATGCTTATTGGGTAGAGATGCAAGGAGATATTCAGAATCTGAAAAAAAAAAAAGTTGCTTTATTTTTAATACTTTTACTGTCTAGTTACAGGGAAAAGGAGAAACCTAAATGTGGAAGGGGATGTCTCAGAAGATAGTAGTTTCCTCTTATTAGATGTCTTAAGGCAAAAGATGAATGATTACTTCTGGAGTAATTGCACTCATCTGAAGGGTGTGGGTTAAAATACATGGTCCAACAGGCCACTTGGAGCTTTGAAATTCAATCTTTATGTGAAAAAAGATGGAGATGGGAGTAGAAAAAATATTCCAGAAGGGAAATTGAATATCCTAGTATGTCCCTACTTCATTCTCTTTACCAAAGACTTTTTTGAGCATAGGACCTGACATATGTGTGCATCTATGTGTATATACACATATGTTCACATATATACAACCACATACACATATGTATCTGGATGTGTACACATGCATATAGTATGTTTATATGTACACATATACAGAAGTATGTAACATATTTATTGTCATATTTTCCCCTTTGCTCCTCTGTCATTGACACATTTTCCTCCTTCTGGGGTCTCATCATCATCATCAAAAGATATAAATCTACCATAACAACTTAAAGGCATGTTGGAAAAGGACAAAGTCAATCAGTCTCTTCAGTCTGACTGCTTCTAGAGTGGCTCCAAAGAAGTTTTCATTGAGCCTAGAGAAGATGAAATTATATCCAAATACTTTTATTCAAGTACATAAAACCCCAACATTTTATCTTTCTGTGCAATAGGCCATGGAATATTAAACTCAATTGGGAGGAAAGCAACCTGTTCTAGGGCTATTGCCATCTGAATTATATTACATAAACAAGATGAAAATAATCATAGCAATTGTTAACATGTAGGTGCTTAATAAAGCTTGTTGACTTGATATTTATGCAACACTTTTAAGATGGAGAAATATTTTATGTGTGCAATTTCACTTGATAAAACAACTCTGGGTTTAAGAATGCATGTAAATATATCCATCCATCCATCTGTCCCTCCTCTCCTCCCCTCCCCTTCGTTCCCCTCCCCTCCCCTCTCCTCACTCTTCCCCCTCTCTCCCTCCCTTCCTCTATAAGAGATACAGATCTCTTATCACAGCCCCAATTCAAGAGTATGGTGGTTCATATATACATATATGTATATATATATGTATACATATATATGTATGTGTAAGTATATGTATGTATATATACACATACATGTGTGTATATGTGTGTGAGGTCACAGACCAGTTACCATATACACATATATGCATACATTTGTGTATATGTATGCATGTATATTACATATACAAGCATGTTGTTTCTGTTGTTTTTGCAGCTAGGTGGTACAGTTGGAAGGAGCACAGTGCTTGGAGTCAGGAAGATTCATCTTCATGAGTTCAGATCACTTATCAACTATGTGACCCTGGGCAAGTCACTTAACCCTATTTGCCTCAGAACGCTTATCCCTCAAATGAACTAGAGAAGGAAACGACCAACCACTTCAGTACCTTTACCAAGAAAACCCCAAAAGGGGTCACAGAGTTGGACATGACTGAAACTACTAAACAACAATAACTCATCTAAAACTTGACAGGTTCTTTTAAACTCTGAAAGTGGAAATACAGAACCATAGTCCCCTTCAAGAGAAGTCCATATTTCTGGATATGTAGAAAACATTGAGAACACTACATACACACACACATGCACACACATGCATGCATGCACACACCCCCTGTAGTAGGAAAGCTCAGTTATGTCAGTAAAGGAGGGCAATAACTCTGCAGAATGGCTGCAATAATAGTAGCTCAATCTCAGCATCTGAGCCAAAGTTCTCCTTTGAGAGACTTATCAGACGTGTTTGAACAAGGCTGGTGTCTGGTGCCAATTTTTTTTAAAAGATCCAATAAGTCCTTTGGGCTTTTCATACAAGTATCACAATGGATCTGCGGTCTTGTCAATATGAATATTCTCTCCAGCACTGCAGATGACAAGCCATCCATTTCTGCCCATACAATCTGAATCCTACTAACTTGCTACATGGCTTATCACCCATCTTATTGCAGTAGTATTGGCACTATCCCTTTGATTGCCTTGCTGGCTTTCCTAGGCATGGTTACCTGACTCTTCCTATATGTGGCAGGACAGAGATAGCCAGGTACAATAGCGGATAGAAGCCTGACTTAAAGTCCTGAAAATATAAGATCTTGTCTCTGACACCGATGTGATCCTGGGCAGTCACCGAACCTCTCAGCCTCAGTCTTCTCTTCCATAAAAGGAGTGAGTCTGATTCATTGATTTCTAGCAACCCTTCCAACTCTAAATCTGCGATCCTTTGAGTGCATCTCTGCCTACTGATGACAGGCATCCAATTGAAATACTCATCCTTAGGCACCTGTGGGTGCACATGAAGGATTTAAGCATAGATATTCTTTCCTTACCTGACTCAGGATTATAGCTAGCCACTGATTCTTCGTTGTCAGTCTGAAAATTGCCCTGCTCTGAGATTATGTTTTAGTTGGCTCTTTTGTATCGAACAAGAGATTCTAGTGTGGTACTTAGAGAGAAAGCTCACATAGAGCTAAAAGGTTCCTTAGAGTCCAGTTCAATTTCTTCATTTTACATAAGAGGTTACAGAGGATGGCTAGATCCTCTGGTAAAGCATGAATACTTTGAAGACAGGGAGGAGATTTTTTTCTTTTTTTCCCCTTTATACGTATGGTTTTTCTGCTATGTTTTTATTATTGCTGTAATTTTATTTTGTTTCTGGTTTGTACCTATAAGAACAAAAAAAAAAAAAATGCCTGGGGAAATTTTGATATGGAAATTCCCCCTATCTAGGCAAATTGGCAACTTCAGTATTTCTATTTATTTTTGAGAGTTCCTTTGGGGTGCTGAGACAGGAAGTAACTTGACCAAAATTAAATAGCTAGTATATATGATAGCTAGGACATTAACTCTGGTCTTCCTGAGTTATCCTATACTGCCTTTTTATGTGTTTTGTACAAATAGGAGAGGGACTAGGCCTGTGATTTCAATGGTATGTAGAGATCCTAGTTGAGAAGGGAAAAGCTTATCTTTATCCATGAATGTCAAGACCTTTTCTGCAACTCACATAGTCCTAGCAAGTTGTCTTGGGCACTCAGAATTTTAGTGACTTACTTGCCCAGAGACACATAACTAATAGGAATCAGAGGCAAAATGTAAATGCAATCTTTCTGGTTTCAAGGTCAACTATCTACCCACTACACTGGGCTGTATCTTATGTAATAAACAACTTGTATTTGCTGTTTGGATTTTACATTTTCCAAAATGGGCTTGGAGCCTCCCCTCGATTCTCTGCTTTAGTTCTATGACTGTTCAGAGGAAATGATTCCTTTGTGTACCTGGACTTGATTTTTGTTTTTGTTTTTTCAGTGACACATTCTATGAAGCCAGTATCAGGCACCTAGGAAACTAAGCTTACTCAAATAAAATGTGTAAGTCCACATCAGGACTCTCTTAACTTGGTGCAGACTAGGAAATCAAGCGGGAAGCACAAACTGTGCTATTAATCAAAATGGACTCAAAGGATATTTGCCTGGCAGCACCATGGAGAGAAGCAATGAAATTAAATAAGTGCCTGTGGGTAGTTACGGAGAAAAAAAAATGTTTCTTTACTTGTAAGATGACAGATAAACTGTGAAGCACATTAGTGCTAAAGGGCCCCCTTTTGAGGATGGCTGTCAGGGAGGCAATTTACATACCTCCCTTGGTTGTCAGACTCCACTGTGCATCCTAATAGTTCAACTGTAAGTGCTGCCAAAGACTGTCACTCAGGAATCCTGAAATAAGCTAAGAATGCAGATCTCTCCCATTTAGAGGTTGAATGGGTGGTTAGAGGTCATCGTGTTGTCCGGCCGGGAAACTTTTGGGAAGATTGGGGGTGTCACAGAATGAGAATCATCTTAAATGAATGATACATATATGAAGTTTTACTTTTCTTCAAAGCTCAACTCAAGTGTCACCTTCTACATGGAGCTTTTCTGGACTCCTTCCACCACCCTAGTATGAATGACCTTACTCCCTAATTAACTTGTATTTTTTTTGTTATATAAATAAATAAATAGGTGTAGGTTGTCCCTTCCTTCCAGATAAAATAAAAGCTTCAAGAAGTTAAGGACTATTTCATTTTTGTCTTTGTATTGCCAGTGCCTAGTAAAATGCCTGGATAATCATAGATGCTTATTAATACTTGTTGATTGAATTATTGATTAGAGACAAAGTAAGAGCAGAGGAAAATGAATTTAGGCAGTTTAATTCTTCTGATGTGTGTGGCATGTGAAAACTTTGCCTGGTAATTGTCATTCTATATATTTCCTCTCTTTCTTAGTCAGGCTCCTTGAAAAAGCCATCTACCATCCTCTCCTCCCGGCATCTCTCCACTCTCTGGGTTTTTATTACAAAGTTCTCTCTTCTCTTCTTTCATCACATACTCTCTCCTTCATTCTTGACTGACCTTTCATTCTCATTATCCTTTGCTGATTCATCATTGTGCAATATCTACCAACTGTGAGTATAATCCAAAGTTCAGTCCTAGACCTCTTAACTCTCTCTCTCTCTCTCTCTCTCTCTCTCTCTCTCTCTCTCTCTCTCTCTCTCTCTCCCCCTCCCTCCCTCTCTCTCTTCCTCTCAGCAACATCATCAGTTGCCATCTCTATACAGATGACTCATAGACCTTAGATCAACTCTACTTTCTCTCCTGAGCTGCAGTGCTGCTAATTGTTGATTTCCAACTGCTAGTCCTTGAGACATTGCAAATAAAATAAGACCAAAATAGAACTCATTATATTTTCATCAATACTTGTCCTACTAGAAGACAGAGAAAAGTCAAGAAGTTGCCTGAGCTCTCCCCAGTTTCCCTCAGAAACAATGTTAAAATCAAGCCTCTAAAAGAATTCTGGAGTGACAGAATCCACAAAAAGTGAGAAACAATTTTTCCAACCCAAGATAACTTAGAAGGACTTCAGGAAAGGTCTTTCTCACTTGAGGAAAAGAGGAACACAGCCCAGAACAGGTGGTGTCCAGAGAAGTCAGCAGGAGGCACTTAGCCACAACACAGATCATCAGTTGAGGTGGCATAGTTTGGGGTCAGGAGGCCAGAAGCACAGCAGGTCAGTTATGAGGCCTCCAACCCCCAACTCAGCAGACAAATTGCCAGTCCCAGACCCCAGGGCACAAAAGGCTCAACTAAGTCAGGCAATCCCTATGCAGTGGGCAAAGTTCCAGCACATCAGGCCCTAGAGCAGAAAGACAGTGACAAGGCCCCTGGTCTACAGTGTGAAAAGCTTGGGAAAGTGGCCTCTGTGCTGCTAGGAGCAGAGTTCAACTTTTTAAAATGAGTAAAAAATCATAAAAGAGACTTGACCATGGAAAGTTACTATGGTGACAAGGAAGATTCCAACCAAAAATTCAGAAGAGGACAACAATGTTAAAATGATTACATCTGAAACTTCAAGGGGAAATATGAATGTCTCAAGCCCAAAAAAGGATTCTATGAAAAGCTCAAAACTGATTTTAAAAATCAAATAAGAGAGGTAGAAAAAATTGGGAAAATAAATGAGAGGTATACAAGAGAGTCAACATTATAGAAGAGGAAGGACAAAAACTGACTGAAGAAAACAACTCCTTTAAAAAGTAGAACTGTCCAAATGGAAAAGGAGGTACAAAAGCTAACTGAAGAAAATAATTCCTTAAAAATTAGAAATTGGAAAGTGGAAGCTAATGACTTTATAAGACATCAAGAATTGATGAAACACAATCAAAAGAATGAAAGGAATAGAATGAAATGCAATATATTTTATTGGAAAAACAAGTGACCTGGACAATAGAGTCAAGAGAGATAATTTAAAAATTACTGGACTACCTGAAAACCATGGTCAAAAAAAAAGTCTGGACACCATCTTTCATTTATTTATTTTAATTAATTAATTTTTTTTATTTTCAGTGTTCTGCAGTCACTACCATATAACTTAGATTATTATTTTCCCTCCCTCCCCCCTCCCTCCCCAAGACAGCATACAATGTTGTATAGGTTCTACACATACATTCCTATTAAATACATTTTCACTATAGTCATGCTGTATTGAAGAATTAAAATGAGTGGGAGAAATCATCTAACAAACCAAAACGAAACACACACACACACACACACACACACACACACACACACACATGCAATGATCTGCTACATTCCGTGACTGAATTTCATAGTTCTTTCTCTGGATGTGGAAGGCATTTTGTCTTAGAAGACCATTGGAAAATTTTTTTAAGTCCTTGCATTACAATGAAGTTCCAAGTCTACTAGAAAAACTCTCACATACTGTGGTTGTTGCTGTGCACAAAGTTGTCCTGGTTCTGCTCCTTTCCTTCAGCATCAGATTATATAGGTTTTTCCAGGCCTCTCTGAAGTCTTACTGTTCATCATTTCTTATAGCCCAATAGTATTCCATTACTTTCATATACCATAATTTATTCAGCCATTCCCCAATTGATGGGCATCCCCTCAATTTCCAGTTTTTGG
Source organism: Notamacropus eugenii (assembly GCF_028372415.1). Taxonomy (NCBI): domain Eukaryota; kingdom Metazoa; phylum Chordata; class Mammalia; order Diprotodontia; family Macropodidae; genus Notamacropus; species Notamacropus eugenii. The sequence continues at coordinate 257,824,577 of NC_092874.1, forward strand.
CCACTCAAAGAGTGCTGCTATAAATATTTTTGCCCATATGGGACCCTTTCCAATTTTTATGATCTCTTGGGGATACAGTCCTAGAAGCAGTATTGCCGGGTCAAAGGGTATGCACATTTTTGTAGCCCTTTGAGCAGACACTATCTTTCAAGACATTATCAAGGAGGACTGCCCTGAGGTCCTGGAATCAGAGGGTAAAACAGTCATTAAAAGAATCTGACGATCACCTCCTGAAAGAGATCCCAAAACAAAAGCTCCAAGGAATACTGTATCCCAATTCCAGAACTATCCTGTCAAGGAGAAAAAATTGCAAGCAGACAGAAAGAAACAATTAAAATATCAGGAAGCTGCAATCAGAATTACACATGACTTAGCAGCTTCTACATTAAAGGATTGAAGGGCTTGGAATATGATATTCTGGGAAGGTAAAAGGGCTTGGTTATAACCAAGAATCAAATACCCAACAAAACAGCATAATCTTTTCATTTGGTGGCGGTGGGTGAGGGGGTGGGGGAAAGATGAGCTTTCAATGAAATAGAGGAATTTCAAATTTTTCTAATGAAAAGACAAGAGCTGAAAAAAAAATTTGATCTTCACATACAAAACTCAAGAGAAGCATAAAAGGGTAAATGGAAAAGTAAAATAAAATATGCTAATCAGTAAGACTGAACTGTTCACATGGGAAAATGATACGTATAACTCTTGAGAACACTATCTTTATCAGGGCAGTTAGAAGGGGCATACATAAAGAGAGAGTGTAAAGTATATGTTGACTTTGATGTGATGATATAAATATAATTAACCATTAAAATAGTATTTTACTGGGAGAAGAGGAATGAGAGAGGCAGAATAAGATAAATTATATCACATGGAAAGGCACAAAAGGCCTATTACAGTAAACTAAAATCAGAGAGTGGGTGAGCATTGTTTGAACCTTACTCTCATTGTATTTGACTCAAAGGGTGGATAATATACACTTTCAGTTGGGTATAGAAATCTATCTTATCCTATGAGAAAGTAGGGGGAGAAAGGGGAAAGAAAAGGCAGGGGTGGATAGAAGGGAGGGCAGAAAGGAAGGAAGAAGTAGTAGAAGAAAGGGGAAAGAAAGAGGAGGGGACTGAGAGAAAGGAGCACAGATTGAGGGAGATGGTGGTCAGAAGGAAAACACTGGCGAAAGGGGAAAGGATGAAAGGGGAGATGGGTGAAATAGGAAGGAGAGAAATACAGTAATTATAACTGTGAATGTGAATGGGATGTACTTTCCCAATAAAATATAAGCAAATAGCAGAGTGCATTAAAAATCAGAATCCTACAATATGTTGTTTACCAGAAACGCATCTGAGGCAGAAAGATACAGACAGAATAAAGGTAAAGGCTGGAGCAGAATATATTATGCTTCAGCTGAAATAATAAAATAAAAGCAGGGTATCAATCCTGATCTCAGACAAAGCAAAAGCAAAAAACAGTTGTAAAATTAAAAGAGAAAAGGAAGGAAACTATATCCTGCTAAAAGATATCATAGAAAATGAGGTTATATCAATAGTAAAGTATGTGCACTTAGTAGTATAGCATCCAAATTCTTGAGAAGTTAAGCGAGTTATAGGAAGAAATATTAAAACTATACTACTGAGAGACCTCAAACTCTCCCTCTCGAAATGAGATCAATCTAATCATAAAGCAAACAAGAAAGAAGTTAAGGAGGTGAATCAAATTTTAGAAAAGTTGGATATAATAGACCCCTGGAGAAAACTGAATGGGGATAGTAAGGAATACACCTTTTTCTCAATGGCACATGGCACCTAAACGAAATCTGATCATGCATTAGGACGTTAAAAATCTCACACTCAAATGCAAAATGGTAGAAATATTAAATGCATCATTTTCACATCATGATGCAATAAGATTATGTGTAAAAAAGGGCCCTGGAAAGACAGACTGAAAATCAATTGGAAACTAAATAATCTAATCTTAAAGAATGAGTGGATCAAACAATATAATTTCATTATAGAGAATGACAACAATGAGAATGCCAAAACCTATGGGATGCAACCAAAGTAGTTCTTAAGAGAAATTTCATATATCTAAATGCTTACATAAATAAAATAGAGAAAGAGGAGATCAATTAAATAAGAATGCAACTAAAAAACTTATAAAAAGAACAAATTAAAAGTCTCCAAGTAAATACTGAATTAGAAATTCTGAAAATCAAAGATGAGATTTATAAAAATGAAATGAAGAATACTATTGAATTAACAGATCAAAAATAAGGGCTGGTTTTATGAGCGGGATAAACTAGGTAACCCTCTGGTTAGTTAGATTTAAAAAAAAGAAAGAAGAAAACGAAATTACCAGTATGAAAAATGAAAAGGATGAATTCACTGCCAATGAAAAGGATATTAAAGCAATAAATGAGTGTTATTTTGCCCAACTGTAAGCCAATAGATCTGAAAATCTAAGTGAAATAGATAAATATTTACAAAATATAAATTGCTCAGATTAAATAAAATATACAAATAACCCCATTTCAGAAAAAGAAATGAGTAAGCCATCAATGAACTCCATAAGAAAACATTTCCAGAGTCAGATATATTTACAAGTGAATTCCACCAACCATTTAAAGAACAACTAATTCAGGAGAAGCCAAGATGGCAGAGTAGAAAGACACACATATGCTAGCTCTGAAACCACAGCCCATAAAATATCTGTAAAGAAGAACTCCCAACATATTCTGGAGGAGCAGAAGCCACAGAACAACAGAGTGGATGAGATTTCTGTTCCAAAGAGCCCTGAAAACCTGATCCCAAAGGTCCATCATGCACTAGACCCAGAGCAGAACCCAGCCCTGCCTTGGCCGGGCTACAGCTAGAGGAGCAGATCCGAGCAGGCTTCAGGGACGGAATCTCCAGTGGCCACGTGGATCCCTCCACCCACAGGTGATGGGGGTCAGTGAGAGAGTCTTTTTGGGTGCCTGACAGGGGAGTGGGGTGTCTCCATAACTCAGGACCCCACGGGAGGCAGCAGCAAGGGCGGCGGCAACAGACAGGGGCTCCCAAAGCAGGCAGGAGCTTGGATCCATTGTTAAAGGTCTCTGCAAAAACCCCCTGAGGGAACTGAGCCCTGAGGCAGCCCTGTCCCCACCTGAGCAGCTGAACTTAATCTCACACTAAATAGCAGTCCCACCCCCACCCAAAGTTCTGAGGCTGGGAAGCAGCATTTGAATCTCAGACCCCAAGCAATGGCTGGGAGGATCTAGAGGCGAGGTGGGGGTGGAAAGAAAACTCAGAAGTCAAGTCACTGGCTGCGAAAATGCCCAGAAAAGGGAAAAAAAATAAGACTATAGAAGGTTACTTTCTTGGTGAACAGATATTTCCTCCCTTCCTTTCTGATGAGGAAGAACAATGCTTACCATCAGGGAAAGACACAGAAGTCAAAGCCTCTGTATCCCACACATCCAAAATAAATATGCTATGAGCTCAGGCCATGGAAGAGCTCAAAAAGGATTTTGAAAATCAAGTTAGAGAGGTGGAGGAAAAACTGGGAAGAGAAATGAGAGAGATGAAAGAAAAGGATGAAAAGCAGGTCCACACCTTGCTAAAGGAGACCCCAAAAAAATGCTGAAGAAAATAACACCTTGAAAAATAGACTAACTCAATTGGCAAAAGAGGTTCAAAAAGCCAATGAAGAGAAGAATGCTTTCAAAAGCAGAATTAGCCAAATGGAAAAGGAGGTTCAAAAGCTCACTGAAGAAAATAGTTCTTTCAAAATTAGAATGGAACAGATGGAGGCTAATGACTTTATGAGAAAGCAAGAAATCACAAAACAAAACCAAAAGAATGAAAAAATGGAAGATAATGTGAAATATCTCATCGGAAAAACAACTGACCTGGAAAATAGGTCCAGGAGAGAAAATTTACAAATTATGGGCCTACCTGAAAGCCATGATCAAAAAAAGAGCCTAGACATCATCTTTCATGAAATTATCAAGGAAAACTGCCCTGATATTCTAGAACCAGGGGGCAAAAGAAGTATTCAAGGAATCTACTGATCACCACCTGAAAGAGATCCAAAAAGAGAAACTCCCAGGAACATTGTGGCCAAATTCCAGAGTTCCCAGGTCAAGGAGAAAATATTGCAAGCAGCTAGAAAGAAACAATTCAAGTACTGTGGAAATGCAATCAGGATAACAAGATCTAGCAGCTTCTACATTAAGGGATTGAAGGGCGTGGAATATGATATTCCAGAAGTCAAAGGAACTAGGACTAAAACCAAGAATCACCTACCCAGCAAAACTGAGTATAATAATTCAGGGGAAAAAATGGTCTTTCAATGAAATTGGGACTTTCAAGCATTCTTGATGAAAAGACCAGAGCTGAAAAGAAAATTTGACTTTCAAACACAAGAATGAAGAGAAGCATGAAAAGGTAAACAGTAAAGAGAAGTCATAAGGGACTTACTAAAATTGAACTGTTTACATTCCTACATGGAAAGAAAATATTTGTAACTCTTGAAACTTTTCAGTATCTGGGTAGTGGGTGGGAATACACATACATGCACACATACACAGAGACAGAGAGCACAGGGTGAATTGAATAGGATGGGATCATATCTTAAAAAAATGAAATTAAGGGGTGAGAGAGAAATATATTGGGAGGAGAAAGGGAGAACTGGAATGGGGCAAATTATCTCTCATAAAAGAGGAAAGCAAAAGACTTTTTAGTGGAGGGAAAAAGAAGGGAGGTGAGAGAAAATCATGAAGTTTACTCTCATCACATTCCACTAAAGGAAGGAATAAAATGCACACTCATTTTGGTATGAAAACCTATCTTACAATACAGGAAAGTGGGGAATAAGGGGATAAGCAAGGTGGTGGGGATGATGGAAGGGAGAGCAATGGGAGGAGGAAGCAATCTGAAGTCAACACTTGGGGAGGGACAGGATCAAAAGAGAGAATAGAAGCAATGGGGGGCAGGATAGGATGGAGGGAAATATAGTTAATCTTACACAACACAACTATTATGGAAGTCATTTGCAAAACTACACAGACATGGCCTATATTGAATTACTTGCCTTCCAAAGGGAATGGGTGGGGAGGGAGGGATGAAGAGAAATTGGAACTCAAAGTATTAGGAACAACTGTGGAGTACTGTTCTTGCTACCAGCAAATAAGAAGTACAGGTAAACGGGTATAGAAAATTATCTGGCCCTACAGGACAAAAGAGAAGATGGGGACGAGGGAAGGGAGGGATGACAAAAGAGAGGGCAGATTGGTGACAGGGGCAATTAGAATGCTCAGTATTTTGGGGTGGGGGAGGGGGCAAATGGGGAGAAAATTTGGAACCCAAAATTTTGTGAAAATGAATGTTAAAAGTTAAATAAATTAATAAAAAAATTATTCTTAAAAAAAAAAAAGAACAGCTAATTCCAATAACCTATAAACTATTTGGAAAAACAGACAAACAAGAAGTCTTACCCAGTTCTTGGTATGATACAAATGTGTTACTGATACCTAAACCAGGAAGAGCCAAAACAGAAAAAAGAAAATTGTAGACCAATTTCTCTAATGAATATAGATGCAAAAATTAGTTAATTAGTTAGTTAGTTATTTGCATACTAACAAAAAGATTACAGAAATTTATCACCAGGATATTACACTATGACTAGGTGAAGTTTATATTAGGAATGTAAGGCTGGTTTGATATTAGAAAAACTATCAGTACAACTAACCATATCAGTAACAAACAATAACAAAATTAATAAAACATATTGTTATCTCAATAGCTGCAGAGAAAGCTTTTGACAAAATGTAGTGCCCATTTCTATTAATAACACTAGAGAGCACAGAGATAGATGGAGTTTTCCTTAAAATAATAAGTAATATCTAACTAAAACCAACAATAAGCATTATACACAATGAAGATAAGTTAGATGCTTTCCCAGTAAAATCAGGGGTGAGGGTGGGGACAAGGATGTCCACTATCACTACTGTTATTCAATATTGTATTAGAAATGTGAGCTTTAGCAATAAGAAAAAGAAATCGAACGAATTAGAATAGTCAATGAGGAAACAAAGCTACCACGCTTTGCAGATGACATGATGGTATACTTAGAGAATCCTAGAGAATCAACTAAAAAATCTTCTTGAAATAATTAAGAACTTTAGCAAAGTTGCAGGATATAAAATAAACTCACATAAATATCAGGCATTTCTATATATTACCAACAAAGTTCAACAAGAAGAGATAGAAAGAGAAATTATGTTTAAAATAACTGAAGGCAATATAAAATATTTGTGAGTCTACCTGCCAAAACAAACCCAGAAACTATATAAACATAAATCCAAAACACTTTTCACACAAATTAAATCAGATCAAAGCAATTAGAAAATGTTGATTGCTCATGAGTAGGTTGAGTTAATATAATAAAAAGACAATTCTACCTAAATTAACTTACTTATTAAGTGCCATACCAAACTACCAAATAATTATTTTATAAAGCTAGAAATAATAACTACAAAATTTATATGAAAGAACAAAAAGTCAAGAATACCAAGAGAATTAATGAACAAAGTGCAAAGGAAGGTGGCCCAGCCACATCACATCTAAAACAATGTTATAAAGCCGCACTCAACCAAACTATTTTGTGCTGGTTAAGAAACAGTGAGGGATCAGTGGAATAGGTTAGCTACACAAGACACAGTAGTCAATAACTTCAGTAATCTTCTGTTTGATAAACCCAAAGACTCCAGCTCCCAGGATAAGAACTCAATATCACCAAAAAATTAAAAAAAAAAAAACACAACTTTTGGGAAAACTGGAAAACAGTATGGCAGAAACTAGGCATAGACCAACATCTTATACTATATAGGATAGGATAAAAATAGGCACATGGTTTAGACTTAAAGGGTGTTACCATAAGCAAATTAGGAGAGAAAGGAATAGTTTATCTGTTAGATCTATGAAGAAGGGAAGAATTTTAGACTGAATAAGAGAGAGAGAGAGAGTATTATGAAATGGAAAATGAGTAATTTTCGTCAAATTTAATTTGAAAAATGCACAAAGCCAATTCAGCCAGTATTAGAATGAAAGCAGAAATCTGGGAACCATTTTTTTTGATAAAGGCCTCATTTCTCAAATATACAGAGACTGGAGTCAAAGTTATAACAATACAAGTCATTCCCCAAATGTTAAATGGTCAAAGGCTATGAGCAGGGAGTTTTCAGAGGAAGAAATTAAAACTATCTATACTCATAGGAGAAAATGTTCTAGATCACTTACTGAATAGAGAAATACAAATTAAAACAACTCTGAAGTACCACATCATACCTATTGTTTTGGTTAAAATGACAGAAAAGTAAAATTATAAATGTTGGAGAAGATGTGGAAAAACTGCAACACTAAGGCATTATTGTTGGAATTGTGAACTTATTCAGTCATCCTGGAGAGTAATTTGGAACTATGTCCAAAGGTTATAAAACTGTGTGTACCTATTGAGCCAGCAATACTACTACTAGGTCTGTATCCCAAAGACATCGTAAGAAATGGAAACGGACCCACATGTATAAAAATATTAATAGCAGCCCTTTGTGTGTTGGCAAAGAATTGGAATTTGTTGGGATGCCCCTCAACTGAGGAGTGGCTGAACAAGTTGTGGTTTATAAATGTAATGGAATAATATTGTACTATAAGAAATGATGAGTAAGCAGACTCGAGAAAAACTTGGAAAGATGTACATGAACTAAGACTGAGTGAAATGAGCAGAACCAGAGAACATTGTACACAGTAACAGCAGCACTGTGTTATAATCAGCTTTGATAAATTTTACCCTTCTTTGCAATACAATGATGTAAACAATTCCAAGACTCATGATGGAAAATGCTATGTGCATCTAGAAAAAAAGTACTATAGAGGCTGAATATAGATCAAAGCATTCATTTCCCTTCATTCTCTCTCTCTCTCTCTCTCTCTCTCTCTCTCTCTCTCTCTCTCTCTCTCTCTCTCTCTCTCTCTCTCTCTCTCTCTTCTCTTTCTCTCTCTCTCTCTCTCTCTCTCTCTCTTCTCTTTCTCTCTCTCTCTCTCTCTCTCTTCTCTTTCTCTCTCTCTCTCTCTCTCTCTCTCTCTCTCTCTCCTCTCTCTCTCTCTCTGTCTTTCCCTTTTGTTATGATTCTTCTTTCACAACATGACTAATGTGGAAATATGTTTAATATGATTGCGATGTATAGCCTATACTGGATTGCATGCTGTCTTGGTGAGGGGGAACATTTTGGAACTCAAAATCTTGTAAAAGTGAATTTTGAAAACTATCTTTACATGTAATTGGGAAAAAATACTATTATGTGAAGGAAAAAAGATTCTGGATCTTCTTTTCCAGTTGATTGACTTTCTTTTCATAATCTTATTTTTCTTGGATTGCTCTTTTGAAAATTTTTTTTCCCTCAGTCTCATTTGATTTTTAAAGTCTTTTTAAAGTTCTTCTACCAGGATCCTGCTGTGAAGATGGTCCCCAGTCTTCTCTATTCTCATAGTAATTTTCTATATTTGGCTTCTTTATCCTTCATCTGCTCATTTTTGTTTGTTTATTTGTAGCTGCTTATTATTGTAATCACCTCTAGTCCTGGGGTATGGGGGGTGGACCCTCAGATCCTCCCTCAATTCTCTCCTCTGGCATGGGACTTAAACCAAGAACTCTACTATCCTTTAAGTGTCCACAGCCAGTGACATCCCTGCCCCACTGCTTTTGTACTCACTGGTCATGTGTTCCTTCCTTCTAGCCCCGGGTCAAATCTTAGCAGCACAGCTGGGTCTAAGGTCCTACACCAGCAATGTTCCCCTGCTTAAACCATGGACTCTTCTCACTGTCTGGGAGGTGAAAATTCCTGTGGCCGTGACTGATGCTACTTCCCAAGGCTAGTCCCAAGGCTTGCTTCTTGCTATTTCAGGGGACCTAGCTTGGAGGTGCTTATGCCTCACAGGGACAAAACCTTGTTCTTGGGATTTTTCTTTAGATCTTCTCAAGTTGTCCCAGGAGGACCACTGTTTTGCCCCAACTTGTATTTATTTTTACCACTCTACATTCACCCTGAGGCACTACTTTGTCTTATTTGTGGAGGAAATCTGGAGAGCTTAGAATTTTCTGACCTACCCTACCATCTTCCCAGAATCCTCTCCAAAACGATTTTCTTAAAGTATAGGTCTGTTCATAGTATCCCCTGCTCTATAAACTATAGTGGATTTCTGTTGCTTTTTGATCAAATATTATGATTTTTATTGGAATCTAAACCTCTTACCAACCTAATCCCTTGTTTGGTTATCAATGTTCTTGTACCCATCCTAGAACTTAAAATCTACAATCTACCATTTTGGGCCTGTTTGTTGTTCCATAGAGATGGCATTCCATTTCCTTTGCCCATGCCTTTGTACTAGCTGATTTAGATACTCGTAATATCCTCTTTACTAACATCTAACTCTTGGAATCTTTGGTTTCCTTGAAGATTCAGCAGATTCAACATATCATTTCCTGATCCTGTTCCTTCCCCACATTTGCTAGTGCACTCCATCCAGAAACAACCTTGTACTAATTCTGTACATATGATGATTACTTACTTATTTGTATGTTGTTTTCCCATTAGGATGCAAGCTTCAGCAATGTAGAGATTGTACTTTGTCATCAAATCCCTGGACCTGAATATGATATCTGCCACAGAGCAAGTACTTAACAAATTTCTTTTGATTGATTTATTTGTGCAATTATTTGGATATACTATAAAAAGTGTGAACTTCAAAAGAAACTAAACATTTGATTGTTTTTTCATTAAGAAACAATTCATTATGTCTATAGATTTTCTCTTATCTGTAAGCCTAATGTCTCAGAAGGAAATGGGGTTAATTTATTGTGACTTATTCATGGTGAACCCTTGATGGCAACTGGAAAGCATTGTTTTTTTTTCTATATTCTATCTTCTCTATATTCTCATAATATATTCTATATTCTCATATTCCTTTGTGTAATAAATCATTCCAATGTTTTACTTGTCGTGTTGTCACTTTGTATAGTCAAGAATTGTCAGCTGCAATGCTTATCTTGAGTTGAGACTTTCAATAGATTACCTGAATACATGAAGGGTATTCCTCTATTAGAATTATGTCTTGTCTCCTCCACAACTACCAAGTTTTCTTTTGTATTCATTTTATGTGAAAGGCAGTTTGGAAGAGCTAAGGTAGAATCAAAGTTGTAGAATAGAAGACATGATTTCAAATACCACTTTCAGCACATATTAATTGCATGACAGTGGATATAACATGACCTTGCAGGGTACCAGTTATGTAGGAGCTGCTGACAGGCATCTGTAAACACTGTTCTTCACTAGGAGCACTGTACACTGATAAGATCACAGTTCTTGGAAACAAATAATAATGACAACAACATTTAATGGCACCATCTATTAAGGGATACTCTAAGATCCAGAAAGACAGGTTGAGTTATGAACTCCTATCCAAACTGGCTGGCTAACTTTTGGTAAGTCATAAAATCTCTCAGTGACTCAGACAGCTCTCCAAAACTATAAATGGTATAAAGGTTGAAAATCTGAATGGTTAGGGAAGTTTCTGCACTAGCACTTCTGTATACCAATAAAATCTCAAGTGTGGAGTGCCCCTCCCCCTTACACACTCATACACACACACACACACACACACACACACACACACACACACACACACACACACACACAAACTTCCTCAACTTTACCCAAATGCTCTCCACTGTTTTCCCTCACTAGTGGATTTGCCTTCTGGTATCTTGTCCACTTGAAAAGCAATGCTACACTACAGTTCCTGCTCTATTTATCTTTTATCCAACCTCTTAAAACAGAGTTTTTATTAGGCCTATAAAACCCAAAGAGGAAATGAAAGTAAGCAAGTGGACTAAGTAAAGTAAAATAACCTTCGATGCTTATGGTGCCTTTAATAGATTCAACATCATAGTTGAGGAATATCTAATGATATTTCGACATAAGGTAGTTTCACTTTGTTTATGCACAAAGACTGTTAGAATCTTGATTAGAATATTTCTATTTTGAGCTACATTGATTTGCAGAAACAAGAATATTAAGTTTTTCTTATCAAGTCTTACTACCATCTAGTTCATCGATTACCTGGGGGAATAATACAAAATTCTAGTAAGGGATGAAAAAGTTTTGATTAACCTTGTATCAAATTTCAAAAGTTCAGAAAAGTTGCTCAGTGAAAGGGTCACAGAGAAAGTGACAGAAAACAAAAGACAAAAAGAAGAAAAAAAGACAGGCAGGACATTGTGGAGTATCTCCTCTTAAAAGTGAAGAAATAGCGCTAAAACTACTCACAAACAGAATACGGAACTGGCCCTTTTCATTTTCAACAAACTCAAGCATGGTATAGAACAAGTATTGAGAAAGTATTCATATGGCAGTGTCATCTTTTCTCAACTCTCATTTAGATTTTGATTACTCACATAATCAAATAGATGCCTGATCTCATCCAAATGGCTACTCTTTTCAATGATGCAAACAAGAACTTATCTCTGCTTGTCCATTCCACATAACTCTCATGCATAATCTCCCATACATCTGCCATGGGGGAACCAACCAGGATGCTGGGGTCTTTACTCTCTCTTTTTTTAATATTCATTTTATTTTTTTCAGTGTTCTATCTTTACTCTCTCGACACCATTCAGATACCAAAAAGACCACATGGGCTCCCCATTTGTATTCCCTTGCTTTCCCAACATGGAATAGGAAAATTAAGACCACGATTGTCACAACATAGACTTGGCTAATTTTCCCCCTAAAATACAGAAACAATGTTTATAAGACTTAATTAGACCAGGGGATGATGCCCAAGGCATTAGAATGACTTCCAGTTTAACCAGCACATAAAAATTCCAAGGCCCAAGGAATCAGAACCCTTTAGAATTGATAGATATATCACTTCTGTGTGATAAGTGCACTCCTGACAAGATCTATTTCTGTATGGAGTCAGGGAAGGCAACATCTTGTTAATCCAGTTCTGCATCCATTCTGAATATTCATTCCATGCTACTATTTAGTAAATATATTTTATTCAAAGTTGTATCATCTACATTTGTCTTATTTTGATCCAAATGCCATATATATATATATATATATCGGAGTTGTATATAGGATACTTGTGGTGAGCCTACAGAAGATAACTTTCCATATTAATTCATTTATTCCACTACAAAAAAAGTTATTTTAAATATCTATGTAATAATCTACAGAATGTTAAACACATATTTTAAAAAGTCAGTATAGCAACTTGTCTCAAATCTTTTCTGTCTAAAATCCATTGAATAAGATGAGAAAAATTATTATAATAGAAACTACTGATATTTATAGAATCTTAAAAGTTTGCAAAGTACTTTAAGCATACATATCTATATTCATAAATCTATATATTGGTATATGTATCTATCTATATCTACATATAGATATATCTTATATAATCCTCACAATAATCCTCTAAGCTAAGTGCTATCAGTATAATTGTTCCTGTCATACAGAAGATATAGTAGAAGAGAAGTGACTAGCTCAGGGTGGTGATAAAGAATATTTATGGGAGGATGATGGTCACACATAAGAAGATGGAGGTGGGTGGTGATCTGCATCATTGGAGGGAGTAGCCCCTTGAGTGAGATCACATATCCACTGGTCTATAGAAGCATTGAGAAAAACAGCACCTCCTTTCACATAGTGTTCTTGTGTCTTTCTGTTATCACATCCTACAAATTTGGAGTTGACCCAATCAGATTAAGTATGTCTGTTACTCATGAGTATAAAAACAACTTTGACTCCAGCTGGTTCAAATGTAATTTAAGAAATGGGTTTTAAATAAAATTTACTTTATTTTTTTACTCATATTGCTAAAACTTAGCTCGTGATGGAATTAATTTATTGATGGGAATTCCTTATCAATAGAATATTCAGTGTGATCCTTTAAGTCAGTTGCAGGGTCTCACACTTCTTTTCAGCAGTATTGAGCAGTTTTATTAACCATGTATCAGTTACATAGTAGTTTAAAGTTTGCAATTTTTTTTACATATATCATCTCCTTTGATTCCTATAATAAACTTGCTAGGTACGAGTATAATTTTCTCCCCTTACTCAGTGAAGAAACTGGGGTTCACAGAGATTAAGTTTGTCTTTCATGGTCACAGTATATATTAGTCAGGGAATGAACTAGGGTTCTCATCATTCCAGGTTCAGCATTCTCTACATTATGGCATACCACCAACATCATGGAATGAATCCCATTTGAACCAATTGATGTTAGTCTCTGTTCTTCGGTCATAAGCTTCATCTCTCAAGTCACAGGACCATACTGATCAAACTGAAGAGACCTCGTGGATCATTTATTCTAAGTCTTTCATTTTTATGGATGAGGAAACTGATGCCCAGGAAACTTTAGTGACTTGCTCCAAGTCACACAAGATGAAAAATGAACCCTTGTTCTCTGGTTCCAAATTGGAACCTTTGGCTCTTTCTGTTATGCCCAAGGGGCAGTAGTTGAGTGTGAATAGCCCAGCACCAAGAATTATAAACAGAAAAACAAATAACTCAAAGAGAATTTCATATTAAGAAAAGTGTTTGCATCCAAATGTATATTATATAGATTAGTGAAATGGAGGCAAAGAAAGTTGAAGACAGAAAAACAAGGGAATAAATATCTCACAAAGGGAAATAGAAGCAGACAATGTGTTCTATCACTACAAGAAGCCCTTAGGATTAATATATACAGGTTTGGGTTTTTTGGCTAATAATAATAATGTACCTAACTTCCATCTCAACCCCATGTAGGTCACATGCGACTGGGATATCCCACTACACTCCACTAATTTAAGTAGTCAAGTGGAAAGTAGTAGACACTGTGATATTTTTCGTTAAGATATATTTTGTTTCTTAGAGTTATTTCATATATTCTTCACACTAGACCTAAGTACGGAGGCTAGCATTGACAGAAAGGCTAACTAGACAAAGATAGGAGGAAACTAATGGAAAATTCATTGGCATTTCCATTAGAAGCTCACAAACCAAGGAACATAATGGTTTTGAATTCTTCTCCGTGACTTCTCAGCCCTAGTACAAAATTTCAGTGGTGTTGGTGAATCCATTTAGATGTAAATGATAAATTATGAAAAACCATAAACAGATCACAGTGGGAGGACAAAAGCAATATCCCTGAGGACAGGACTGTAGAAGGTGCTTTTTGTTCAAATCATAGTATTCTGATCAAAGCTATGCCATTGCTTTCCTTGGAATGTGGCATGTGGGTGACAGATGGCCCAAATTCAATAATGAATTGAGAATAGAATTTGGCATTCCAACCAATGGGTAGAAAAAAGAGGATATCTGACTTTAAGGGCAATGCATGGCTCATGGTCAGTTCAGGCACACAGAGAATGCCACACTAAGAGACCAAGCCTGCCTCTCTCTGATGAATAGCCAGGAACCTCATACAAAATAAGCTGACTTAGAGCTTGTCAGTTCTTTAGCCAAAATGATAATCTCCTCTGGGCTTATTTCCATAGGACTTGTCATTTCTGAAGGATCTATGGATAGTGTTGGCATGAAAATATGAATTAGAAGGGATGACATCCATCCCTTTCCTTGTGACAGTTTTAGAATATTATGTCCTACTTAGTTTTTTGGATTTGGGGACAAGGCAATTCTTTACAAGTGTATATCTTTGTATACTTTACACATTGAGTATTCCTCAACTTCATTTGAATAAGAAAATAAGTACAAAGGAAGTATCAAATCATGACAGATTAATAGTCTAGCCAACTGATTAGTCTACTTCTAAGAACAGAACTGGGTGACTTGTTTACAAAAAGTCATATCAAACTCAAGAGGCCAATCAACCAAACAAGTAATTTTAAAGTGCTCATCATGCTCACCCACGCTGTGCTGGACATTGGACAAACACAAAAATGAGCTCATTTCTGCCCTCAGAGAATTTGTATTAAATCAGAGGAAACAGCATCAAGGATATACAAATATACATATAATAAATAAAAAGTAATTTTGGGAAGATACCCACTGTTCTGGGAATAAGGAAAAGGTTCATGGAGAAAATAGTGTTTGAAATGAGTTTTGAACAAGATCGGGCTTTCAAAAATGCAGAAGGAAGGGAAGTTTCCACTCCAAGCATGGGAGACAGCCAGTGCCAGGATGAAATGTGTATGTTATATATGAGGAATAATAAGGGGTCAAGTTTGGGTAGATGATAGAGTCAAAGTGAAATGAAAAGGAAGGTTGAGGCTATGTTGTAAAGGACCCTAAATTATAATCACAGTTTGATTTGACCCTAGAAGTCATAGGGAGCTAGTGAAGTTCATGGAGTAGGAGACTAACATGATCATACTTACACTTTCAGGATGGATCTCTACAATTCTTAATTTCTCTTAATCCATTACAGATTCATCATGTAGTAACTTTCTAATTTCTTCAACCTAATCCATATATTTATCGAGTACTTATATATGCTAATCATAAAGGATACAATGTCAAACATAAAACAAATTCTGTCTTCCAGGAGTTTATCCTCTACATCTTTCTTGAACATATACTAAACATACCCCAACACGTCCCACCTTTTCCGTGCTTCCTTATTGCTGT